>NC_140935.1:11173497-11505997 GCF_014529385.1 Adiantum capillus-veneris | reverse complement strand
ATGAGGGTAGAGGAAGAGCAAATAGCAAGAGGGCACGCCCAGGAGAGAGAGGGGGATTATTTTTGCAAGGCATTATCACACACACACTCACACAATCTCATGTGTGAAGAAAGAGAAGACTATCTCTTCCCAAGCTTTAATGGAGAGCTCATCACCTACTCCAAGCTTGTGAGATAGAAGCCTACATCGACACACTCTTGGCATGTGTATGCAAATCCAACCAAGAGCCAAGCTTCAATGCATGCTCATCTCCTCTACCATGCTAATTACTTATCTAAGCTATGCTAGTATGAGTGATTATGTGAGGAGATGTACATCTTTCTCGTAAGATACTCCTTCTTCCTCTCAATTTACTCTCATACCCTGCTAGCTCTCACCATCTTCGAAGGTGTGTGAGGTCTTGGGTCTTAGACCGAGGATAATTGAAGTTGTGTTTGTTAAGTGTTTTTCTTACTGCATGAAGATTTCATCTTCATTGCACTAGCTAGTCTTGAAGGAACACAATGAATTGTATTGTACAATGTCTCTCTTGATAGGAGAAACCATAATACAAAGCCTTTTGGAGGGGGGACCGGCTCCATGCAAATCCTGTCCTCAACTGTTGTCAATAGCTTAATTTATCTCTCTTTTGAAAGTATTGTTCATGCTATCTAACTAGGTGTTATGCTTTTTGTTGCTCTCTCCACCCAAGCACTCTTGTAATTCTCATTAGGAATCTATTCTAATGAAATGCCCACTATGTTCATGCTAATTTCCGCTACACACAAGTTTTTAGGCCATTAAATGTTACATTGGTATCAGAGCACAAGGTTTCTCTTTTCTTTCTCAAGAATGGAGGTCCTCAAGCTAGCTATAAATGGTTGGTATTATTAATTGCCTGTGAGTAAGTAGAATAGGGATTTTTCAACCTTGCAGTGCACTTGCCTTTGTGCAGCTAACGGGGCATCACTGTCGAAAGCTATGGTCTTAATATTGGAGTCCTATGGGGCTTGCCTACGACTTAATCACTATTGAGCTATTAGAAGCTTGACAGGAGCTGGTGCTGTTTTGGTTCCCTCTCTTCTATTCCTTGCAATTAATGGTATTCGAGACACGGGTACAGTAGCTTGAGTGTTTTTTCTAAAGGGGTAAAGAGGAGTAGCAACTAGGGCTTGGAGTGCCAAAGTACACCTAAAAAGTTTACACCTAAAAGTTGTTAGAATGGCTGACAATAGTAAAGAGAGTGAAATTAATGTTGATAACTTTTATTTTGCTAATGAGCAAGCTACTAATGATGCTCCGATGCTTGTTAACTATCTTGTTTCTGGGCTTCAACAAGCCATGGGCAATCCATCTCTCCAAAGTGAAGTCCAACGGCAGCTGCGTGCTCACGGGATTCTCCAAGCTCATCACCATGACGAGAGAACACCTAGGAAGCCTCCTTGTGAGACTCCCAAAAGAGGTCTCTCTCCGATTCGGGAAGAAGAAAACCCGTACGAAGGGCTCAAGAATTTACTTCTTGATGATGCATCTCCTTCCCAAAGGAGAACTCAAGAGCCTCCATTGAAGGAACAAGAAAGAAGTGAGTCTCCCGCCACCTCGGCGGAGATGGCTCGACGAAGACGGCGGGCTAAACGCTCTCCATCACCACCAAAGCGGAGAAGACCATCACACTCTTCTCCACACCATAATTCAAAGAGGGATGATAAAAAGCAAGAGAAGAAAAAGGCGAGAAAGAGGACACCCTCTTCTCCATCTTCTTCATCCTCTTCCTCTTATGAAAGTGATGGTGAAGACTCCGCAGATCAAGACAAGAAAAAGGCAAGAAAGAGGTCACCCTCTTCTCCACCTTCTTCAAATTCTTCACCTTCTAAAGAAAGTGATGGTGCAACCTTTGAACCTTAAAAAGAGGAGGCCATGGAAATCCTATGCCGCATGGAAGAGGTCGTCCAAGTTGAAGAATTTCAAAGAGGGAGGGAAGAGCATCTCTTTCCTTACCTATGACGGTACCTTTGGTGCTACGGACAAAGTCTTGGCCTTTATCCAACAGTTCGATGCGGCGTTTGGAGATGAGGGCTTCATGGAGTCCTCTAAGCTATGCCATGTAGCTATGAACTTTCAAAATTCCACCAGGCAATGGTGGTCTAGCCTACGCGCCAACGGTGAAGCTCCACAAACATGGAAAGCTTTAAGAGCTTCCATTATGAAGCAGTTTTTGGCCACCGATGCCAAAGACAAAGTACTCACTGAATGGAAAATCTTAAAGCTCTCTCCCTATGACTCCATCCACAAATATGTAGACAAGTTTTGGGACCTACAACTCAAAGCCAGTGTCTTCAAAAAGTTGGATTTTGGAGAGAAAAAGCAACAATTTTGTGCGGGCTTAACCGAAGAAATGGCGTAGTATGTCAACTCCCAAAGGCCACGTACCATAGTGGCGGTAATACTATGGTGGCCTCTCGAATCAATTTCCAAACGGGGGCTAAAAGAAATAATAAGCCCACGAAAAACAAGGGTTCCAACGAGCCTAAGGGAAAGGACAATGTCCAAAAGTCCCCTAAGGGCAACTCCAACAAAGCTAAAGAGAAGGGAGTTTACAAAGGTAAAAACAAACTCTCTCCTGAAGAGCTTGAGTGTTATCGCAAGGATAACCGGTGTTTCAAGTGCGGCGAACAAGGGCATGCGTACCGCGCTTGTCCCCAAAAGAACAACCGCCAAGATCCTCCTAGAGCTTCCTTGGTTGAAATCTAAGAGGAGGAGACTCACCAAACTCACCACAAAGGATCTTCTCTATGCCATGCTTGGGGAAAGGTAAGAGAACATGATGATTTTATTCTCTTTGACCCTGGTTCTACTCACAATTTTATATCTATAGAGTTGGCCACCAAGTTAGGCATACAAGCCTACGAGATGGGAGATGTCCTACCCGCAGACAGTGCTTTCAAGGAGGAAGAAGCTTCAGTCACTCCCTTAATCGGGAAATTGAGGCTTCATGTTCAAAGCTATGTGGACAAAGAGGACTTCTTTATCTCTCCTCTCAAGCATGAGGATGTAATCCTAGGGGCACCATGGTTTGATCGCCTGGCTGCCAATGTTAAATTCCCTGAAAGGAGAATCTCCTTTAAGTTCAGGGAAAAAGACATGTATATAGATGCTAAGGAAATGGGTAACACTATCCCCATTGTACATACACCCGCTTTCAACAAGTCAAGAAAGAGCTCTATTTTTGTGTACATGATTTTTGTTAAAGATTCTCAAAATGAACCTAATGCTTTAGCAAAAGAAAATAAAAGCAACCAAAAGGAATTAGAGTTATCCAATTTTCTCAAGGGGTTTCAAGATGTTTTTATTGACGACATCCCTTGTGAGCTACCTCCTAAACGAGGTAATGATGACCATGCAATTGAACTTCTTCCTGGAAGTTCACCGCCTAACAAACCTCCTTATAGAGTATCTCAAGCTCAACAAGAGGAGATTATGCGGCAAGTGCATGAGTTAGTTGAGAATGGCATGGTTAGGCCTAGCTCATCTCCATTTTGCTCACCTGTGCTATTAGTGCAAAAGAAAGCTGGCACATATCGTATTTGTGTCGACTATAGAGCACTAAATAGGATCACTATCAAGAATAGGTTTCTGGTTCCACGGGTAGAAGACCTATTTGATAAGCTACAAGGATCGACCTACTTCAGTAGGATTGACCTAAAAAGTGGCTATCATCAAATAAGGATAGTTGATCAAGACATAGTAAAGACCGCATTTTGAACCACATTTGGTCTTTACGAATACATTGTCATGCGTTTTGGCTTGACCAATGCACCAGCCACATTCAACCGCTTGATGGAGAAGTTGTTCAGGCCTCATCGAACCTTCACTGGAGTGTTCTTTGATGATATTATCATCTACTCTAATTCATTAGACGAACACAAGCAACACCTCCAGGTAATATTTCAAGTTTTAAGAGAGAATCAACTTTATGTTAATCGAAAGAAAAGTGAAATTTTCTTGCAAGAGATTCAGTATTTAGGTCACATTATTTCTCAAGATGGCATCCAAATGGATCCATCCAAGTTAGAGGAAATAAAAGGATGGCCTAAACCAAGGAATCTTCATGAACTAAGAAGCTTTATAGGTATGTGTGCACGCTTCATAGAAAAGTTCTCACAAATTGCGGGACCATTACATGACCTAACAAAGAAAAGCGTTAGGTACACATGGTCTGCTAAGGAGAACAATGATTTCGAAAAGGTTATCTCTCAACCTGTGCTTACACTACCGGATCTCTCAAAACCATTTGAGGTCCAATGTGATGCTTGTGGTGATTGCCTCTTGGAGCTGTTTTGCTCCAAGAAGGGCACGCCATAGGCTATGAGAGTCGAAGGCTCGAACCTGTTGAGCAAGCTCTAGGCATATATGAAAAGGAACTCCTTGCAGTTTTACATGCCTTAGACTCATGGAAGCACTATTTATTGGGGACTCCTTTCATTTTGCGAATGGATCACCAAAGTCTTAAGTACTTCATGACGTAGACCAAGCTCTCCGACAAACAAACGAGGTGGGCAAATTTCCTTTCGCAATTTCATTTTCATATTGCTTACATTGCTGGCAAGCATAATCAAGTAGATGATGCACTCTCAAGACAGCCGCGAGTGAATGCGGTTTCCATAGCAACTCATAATGATCTATCTTCAATGATAGATGAGTATGTTTCTAAATGTGTGGTATGCCAATAGACAAAATTTGATAGAGGGAAGCAACTTGGATTCCTTCAACCCTTGCCAATCCCTAATTCACCATGGGAGAGCATATCCATGGATTTTATCTTTGGATTGCCTAAGTCTATCCATGGGAATACGCGAATATGGACGATAGTAGACAGGTTCAGTAAACAAGCTCATTTTATACCTGTCAAAAAGACTATCAAAGCCCATCAAATGGCAACCCTCTTCATCTCACAAATTTTCAAGTACCATGGCTTGCCAATGCCCATAGTATTGGATAGAGATCCTAGAATGACCAGTAATTTCTGGAAAGGTCTCTTTGAGAATTTAGGGACAAGGCTAAACTTCTCTTCGGCCTATCATCCATAAACGGATGGCCAAAGTGAAAAAGATAACCTAAAAATTCTCGATCTACTAAAAGCCTATGTGACGGAAGTAGATCAAAGATCCCAATGGGAGAAGTACTTACCCTTAGTGGAGTATGCTTACAATAACACTGTACATACTTCCACGGGAAAAGCACCTTTCGAGGTAATAGAGGGAAGATCAAAAAGTCCCTTAGTACTTAACGTACATGGGAAGATCTTCGCTGTAGATGAGTATAGCCGAGACCTACAAGAATATTTTCAAAAGATTAAGGATGCTATCTCTATCTCACAGCAAAGGAAAAAGGCTACTGCTGATAAGCATAGAAGAGCCCAAACCTTTAAAGAAAATGATTGGGTCTTATTAAAGTTTCCCAAGGCTCGATTAAGGAACACGACGGGCAAGAATCCTACGGGACACCAAAAGTACTATGCTAAACTAGCAAAAAGGTACTATGATCCCTTCCAGATTCTTAGGCCAATCAATGAGATGGCCTATCAACTCAAGTTGCCCAATCATTGCCTCATACACAATGCTTTCCATGTGAGCCTATTAAAGCCTTACAAAGGAGAGCCACCTCAAGAACCAACTATTGAAGACCCACCGGAGATCGAGGACCAAGAGGAGGTGTTGCAGCCCGAGTCCATTCTTTGACATGAAGACAAGGTATTAAAGAGGCGGTAAGACTATCCGACGATATCTTATTAAGTTTAAGAATTATCCTTTTGAAGATGCTAGATGGATGCAAGGTATACAATTAAAGGATAACCTAAACCTTGTCAATGCTTACAATGCTTTCCAAGAGTAAGCAAATGTACAAAATGTTAAAAGTGAACAAATTTTTTGTCTTATAAGACTCTCTTTTTCTTTATTGTGCACAAAAATGAAGTAGTATGCATGCTTAGATCAAGTTTGCGGAGACGACGTCTCCCAAACACCAAGTAGAGCTTGTCACTCTACTATGGAAGATTGATAGGACTAATGTGCAGACATGCTTGCGGCAGCGTCAGGCTCTCAAGCGCCAAATATACTAGTCATCCATTGTGGAATGATGTAGTAGGGTCACATAGGGATCCTCATCCCGCTAAGAAAAGGACTCATGAATATGCTTTATCTTCTCTACACCATAGTCGAGGATGACTATGATTCCAAGAGAGAGGTAATGTCATAATAATCAATATCTCATTCTCCTAAATGATTTTCTCATGTTAAACTGATCATTTAATATGGGGAAGTGGCAGGGGAGAAAAAGCTAGAATATTGGTTAAGCTAGCAGACCGGCCACAGTAGGGATCCAAAGGAGGGAAAATAGGGATCCAAAGGGGGGGCCATCTGCAAAAGAGCCATGTGAAACAATGGGCTAAAAAGACCCTAAGGTTCAGCCCATTAAGACTTCCAAAATGCTAAGGTTCCAAAATTCAAAGGTTGTGTCCAAAGGTCAACCTTAAGGGAATTGGATGCTTTGTGTGTGACCAAAAAAGTCTTTGCAATCCTTGCTTGGGAGGGGGCGAGCCTTGCATGTAGGGGATGAGAGAGAAAGCCACACACACACACACACAAGCTCCCTTTACACAAAGGGAATGAGGGACGCATGTCAGCTCCCTAGGCCAGATGCCCACAAGGTGTACCCAATTCCTATTGGATGGCGTTGGAGGTGGACCAATGAGAATTAGGCTAGAGTAAATCTAGTTTAATTAATTTAAAAACACTTAATAAAAGAACCAATGAGAATTAAGTCCTCTATAAGACTATTGGACAGTCTCCCAAGGGGTCCAATGAGCATTCAACAGCCCAATGGCTTGCCTGATTCGTATTGGCTAGGAGGCAAAGGGGTTCAATGAGAGTTTAGTTGAATTATTAAATTACCTAAAGCTCTCAAAAAAGGGGAAAGGGGGACATATGTCAGAAGGCTATCACTTATGCTGCTTAGTAGACATTGGCTTGACTTGGGGAGGTCCAATGAGGGTAGAGGAAGAGCAAATAGCAAGAGGGCACGCCCAGGAGAGAGAGGGGGATGATTTTTGCAAGGCATTATCACACACACACTCACACAATCTCATGTGTGAAGAAAGAGAAGACTATCTCTTCCCAAGCTTTAATGGAGAGCTCATCACCTACTCCAAGCTTGTAAGATAGAAGCCTACATCGACACACTCTTGGCATGTGTATGCAAATCCAACCAAGAGCCAAGCTTCAATGCATGCTCATCTCCTCTACCATGCTAATTACTAAGCTAAGCTATGCTAGTATGAGTGATTATGTGAGGAGATGTACATCTTTCTCGTAAGATACTCCTTCTTCCTCTCAATCTACTCTCATACCCTACTAGCTCTCACCATCTTCGAAGGTGTGTGAGGTCTTGGGTTTGAGATCAGGGATAATTGAAGTTGTGTTTGCTAAGTAAATTGTACAATGTCTCTCTTGATGGGAGAAACCATAATACAAAGCCTTTTGGAGGGGGGACCGGCTCCATGCAAATCCGGTCCTCAACTGTTGTCAATAGCTTAATTTCTCTCTCTTTTGAAAGTATTGTTGATGCTATCTAACTAGGTGTTATGCTTTTTGTTGCTCTCTCCACCCAAGCACTCTTGTAATTCTCATTAGGAATCTATTCTAATCAAATGCCCACTATGTTCATGCTAATTTCCGCTACACACAAGGTTTTAGGCCATTAAATGTTACAAATATAATCCCCTTAAAGGGGGTTGTAGCCGAACGGAGTGCTGAGGGGCATTCTACATCACCCCCTTTAAGGGTTTTATATATATATATATATATATATATATATATTTATATATATATATAATATATATATATATATATATATATATATATATATATATATATATATATAAACCCCTTAAAGGGGACGTAGGGGGATAATCCACCACGGGTTGTAGCCGAACGGTTCGTAGAGGCCATTCCACAAGATGTAGAATTATCCTTTGCACTCCGTTCGGCTACAACCCCCTTTAAGGGGATTATATATATACTCAAGTATATATATAATTATATAAATATAAATAAATAAATATACATATATATATATATACACACACATAGCAAAAATCTTCATCTTGTTACTATATATATATATATATATATATATATATATATATATATATATATATACACACACACACACACACACACACACACATAAAATATACATATATATATATATATACATACATACATACATATATCTAAATATATATATATAGACACACACACACACACATATATATATATATAACATATATTTATGTTTTTTTATATATTTATAAACCCGTTAAAGGGGGTTGTAGCTGAACGGTGCACAGAGCCGTTTCCACAAGACAGAGTCGTTTCACAAGAACTATAGTGTCCCTCTGTGTGTGATTCGGCTACAACCCCCTTTAAGGGAATATATATATTTATATATATAAAAAATAAAAAATAAAAAATAAAATATATATACACACCTACATAGTAGAAACTTTCATCTTGTTACCATATATTTATAAACCCCTTAAAGGGGGTTGTAGCCGAATGGCGTGTATAGTCGTTTTAAAAGAATTATAGTGTCCCTCTACGCGCCCTTCGGCTACAAACCCCCTTTAAGGGGATTATATATACATATATATATATATATATATATATATATATATATATATATTTATATATATATATATATATCTATATATATATATATCTATATATATATATATATATATATATATATATATATATATATATATATATATAATATAGAGAGAGAGAGAGAGAGAGAGAGAGAGAGAGAGAGAGAGAGAGAGAGAGAGAGAGAGAGAGAGAGAGAGATAGATAGATAGATAGATAGTTCTATTATCGTCCTGGGAGGTAGAGAGAGAGAGAGAGAGAGAGAGAGAGAGAGAGAGATCCTAAATCTCTCCCCAAGAGGGAGATTTTTAATAAGTTTTTTTAATTTTTGCTAGTGCAAGTAAACGTTAGAAAAAAACTTCTTAAAAAGCTTCCTCAAAAAACTCTCTCCATACCTCTACTCTTGTATTAGAGTGTCCAAGACAAAATTACAAATCACCCTCAAGCTCATGCCGAGCCTTGAGGTAGTGAAATTACATCAGATTTAAACTAACGTACTATTAAGAGCACTGTCAAGTGCTCGCCTGAATGGCATGGGTTGTCCTAAGCCAATCATCCAAGTTGTGATTTCTACCTATCACATATATAAGCTCCTCACTTCCTTGTACAATCACAGAGAAGCTAGCCACAGAAGGGTCATTCTAAAAGATGTGGAAATGTTTGACCTTCCATATGTTATAAAAGAAGAAAATTCCAAATATTTGGGTACCAACAAGAAGGGCAGGACTTTGAAACTGTTTCCCCCTAGACACAAATCCTTCTTGAAGAAACCTATCTTCTACGTTTTTTGTATCCACTTGCACACCTTCTCTGCCATTCCTCTAATAGTCGGACAATTTATGAAAAGGTGTGCAAGGTATTTCTAGCCCCTCGGCACCTTGAGCACCTATTGGATCCTATGTTCCATGCTAGAATCTTGATGCCCGTTGGCAAGTCCCCCCATAACACCTTCCATAGAAACACCTTCATATAATGGGGCCACTGTGGCCCCCAAATGTTCATTGTGACCATAGCCCAACGAGCTTTCGACCATTGTTTTCTCCAATGTTTGTTCAAGGGGGAAAACCAATCATCCTTGTGCATGAGCTCTTGATAGATGCTTTTGCTGTGAGGTTTAAAGAAAAGGTTGCTCTTGGGCCATTTCCAAGCTTTCCATGCAAAAGTGGATTCCCGAATTGGGATCAAAGTGTCATTCAGGCATTCAGTCGCTTTGCATATAAGCACCTTTTCCATGCCATTTAGTTGAAGCTGGTCAGCTAGAAAGTCAAAAGATTTCCAGTGCTTGTTGTTTTCATCCCAAAAATGGATCGCCCATTGGAGTCCTTTATTATTCAGCCTTCTAGCAATTTCCCTCTAGTAAAAATTGAGGATGACTCCAGTTTCTTTTGTCAGCCAAAGGGACCAATGTGAGCTGGAGTTCTAAAAATATATAATAGAACACATGTTGCTCTATTGCACTTTTGCACCAGCTCCCTCCTTGTGCCACCCATTTTCAGACTAGACCACCCCGTGGCTAATAGTTTGTTGTGCACCTCAATCCCTTTCCATTGATCACCTTCAAAGAAAATCTTTGACTTGTTAATCATGTCCTTGGTCATGATAGCCCATGCTTGTTATTGTTTAGCTATAGAGACCACAAATTCAGAGAGCCTCAACATGGACAGTAGGGTTGAGGATTTTGAAGCCACCTTGGATAATAGGATGAGCTATAGTTTCTTACTTTTCCCACTGCCATGTTGATGAGGCTTTAATGCTATTCTTCCATACAAATACTTTCATAGGTTTCAAAAACTCCTTTCAATTATACTCTAAAATTTTGAGAAGAGGGCTAGTGAAGGCAATGTAAGGGAGCATGAATGAGTTGATCACAGTTATCTGACTCAGGAAGGGAAGCAACACAAACTACCACTTCCTCATTTTCTTTTGGATCTTTTCCAAGGGCCACTAGACCCTTTGCTTGTGAGTGATGTCCAGCCCCAAGGGTGCGCCCAAATGTCAAAAAAATTTATCTTTAGATATAATCTCTCTTGACCCGTCTGATGGGTCAAATGAGTCATTTTTTGCAAAAGAAAGATTAATCTCGACTTATCAATACTACAGAGAATGTCTATACGATGTCTCTAGGACTTTCCTAAGAACCTGAGGGTAGGCTTTCAAGAAAAGGAGGGAGTCATCTACAAACATCTTGGACATGATTCGATTGTTGCCAGGTAGAGTTAAACCTTGAATTTCACCACGCGCAGCATTAGCTTCAAGCATCGTTATTAGGGGATGCGAACCAATGGAAAAAAGAAGAGGGGCTAGGGGACATCCTTGCTTAATCAATCTCCTAGCTTCAAAGGAGCTCACAATTCTCTCATTGAACAAGAGCTCAGATTGCGCCTGCGCCCAGAGTGTGAATGAGCCGACAAAGGCGATGCCCAAAGCCCAGAGCTTTCATGACATCTTCAATGAAGGACCACATAATCCTATCATATGTGTTGTCTAGATTGAGCTGAAGCAAGATGCACTGCTGCTTTGTGAAGGCCACATATTCAATGCCAACCATTGCTTCCAAGATATTGTCATATATCGACCTCCCTCCTTTGATGAAACAGTGCTAATGGGAGAGATTACCCTGTCAAGGAGGGGAGAAATTCTAAGAGAAACTGCTTTGGCAATGACTTTATATGCTGTAGACATCATAGTTATAGGGTGTAAGTACTTAAGATGCAAGAAAAACACCTGCTTAGGAATAGGCTTAATGAGCCCTCTTTGTATAGAAGGATCCAACCACCCCTTGAAAAAAAGCTTGGTTAGTCATATATGTAATCACGCCCTTGAGGTCATCCCATAATTCCTTGAAAAATTAAGTGGTCAGATCATCCCAACTAGGGGGTTTCTCCTTGTTGAGAGCATGTAACGCAAGCGTGCACTCATCTTTCAAGAAGGCCAACTCAAGAAAATTGGCTTTTGGTTGGTCTATTCTCCTATTGATACTCTCAAGAAAGATCTCTCTGGCCTCATCCACTCCTTGAGAGAGGGTCTTTGGCTGGCCAATGATTTCGATTAAATGCTCTAGCATCATCCTAGCCATTTCATCTTGATCTCGCGTAGCATCCCCTTCTCATATGTGAGCGAGTGGATATAGCCCCAGTTTTTCTTGATTTTCAAGGCCCTAAGGAAATATGCTTCAATAGTGTCCTTAGGTTGAAGGAGGGTCTCCCTAGATACCAATATGGACCTCTTGACGTCCTTGAGCTGTTTCTCAGACAAGTTGGCTTTAGCTTCCAGCCATCTTGCATCCTAGACTTGCGAGAAAAAGGGGAAGATGGAATATCTTGATCTACGTTGATAGAGTCTAGATTACAGTTGAAGGACCCAAAATTGGATGAAATACACCAAAAGAGGGTGAAATTATTATGGTGGATTAAGATGGTTACACTATTGGCAATTATGGTCGTATTTTTGAGGCCCAAAACAAAGCAAAATGTGGTTCATTTGAGGCCCCAAGCTATTATGGTGGTTTGAGATGGTTACACTATTGGCTATTATGGTTGTTATTTTGAGGCACAAAACAAAGCAAAGTGTGGTTATTTTGAGGGACATGAGAAGTGATAATTGATAATTTAGCTAGCCATTTCTTATGGTCGATTGATCAAAACATATACGTGATTAGACTCACTTTTGTTTTGAACATTAGAATTAGCTACAAAAAAGTCATGTTTTTGCAAAAACAAACCCATGCCAACTAGAGTGAAGGTCCTTGCTAGGGGAATTGGTCCAAATAGATGTTCGCAATGTAGAATGGCTTGTGAAGACCTTTCTCACCTATTCAAGGAGTGTCCGACAATCTGTGGTCTTGCAGGCAAGATTTGCAAATGGGTCCAAAAGACTAGGAAAATAGGATTGTTTAAGAACGATCTCTTCTTAGGAGGGAAGATATTCAAGAGCCATACAGTGCTCATTGCTACACAAATCATGAGGTATTGCTACTTTAAACACATTTGGAAGACAAGGCACGATCAGATCTTCAAAAACTCCCTGGAGGTAGCTAAGTTTGCGGAGATAGTCCAAGAAATCACAATAATGATCATTGCCATTAGAAAGAAAAGGAACTCAGAGGAGTGGACCAGGACCCTAGGGGCCTCATTAACGGATGTGCAAAGGTGAATGCGTGGGATCATCTATGGTGAAGGGGTGGTTCCTCATCAGCCAATGTATCTAGGATTTGTTGAAGTGATCATGGCTTGTCCTGAGCATGCGAGGAATATGTAATTTTTTGGATCTGTTTAATATAATCCACTCACCATTGTGAGTTTTGCAAAAAAAAAAAAATGATGTTTTTGCCATTTTGTTGTGCCATTGTCAAAGTTTATAGAGCCATGCCCATTACTACTACTAAATACATATTTTTGTAGGTCCCTTTGGACCTTTACATTCATGAGGAGCCAGGAAGCATGTGAAAACTTTTAGAACCCAATCTAACAAAGCTACTAATTCCAATAATATTGAGCCCAAAAATTGTAATTTCATTTTTATTTATGAATGTAAATTGTGTCAAGTGTAAACCTTGTGCCTTTCTTTATCCATTTAAAAATTTAAAATGTGTAATAAAGGCCATGAGATTCCAGATTGTAAGTGTTCATAACTAAAATGTAATCTCCAGTCCCACGTCACTTCTGGGTCCTTTCTAGATCAAAATGGACTAGGTCAAATATGCCTTGCTGATAATAATTGTTTTTTTTTCAAGTGGTCAAAAAGTGGGTTTGAGGTCTTAAACATGTATGTCTAGACCTTGTCTACTTATCTTAAAATTTTGGTACCAATTGGAGCTTGGTAGCTTAGTGAACTGTCATGATTTGATTGTCGATGTGATAACTAGCTTTTGTTCTCTAACATACAACTGAGGGTTGCATTTGAGTAGAATAGGATTGAGTGTGTTTTCCAAGATATTGATGACCTCTTGTAGCCTCCATGCACTAGTCGTGCCAACTACGTTCCTTCAATTGACAATTATGTGCATGGTTGTGGCTATATCTGCAAGACTGAGGCTTGACAACCCACCAGATATTTGGTGCCATTTCCAAGGATGAAGTGACCTAAACTAGGAAAAAGTTTAGTGCTTGGATATCAATATTCATCACTTTCTCTGGGTTTACTTGGAGAAAAGAATCATCTTTTAGAAAACGCATAGTTAAGGAGTGTCATCTTGAGCTATATAGAGGTAACTTTGGAGTAGTTTTACTTACCAAGGATCTTTTAGGCATATATTAGGGTGTATTTGAGTGTTTGAGTGAGCTAGAGTATGTTAGAATATGAAAGTTGATACTCAATTAAAAAAAAACAAGAAAAAATTAGTGTTTGTGGACACTTTCCACTACCCATGTTGTGTTTTGATTAGGAGGAGGTTAGGTAATCATCAAGGTGGACTTTCGACCTATCTCACTCTCTAAAAGACCATCAATGATTTGTTTTGTGAATTTTCACAGTTTCAAGTTTTGGACTCCTAAGGTAAGTTTGAAAGGCCACTAAATAGCGTTTTAGGCCAGAAACTGATCTTAGAGGAGCTGTAGGAGCACCATGGCAAGCTAAAACCAGCATCAAAGAAAATTTTCAAAGGTTTGTAAAATTTTTGGACTCCTAAGGCAAGTTTGTAAGGCAAATAAACAATGTTTCAAGTCAAAAATTGATCCTAAAGTAGCTGTAGGAGCTGTTGTAAGCTAAAGCTAGTATTGGAGACAATTTTCAAAGGTTTATAAAAATCAAGATTATTCTCTCTAGTGTTATATTTTCATACAAATTTGCTCTTTTTAGACTATAAGTGCTTGAAAGACACTATAAAATACGTGTCTAGCATCAAACTTTAAAAAAGGTGCAAATTTAGACCAAAAGACATAATCCTTTTTTTTTTGGTCTAAGGTTCGAATCGAGCTTTAGATCAAGGCTTAGGATTTCCAAGGTGAAGTTTTGTGAAGGCTCAAGAAGTTTGATCTCATTTAGATCTACTTCCATCTCATATCAACTCGTAAGTGAAGATAAGTACATTAAAATTGATCCAGTATTTTTGATACTTCTTGACAGACCTTAAAATACCTTGTATTAATTGTAAGAACCATTGAAATTTGAAAGCATTGCAAATTTGGACACGTAGATAATAGTTGAGCTTATTAATTCCAGCTTCAAAATTGCACAATTATTATCAATTGAGTATGTGACACTCACATGGAGCACGTTAGACCATTGCATATTGAGCTTATGTTTCAAATTTGGTGTCATTTGAAGCTATTTAGTTCTATTTATGTCGAATTTCGATGGAAGTCAACATTAGCTACAAAAAGGGAGCTAGAAACTCAAAAATTCATTTAAACTTCATGAAACTTGTTAATTGACCTAAATATATATGTGCCACTAGTGTATGTCAAACAACTTGCAAAAAATCTTTATTTTAATCGAGAAGACAAAACTTGAGATTATTCTATTTTGAGCCAAAATAAGAGATTTTTAAACTTTTTTAAAGGAACCTTGATCTATGATAGAATAGAGTGCACGTGTAAATTTCAAGTGATTTGGAATAGTTTTGAGTGAGATTGATACTTATTTTGCATCAGAACTTGCAAACTATTGAAACCGGTGAAAATTTATACAGAACTTGTCCAATTTTTTTTTTTTGAACATTGATTTAGAGCTCTTTGACTACATCCTTAATCAGTGGATATCATCAAAAGTGAAGAAAAATGATTTATTGAGTTAATAGATAATAAGGGGAATAGCTCTAAAGAGTCAGGGGGTACAGTGAATGGAGTATTCATGTGCACACTCTGCAAGAGCATGGGGTCTATGTTGGTCATAAATGGCAAATTTACTTCCCCACCCCCCTCATTTACATGATTAACTCCATGTTTGGAGCGAGTGGCTCTACTAAAGGTTTCTTTCAAGCGGCTAAGCACGCTCGGCCCGAACTGTGGACGCATGTCATGCATGTCTGGGCTTGAGCTATTGGGATTAGGCATCAGGTAACCCTCCATGACGTCATAGATAGAGGAAGAGTCACTAGATGCAATATGTGGGTCCTGAGTGGTACTACCTTGGGTTCTCGCTGAGGGCCTAGAGCCTAAGGTGGAAGAATAATGAGTGCTCGCGTGAACGAAGACACTCTCGATGTTCTCGGCCTCTAGCACAGGACCAGAGCGTAGGTGCATGTGATCTCAACACTCTAGAGGTGCTGTGGTGAGTGCCCTTGAGAGCCGTTCACCTAGTTTTTTAGGTGTTTACAACCCAAATTTTTTGTATTTTTGGTCCCTTTTTTTAACCAAGCCACGGAATATGGCGTGTGATAGCTTAAAATGAGTCTCTTGGCTAGGGGGAAGTACTCTGCTTTACAAGCCCCCGATTCGGCTACGTACAGCCCTCAGAATACTAAAACTAGTCTTTTCCTAGGTGGGGAGAGGGCTAGGTTTATTAAGTACTGAGGACTAAGTCCTGGGCTCGGGGGGCTCAGGCCCAAGCCCGAGCCCGTAGTTTTGGGTTTTGGAAAATGATCCCGATCCTTCCTTTTAAGATAAGGTTTTTTAATTTTCTTTTTGAGTTTTCTTTTTAAATGGAAGCCTAATAGAACCTAATGAGAATCACATAAACAATGCTTGAAGCACAAAAACCAAAAGTTTAAACAATTGGAAATCCAATAAAAGGAAAAACAAAATTGGGGCCAGCTAAGATAGGAGACACTAAAGAACCATGGGAGTCTTCAATTGAAAAAGAGAAAATTGAAATCATAATATTGGATAGTGAAGAAGGGTTAGAAGGAATTCTCCTAGTGGAGGAAGGTTGAACTAAACACTTGTGGGAGTATGGCTGGACCAATCACATAGAACTTGACTGAAAATCATTGTATAGAGATTGGGGATCAAAACGGTCACGCTGCTCCAAAGCCTAAATATTCAAAACTCTACCCTCATATCTAGGTGAGAATGAAGAATTTGTGTGTGTTTGTGTAAAACCACAAAATTGAGTTGAGTAAAACCCTCATACCTAAGTTAGAACAAAGATATATTTTTTTGTGTGTTAAACCATGAAATTGAGTCAAGAAAAGAAAATCTTATATGTGCAAAATCTTCAATCAATAATATCAACACCCATCCACTGTACCATCACATTGTTGATTTCCTACCACTTGCTAGTACATGGAATTCTTTCAAAGCTTGGGATCATGGAGGGAGGAAAAGTGGCCTCGGATTATGTCTAGCTTAAGTAAGTTGGAGATGTTATAGATATCTCCCTATGAAGTGAAATTCTCTCTATCCATAGTAGGGGAGAATTGGATGAGTGGACCTGTCGATCCCTGCACAAGGTCCATTGCTTCTACTAGTCATTTATATGTTGAAGTTATGGCATACCCAGATTTTGTTATTGGATTAATTCATGGTTTTCCTATTTCATTTACATATCTCTCTCTCTCTCTCTCTCTCCTGCGATGTGGTGTACATTTATATTCACCTCCACTTAGTCATTTTTTGAGTATCTTTTATTTATACACATTCAAGGGTAGCCCTAGTTGCTAGTAACCTTTGGATATAGTCTGGCTAATGGCTTAAACTCCATGCTAAGTCAGGCACCACAGACTCATCCCTTATGCAAACACTTTCACAACTTTGATGTTTATTGAAATTTTATAGAAGTATAAATTGTATGATTTTTGCAATTCTAGGGACCACTGCTTGTTGGAAGAGTGTTGATCATAGTTACTTGACTTGTAATAAAGAGCCTTTTTGTCAATTCTTCATCTATATTGATGATATCATAAAGGATTGTTTTGCTAACCTAAGGCTACTTCAACTTAGGATGTGGCTAGGCCTAGGAGACATGTACCATTACCTAAAAATGCATACATAGATGCTTAGGATGACTGAAGTTGCCAAGAAATTTAAAGAACTTGCTGCATTCATAGAGAAGGAAAGATAACTATAGATCACAGTGTCATGCAAGGTCTAAGAGAATTTGAAGTGAGGTATTTAGAGAGTTAGCTCCGCAACATCCATAGTATTGTAAGCACCCATAAAAGTCAAATTTCAATGCATAAAAAGCGTAGACTAGATTTTGGTATCCATGTGTACTATGTCTTTTTCCTCCTTGTCTTACTTAAAGATGGATCTCCTTAATTGTTTAGATGAAATTCCAAGTGACTTTGCGAGAAATGTCTTTTTCAATTGTGCTATTGTGTCTAATGTTTTTTTAGGAGTTGAAGTGATACGGACTTTAAAAGGGACTAGAGATTATCTCATTTCCAAATTCCTACACAACATGGAGTATCGAATGCAAGTACCTGTCAAATACATGGCCAATTTTATTCTTGGCAAGAAAGCGCTCATGCTCAACCAAAGATATGGCTTTTGTGAAAAGGTCATACTTAGAATATGATAGAAATCAAACAATGAGAATTGATTCTACTACTTATCTGGAGATTCATTTAGTAAATTCTATGGCCATATCCAAGTTAAGTGAAATCCTCACAATGTCATTGTCACTTTTGATGAATATGAGAAGCCAAGATGTGTTTGGACTTTACTCAAGCGTATCCTAAGGTAATGAACCGAATCTAGTATTTCTATAGGAAAGATATAAAAACGTCATGCTCATGTAAGTTGCGTTCATGCATTACCACCAACAGATATTTCTCATGGAGAAGAATGGTATTAAGTATAAAGAAGAGGATATAAACCGTGACCAAGTAGAAGTTTTGAATTTTCAAACCCAAGATGGGAGTAGGTACAAAAGTAGAACATCAAGCATAGGATCTAAAAATTGGTTTATTGGACCTTTATGCATTTATGCACCTTTCTCAAATTAGTATGTAATCTTTCACCATTTAAAATTGGAAAATTTTAATTTTGGTTTGATTTGAATCGTTTTAAGGTAAAGGTAAAATATTTTAGTTCTAACCTAAGTTTTACCAATTTTTGACTAACTTGAGTGATGGGGAGTGTGTGTAGATGACTGACATCTTACCTTGTATGATATGGGTAAACATATTTTGATAGTTGATAGCTAAGAGAATCTATAGATGGGAGTCGATGTGCAATGTCTCATTATGACTAGACAAAACATGGCAGTGAAGAAGACGCTAGTGTCCACATAGTGTGTAGTTACGAATACTTTGAGAGCGTAGTACAAAAATGCTATAGAAAGCAAATAGTTTAGACGTTCAATTTCTCATTATGACTAGATGGAGTAGGGAAGAGAAGAAGAGGCTAGTTTCCACATCAATTAACTTAGACTCATAAACACGACCTTGACTATTTGCTAAGCCATCACAAGCTCACCATAAACAAGGGAGATGTAATGCAAAATAGAATTGTGTTTATGTTAGCAGCAAGTTAACATGGAAACCATTTTTTGGAGTTCTCTTTGTAAAACATTTATTATTTTCATAAATCAAGAATATTGTAACTCCTATTTTTTCGGATAAACTCTGTAATTAATGAGCCGGGGCTACAAGCTTCCAGATTGTATCTGCCAGTCATTACCCAGCTTGGTAGAACTCCGATTATTAGTTTTGACTACCCAAAAACCTTGGATAAGAAACCCAGCGTGAGCTAACGACGCTCACTTCTCTCCTTCTCGTGCTTCCTACTTCCTCTCTGGTTGTCACATTGTGATTGCGTTCGTTGCATTGCAACCACAGGTAAGAGCTCTACGCATTGACGTAAGCCATTCATAGTATTTTTTAGCTTTTGGCATCGTGGACCCATGGCCTAATTTCATCATAACTAGGAATTTACATGTTCAAATAAAAAAATAAGCATAGGCGGGGTATTGGGCATCATTGCTAAGCATTTAGATGCATTCTGGGTCGAAAACGACTAGGTCAAAAATCCACTGCTATTAATAATCGCGATTTTGGAACTTGACCTAAAGTGGGGTTTGAGACCATAAGCATGTGTATTAGGTCTTATAAAATTGTCCTAGAAGTTTCGTTACATTTGGATGTCTTTTGATGCTGTAACAGATGTGATTTGCTTGCCGATGAGTGATTGGCTTTTGGTGATTTCAGTCACTTGAGTGTATCTTGAGTTAGATGCGAGTTGCTAGCTGTTTTCCGAGAGATTGCCAACCTCTTGTAGCCTCTATGCACTAGTCGAGTCAGCTTCGTTCCATGGTTTGACAAATTAATCGTGGTTCTCGCTAATACTGCAATAAGATAGGATGGTGGGGTTAGACATGCGTCCCACATTTGGCGCCATTGTCGGGGATCGAAGAGACCTAAACTAGGAAAAAATACGAGCGTCTTTTGTAGTTGTCCTTGAACTTCCTCTGGGTTCGCCTAGAGTTCAAAACTCTCTTGTAGAAACCGCACAGCTTAAGATTGTCGTATTTTGCTGTGTAGAGGTAGCTTGGAAGTAATTGTACTTGTTGAGTGCCTTTAGGATTGTAGGATTTTAGAATTAGATTAGGATTTGGAGAATACTTGGTAGACGAGACAAATCTTAAGATCAAAGCTCTAAAAAACATTAAAAACACAAGAAAACGAGTGTTTGTGGACACTTTTCACAACCCCATTTCATGAGAATCTAGGAGTAGGGTAAGTAGAATCCGAGGTGGATTTTAGAACATTTCTCTCTTTGAAAGAATCAAGTGTGACTTGTTATTGGAAGTTGCAGAATTTCAGGTCTACGGCTAGAAATAGCACAAAAAGACTTGAATCCACTCAATCCTGTTGGAGAGTAAGCATAAGAGTTGTCTGAACCAGTTGGGAAGCTCAAAGACACTTGGAGGTAAAAATTTCAAGAGTTGACCAAAACTCACATTATTTACTTTTTCTTGACATTTTAGGCCAAATTAAGTTTTGACTTGATTCATAGGTTTAAAATAGCTCATATAAAGTCTGTCTTTGAAAAAATTACAAAAAAGTGTTCATTTCAAGTCTAAAGTTAATAATCGTGATTATTAACTTTCTGCTCTAAATTGGCCAAGGTTCATACCATTGACTCATTGCATGTGTACAAACAACTTTTGTAAAGGCCCAAGAGTTTGGACCACTAAACTGGCAAAAAACTTGGTAAAAACTAAAGTTTATACTCACTTTTTGAATCTTGAGTATAAATTGGGGAAATTTATCCAAACTTATGAAAATTTGATTCATAGTCTTATGTCGATGTGATAAACATGTGTACATGCTTAGTTGACCAAAAATTTCTAAAAATTTGTGAAAAGTAAATAATCGCGATTATTTACTTCTGTCCTATTTTTCAACTTTTTTGACCAAGTCTGCATACCACTAGTTTCACCATGTTGTAATAAGCCCACAAACCAAATTTGGTAAGATTTTGATCACTGGATTGAAAATTGTGACTAAAATTGCAAAGTTAGTCTATGGACAGATAATTGATGACCATTTGACCAAAAATTGTCCAAACTTGATGAAACTTGGCTAGTGACCTTAACTAAAGGTGCTTAACAAATTTTTGTCAAAGTTGGGGCAAAATCTTGCAAAAATATAGTTGGAGTAAATAATCGCGATTATTTAAAGCTGCTTCAAAACTTGATGATTTTGCAAAGCTGAGTATACCACAAGGTCAAGCACATCAAGTAGACCTCACAAATCCATTTTGGTGAAATTTGGATCCCAAAAGTAAGACTTAAGCCAGATTCTCAAAATCAGAGTTTGTGGACATCAAACAGTTGATACACTTGATCATATTTTGTCCAAACTTGTTGAAACTTGTTGAGGGACTTTAACAAGTTGTATAATTGCTAAACCAATAAAAAAAGTGCAAAAATTTGACAAAAGTAAATAATTGCAATTATTTACTTCTGCTATCCAGAGACATCAATTTTGACTTTTGAACTTATACAGTGATAGACCAACATAATATACAGTCACAGGGCAATTTTGGGTTCAACCGGATCAAAATTGATACATGTACACTCAGTTTACAAGTTGCAGATTAGACCTTTGATTTTTTGCTGAAGCCGAATCAAAGTCAAATTTTGACTCTCATAGCTCGATTTGAAGTGATACACAGAGACCAATCATGAGAGTAGCAAAACTCTACTGTTTATAGAAGAATAGCTAACTTGATCAAGCTTGACAAAAAGTTTTAATTGAATGAGGTGGAAATTGACGACAAGTCAATCCAAAGGTGAGTACTCTATCCAGGGCTTCATAAGTTTATATGAACCTTAGATCTGGTCGTGTACTAGGAAATCGGGGCATACACGGAGAAACCTCCAATAGAGTATCCACCAAAGAAAACATGAATCAAGGAAATTCCTTGCACACAATTCCTGAAGAAGTCTCAGACACTTTTTCAGATTCAACATCCGAAATGTCTTCTTACTCGACTCACTCGAAAACCGGGATGACAGTGCGCTATAAGCATATACTATCTTTTAACAAGACTGACCGTCATGGAGCCCAGGTTTACTTGGACCCTAACGAGGACTATGCTATTCGCATTGATGACCATGGTATTGAGTTCGAAGAAGAGGTTAGGGCAAACAACAAGGAAAAATGTACTTGGATCAAAATGGAACTCAGTATTCACAAGTCAAAAACCCTAACGTGATAGACAAATGGGGGTTAGAAGTAAACACCATAATCCCAGATATGTTAGAAAAGAAGGGCCACCAACTTTAGAATTCGAGGGATACGATCAAGTAGACTTGAAGCCTTTGAAACGGCTTAGTACGGATAATCCTCGGATCGGAGTCTATTGTTGGGAAGATAGAAACATAAAAGATCTTCTGTGGACTTCTCATACCAAACCACGACAATTAATGGCAATGAAGATAATCTATATCTTCAAGATCAAAGATAAGGGATCAATAGACCTACCAACCTATCTGTTTAGGGATTGTTATAACAACAACTGTCATAATAATCAATATCTAATTCTCCTAAATGATTTTCTCATGTTAAACTGATCATTTAATATGGGGAAGTTATAGGGGAGAAAAAGCTAGAATATTGGTTAAGCTAGCAGACCGGCCACAATAGGGATCCAAAGGAGGGAAAATAGGGATCCAAAGGGGGGGCCATCTGCAAAAGAGCCATGTGCAACAATGGGCTAAAAAGACCCTAAGGTTCAGCCCATTAAGACTTCCAAAATGTTAAGGTTCCAAAATTCAAAGGTTGTGTCCAAAGGTCAACCTTAAGGGAATTGGATGCTTTGTGTGTGACCAAAAAAGTCTTTGCATATCCCTACATAGGAGGGGGCGAGCCTAGCATGTAGGGGATGAGAGATAAAGCCACACACACACACACAAGCCCCCTTTACACAAAGGGAATGAGGGACACATGTCAACTTCCTAGGCCAGATGCCCACAAGGTGTACCCAATTCCTATTGGATGGCCTTGGAGGTGGACCAATGAGAATTAGGCTAGAGTAAATCTAGTTTAATCAATTTAAAAAAAAACACTTAATAAAAGAACCAATGAAAATTAAGTCTCTTGGATGACTATTGGACAGTCTCCCAAGGGGTCCAATGAGCATTCAGCAGCCCAATGGCTTGCCTGATTCCTATTGGCCAGGAGGCAAAGGGGTCCAATGAGAGTTTAGTTGAATTATTAAATTACCTAAAGCTCTCACAAAAGGGGAAAGGGGGACACATGTCAGAAGGCTATCACTTATGCTGCTTAATAGACATTGGCTTGACTTGGGGAGGTCCAATGAGGGTAGAGCAAGAGAAAAATAGCAAGAGGGCTCACCCAAGAGAGAGAGGGGGTTGATTCTCATTAGGAATCTATTCTAATGAAATGCCCACTATGTTCATGCTAATTTCCGCGACACATAAGTTTTTAGGCCATTAAATGTTACATTGGTATCAGAGCACAAGGTTTCTCTTTTCTTGCTCAAGAAGGGAGGTCCTCAAGCTAGCTATAAATGGTTGGTATTATTAATTACCTGTGAGTAAGTAGAATAGGGATTTTTCAGCCTTGAAGTGCACCTGCCTTCGTGCAGTTAACGGGGCATCACCGTTGAGAGCTATGGTCTTAATATTGGAGTCCTACGGGGCTTGCCTACGGCTTAACCACTATTGAGCTATTAGAAGCTTGACAGGAGCCGGTGCTGTTTTGGTGTTGAAAGACCCTCTCTTCTATTCCTTGCAATTAATGGTATTCGAGCCGCGGGTACAGTATCTTGAGTGCTTTTTCTAAAGGGGTAAAGAGGAGTAGTAACTAGGGCTTGAAGTGCCAAAGTACACCTAAAAAGTTTACACCTAAAAGTTGTTAGAATGGATGACAATAGTAAAGAGAGTGAAATTAATGTTGATAACTTTGATTTTGCTAATGAGCAAGCTACTAATGATGCTCCGATGCTTGTTAACTATCTTGTTTCTAGGCTTCAACAAGCCATGGGCAATCCATCTCTCCAAAGTGAAGTGCAACGGCAGCTGCATGCTCACGGGATTCTCCAAGCTCATCACCATGACGAGAGAACACCTAGGAAGCCTCCTTGTGAGACTCCCAAAAGAGGTCTCTCTCCGATTCGGGAAGAAGAAAACCCGTACGAAGGGCTCAAGAATTTACTTCTTGATGATGCATCTCCTTCCCAAAGGAGAACTCAAGAGCCTCCATTGAAGGAACAAGAAAGAAGTGAGTCTCCCGCCACCTCGGCGGAGATGGCTCGACGAAGACGGCGGGCTAAACGCTCTCCATCACCACCAAAGCAGAGAAGACCATCACACTCTTCTCCACACCATAATTCAAAGAGGGATGATAAAAAGAAAGAGAAGAAAAAGGCGAGAAAGAGGACACCCTCTTCTCCATCTTCTTCATCCTCTTCCTCTTATGAAAGTGATAGTAAAGACGATGAAGATCAAGACAAGAAAAAGGCGAGAAAGAGGTCACCCTCTTCTCCACCTTCTTCAAATTCTTCACCTTCTGAAGAAAGTGATGGTGCAACCTTTGAACCATAAAAAAGAAGAGGCCATAGGAAATCCTATGCCGCATGGAAGAGGTCATCCAAGCTAAAGAAGTTCAAAGAGGGAGGGAAGAGCATCTCTTTCCTTACCTATAATGGCACCTTTGGTGCTACGGACAAAGTCTTGGCCTTTATCCAGAAATTTGATGCGGCGTTTGGAGATGAGGGCTTCATGAAGTCCTCTAAGCTACGCCATGTAGCTATGTACTTTCAAAAGTCCGCCAGGCAATGCTGGTCTACCCTATGAGCCAACGGTGAAGCTCCACGAACATGGAAAGCTTTAAGAGCTTCCATTATGAAGCAGTTTTTGGCCACCGATGCCAAAGACAAAGTACTCACCGAATGGCGAAGCTTAAAGCTCTCTCCCTATGAATCCATCCACAAATATGTAGACAAGTTTTGGGACCTACAACTCAAAGCCACTATCTTCAAAAAGTTGGATTTTTGGAGAGAAAAAGCAACAATTTTGTGCGGGCTTAACCGAAGAAATGGCAGAGTATGTCAACTCCCAAATGCCACGTACCATATCGGCGGTAATACACCATACTATGGTGGCCTCTCGAATCAATTTCCAAACGGGGGCTAAAAGAAATAATAAGCCCATAGAAAATAAGGGTTCCAACGAGCCTAAGGGGAAGGACAGTGTCCAAAAGTCCCCTAAGGGCAACTCCAACAAAGCTAAAGAGAAGGGAGTTTACAAAGGTAAAAACAAACTCTCTCCTGAAGAGCTTGAGCGTTATCGCAAGGATAA
Organism: Adiantum capillus-veneris; assembly: GCF_014529385.1. NCBI lineage: Eukaryota > Viridiplantae > Streptophyta > Polypodiopsida > Polypodiales > Pteridaceae > Adiantum > Adiantum capillus-veneris. The sequence continues at coordinate 11,480,660 of NC_140935.1, read as the reverse complement.
CCGGTGTTTCAAGTGCGGCGAACAAGGGCATGCATACCACGCTTGTCCCCAAAAGAACAACCGCCAAGATCCTCCTAGAGCTTCCTTGGTTGAAATCCAAGAGGAGGAGACTCACCAAACTCACCACAAAGGATCTCCTCTATGCCATGCTTGGGGAAAGGTAAGAGACCATGATGATTTTATTCTCTTTGACCCTGGTTCTACTCACAATTTTATATCTATAGAGTTGGCCACCAAGTTAGGCATACAAGCCTACGAGATGGGAGATGTCCTACCCGCAGACAGTGCTTTCAAGGAGCAAGAAGCTTCAGTCACTCCCTTAATCGGGAAATTGAGGCTTCATGTTCAAAGCTATGTGGACAAAGAGGACTTCTTTATCTCTCCTCTCAAGCATGAGGATGTAATCCTAGGGGCACCATGGTTTGATCGCCTGGCTGCCAATGTTAAATTCCCTGAAAGGAGAATCTCCTTTAAGTTCAGGGAAAAAGACATGTATATAGATGCTAAGGAAATGGGTAACACTATCCCCATTGTACATACACCCGCTTTCAACAAGTCAATAAAGAGCTCTATTTCCGTGTACATGATTTTTGTTAAAGATTCTCAAAATGAACCTAATGCTTTAGCAAAAGAAAATAAAAGAAACCAAAAGGAATTAGGGTTATCCAATTTTCTCAAGGGGTTTCAAGATGTTTTTATTGACGACATCCCTTGTGAGCTACCTCCTAAACGAGGTAATGATGACCATGCAAGTGAACTTCTTCCAGGAAGTTCACCGCCTAACAAACCTCCTTATAGAGTTTCTCAAGCTCAACAAGAGGAGATTATGTGACAAGTGCATGAGTTAGTTGAGAAGGGTATGGTTAGGCCTAGATCATCTCCATTTTGCTCACCTGTGCTATTAGTGAAAAAGAAAGACGACACATATCGTATGTGTGTCGACTATAGAGCACTAAATAGGATCACTATCAAGAATAGGTTTCCCGTTCCACGGGTAGAAGACCTATTTGATAAGCTACAAGGATCGACCTACTTCAGTAGGATTGACCTAAAAAGTGGCTATCATCAAATAAGGATAGTTGATCAAGACATTGTAAAGTCCGCATTTTGCACCACATTTGGTCTTTACAAATACATTGTCATGCCTTTTGGCTTGACCAATGCACCAGCCACATTCAACCGCTTGATGGAGAAGTTGTTCAGGCCTCATCGAACCTTCACTGGAGTGTTCTTTATTGATATTATCATCTACTCTAATTCATTAGGCTCGATTAAGGCACACGACGGGCAAGAATCCTACGTGCCACCAAAAGTACTATGCTAAACTAGCAAAAAGGTACTATGGTCCCTTCCTAATTCTTAGGCCAATCAATGAGATGGCCTATCAACTCAAGTTTCCCAATCATTGCCTCATACACAATGCTTTCCATGTGAGCCTATTAAAGCCTTACAAAGGAGAGCCACCTCAAGAACCAACTATTGAAGACCCACCGGAGATCGAGGACCAAGAGGAGGTGCTGCAGCCCGAGTCCATTCTCCGACATGAAGACAAGGTACTAAGAGGCGGTAAGACTATCTGATGATCTCTTATTGAGTTTAAGAATTATCCTTTTGAAGATGCTAGATGGATGCAAGGCATACAATTAAAGGATAACCTAAACCTTGTCAATGTTTACAATGATTCCCAAGAGTAAGAAAATGTACAAAATGTGAAAAATGAACAAAGTTTTTGTCTTATAATACTCTCTTTTTCTTTATTGTGCACAAAAATGAAGTAGTATGCATGCTTAGATCAAGTTTGCGGAGACGACGTCTCCCGAACACCAAGTAGAGCTTGTCACTCTACTATGGAAGACTAATAGGACTAATGTGCAGACATGCTTGCGGCAGCCTCAGGCTCTCAAGCACCAAATGGACTAGTCATCCATTGTGGAATGATGTCGTAGGGTAACATAGGGATCCTCTACCTGCTAAGAAAAGGACTCATGAATATGCTTTATCTTCTCTACACCATAGTCGAGGACGAGTATGATTTCAAGAGAGAGGTAATGTCATAATAATCAATATCTAATTCTCCTAAATGATTTTCTCAGGTTAAACTGATCATTTGATATGGGGAAGTGCTAGGGGGGAAAAAGATAGAATATTGGTTAAGCTAGCAGACCGGCCACAATAGGGATCCAAAGGAGGGAAAATAGGGATCCAAAGGAGGGGCCATCTGCAAAAGATCCATGTGAAACAATGGGCTAAAAAGACCCTAAGGTTCAGCCCATTAAGACTTCCAAAATGCTAAGGTTCCAAAATTCAAAGGTTGTGTCCAAAGGTCAACCTTAAGGGAATTGGCTGCTTTGTGTGTGACCAAAAAGGTCTTTGCAATCCCTACTTGGGAGGGGGCAAGCCTTGCATGTAGGGGATGAGAGAGAAAGCCACACACACACACACACACACACACACACACAAGCTCCCTTTAAACAGAGGGAATGAGGGACACATGTCAGCTCCCTAGGCGAGATGCCCACAAGGTGTTCCCAATTCCTATTGGATGGCCTTGGAGGTGGACCAATGAGAATTAGGCTATAGTATATCTAGTTTAATTAATTTAAAAACACTTAATAAAAGAACCAATGAGAATTAAGTCCTCTATAAGACTATTGGACAGTCTCCCAAGGGGTCCAATGAGCATTCACCAGCCCAATGGCTTGCCTGATTCCTATTGGCCAGGAGGCAAAGGGGTCCAATGAGAGTTTAGTTGAATTATTAAATTACCTAAAGCTCTCACAAAAGGGGAAAGGGGGACACATGTTAGAAGGCTATCACTTATGCTGTTGAATAGACATTGGCTTGACTTGGGGAGGTCCAATGAGGGTATATCAAGAGAAAAATAGCAAGAGGACTCGCCCAAGAGAGAGAGAGGGCTGATTTTTGCAAGGCATTATCACACACACACTCTCACACAGTCTATGTGAGAAGTAAAGAAGACTATCTCTTCCCAAGCTTTAATGGAGAGCTCATCACCTACTCCAAGCTGGTGAGATAGAAGCCTACATTGACATACTCTTGGCATGTGGATGCAAATCCAACCAAGAGTCAAGCTTCAATGCATGCTCATCTCCTCTACCAAGCTAATTACTAAGCTAAGCTATGCTAATATGAGTGATTGTGTGAGGAGATGTACATATTTCTTGTAAAATACTCCTTCCTCTCAATCTACTCTCATACCTTGCTAGCTCTCACCATCTTCGAAGGTGTGTGAGGTCTTGGGTCTGAGAACGGGGATAATTGATGTTGTGTTTTCTAAGTGTTTTTCTTAGTGCATGAAGCTTTCGTCTTCATTGCACTAGCTAGTCTTGAAGGAACACAAAGAATTGTATTGTACAATGTCTCTCTTGATGGGAGAAACCATAATACAAAGCCTTTTGGAGGGGGGACCGGCTCCATGAAAATCCGGTCCTCAACTGTTGTCAATAGCTTAATTTCTCTCTCTTTTGAAAGTATTGTCGATGCTATCTAACTAGGTGTTATGCTTTTTGTTGCTCTCTCCACCCAAGCACTCTTGTAATTCTTATTAGGAATCTATTCTAATGAAATTCCCACTATGTTCATGCTAATTTCCACTACACATAAGTTTTTAGGCCATTAAATGTTACACAACTTTGTTATGATGACTCATGAGGAGGTAGAACAAACGAAATACCAAGGGTATTCCATACGGGATTGGATATTGGAACAGGGACTAGAAACAATTTCCAAGGATGAACACCGTGAGAGATCATTAGAGAGTAATGTGAAGAAACCAGAAACCACCTCATCACATGGAAAACTGGGTGACACTAAGGCCAATCCAGGGCTACATGAGTCACTATTTTCAGCAGACTGGTTTGCAGGACTCAAAACAGGACCAACTCCCAGAAGACCTGGAGTTGAACCAAACAAACGCATCAGACCAGGTGATTTTCAGAAATGGGTCAAAAAATACAGCGGATCAGGGGATCCATACGACCACTTAGCAAGATTCAAGCAAGTGCTAAGAGCAGAGCGTATATTCGATTTCCATACTCAATTCAAGGGGTTTGGAATGACATTAGAAGGTAAAGCATTGACATGGTTCCAAAACATTCCACCATGGTCAATCATGGACTTGAACACATTAGGTCAAGGATTTGTAGCTGCTTATTCCAAAACGGGGATCAAACATAATACGGTAGCTCAAATCTATAGCTTTAAACTAGGGATTGTGCAACTTGAATGAAACAATACATTGCAAGATGCCCAGAGATGGAGATACCTGCAGAAGAACAACTTGTATCTTTGTTTTTGGAGGGACTGCTAAACAAAGAGCTTCATGCTATACTCTATAGTAAAAAGCATACAACCCTAGAAGCGTGTGTGTCAGATGCTATTGACCTAGGAGAGAATTGAGAGATTTTCAACAAAGAAGATGTCCCTAAGGAAAACAAAAGTGAGAAAACATCATCCACTGAACCAACACAAGGGGGAACGGCTGTTGCAGCATCACTCTCATCCATAGAAGATATACTAAAAAGGATGAACGACATGATAAACAACATGCAAAAAGCACATTTGAGAGGACCAGGACAAGGGATACCTCCACAGAGAACCAATTAGGCCACAAAAATGGTGTGCAATCAAGGGTAAATGGAACAACCATGAACCCACAAGTGCTACTTCAGGCCAAAGTATGATGGGAATGTTCAGTACATGCCCATGAGGCCACAAGGACAACCCATGTATAGATATCAGCCTAATATGGCCCAAGCTCAAAGACCACCAATGGGTATGGAAAGACCTCAACCTGTGTTGGGACAACAACCTCCATAACCAGGACATAATGCAGTGCTTGTAAAGTACATGCACTTTGAAGGAGTCATAGATGAACAAACATTAGTACCTGCTACACCCTATGCAGAGCCTAGTCCATCTACAATAATGGTAGAGGGAGATTGATATAATCCACATCCACCACCAATGGACAAAACCGTGACTTATGCTTTACCAGAGCTAGCAAAAATATATTATGTAGCTAATCAAGGTGTCAGACCTCCCATGGGAAGACCCATGATGAAGCCAATGACAGAAAACTGTCATAACTGTGGTGTTGATGATCATTGGAAAAATGAATGCCCAAAGCTTGACAAAAACCTCAAACCAATTGAAGCCTACTGCATACAATGTTGCAAAAAGGGAGGACACTTTCCAGAAGATTGTCCTAAAAATCCTTTGAACAAGGATAAAACCATAGTACGTAGTCCAAGTGATGCTTAATAGCTCATCAGAGAGTGAACCGATTGTTCCAATCAAGGTAACCACTAGAGCCCAGGCCAAGAAAAACAAACCCAACTCCTTTGATGATTCAAAAAATACAAAAGTTTCTTCTCAAAGAATCAAAAGGAGCAGAAGCAAAAGATATGAGATGAGAAAACAAAAACAACGGGTTGAAATTGAGGAGAAAGTAAAGAAGCTAGTCCAAGACAAGTTGAAAGAAGCTAGTCCAGGACAAGTTGAAAGAAGCTAGCAGTGAATTCAATGAAAGAACCGTGAAATCTGGAGGATCGATTCTGGTTGATAAAATTTTTGAGCCTATTAATGCCACCTTGTAAGCCTACCAAGCAAGACTTAAAGCAAGCCAAAACATGGAAAACAAATGAAAAAACTATCCATCTCCAGACATGGAAGCAGCTAAGCTAGAAGCTTATCAAAATTTGGTAAGAATCTTGCAAGAAATGCTAGAAAAACAAAACCCCAAACTTGAAAGTATTGCAAAACATGAAGAGCTTGTGATAGAAGAAATGAAAGCAAAATACAATGTGGTGGCAGAACCCCACCTTGAAACAAACAAACCAGAGCTTATAGTGCCGGACAACGAAGATGCCTTAGACGGAATTCCATTCGTAGAGGAAGACCGGCCATGACACTTATGGAAAAAAGTAAGAGAGATCAATGATGGGAGCCTAACTCTAAAGTCAGCTCCTATAGAAGAAGTCTGGTTTGATAACCTACCTTCTGATATGAATATGGATGTACAATCCTTGTACGGGGATTGCGGATCGGAAGCTTCAGGAATGTTGAAACCATTGACCTTGAAAACATTACCTTCTTACTTGGGAGATAACGAAGATGAATCCATCGTATGCAGGACCACACAAGTAAAAAGAGCTGAACAAACCCTAGAAGTAGACAACATTCATTCAATCATATCTACACCCATCCAATGTACTCTTGCCTTTGAAGAACTATTAAAACTCAGGCCATACTTATGGAATGATTCACAAAAAATCCTAGAGAAGGTGGGGATAATGGATTTAATCTCAAAGGATTTGGGAAAATTGAAAAATAAAATGGAAAACAAAAGTGATTCAATCAGTTCCTATGAACAAGGTTAGAGAATATTATGAAGGGGAAGAAGGAAACAACACCCTCCCAATGAAATATAATGACATTGAAACCATGGCAATACTGGATAGTGGAGCTGGCATAGCCGTAGCCACTAAACCAGTATGGGAATCCTAGGGACAACCAGCCATTAGACAAACTCGAATGAAATTGCAGTTGGCTGACGAACACATTGAGAGACCATTAGGGCTGCTTGAAAAAGTGATAGTCAATTCTTGTGGAATTGAATATCAACACACTTTTGCCATAGTAGACTTTGGGAAAAAACTCAACTATGAAATCATATTGGGAAGACCTTTCATGCGACAAGTACAGCTTATCCAACATTGGAGAAACAATTATTTGTACTTGAAGCAAGTGGGATCTATAACAAGAGTCAATCTAAAAGATCACACTTATATGGATGTCTTAAAAACACCCATCCAAAAGTTTGATTCAGTCTCTTCGGCTGAAACCAAACTCCCATCCCGGTTAAACAAAGATACTCGTATTTGAATGTATGGAGCTTCAGAAAACGAAAGCTTAAGACGTGAGAATGTATCCTAGAAAGGGACTTCACAGACGAAGCCTACGTACCTAAACCCTTTCCAGAGCATTTATTTGAGCCATTCGAGTGGACTCAAATTTTAGTGACAATGGATGTATGTGTGAATACGTCTATGCCTACTCAATTTTTCAATGAGGATGGCTATGACATAATTCCCATCCAAATGATTTCAATCCTCAACATTGAAAACGCAAATGAGGAACCCAAGGACTTAATGAAAGCTCAATAAGTCTTTTCAGACCTCTATTACGATGCAACTGATGAGTTAGATGAGCATTAAGCTACCTCAGAAGATTCGGGGTCAGAAAAAGAGCATATGAGAGCTAAGTTACTCTTAAAATGAGGGGAGGAAAAGTTTTTTGACTTTCCAAACCAAAAATAAAAAAGACAAAAGTGGTACAGACAAAAGAGAGATACCAAAATTGTGAAAACACGACCTACGCCATCAGTATCCAGTAAAACATAGTTCCTAATACAGATAGATACTAATGATTGCATCAAGGAAAAAATAGTTGACAGATACCCTTCAAACAAAAACTCAAAAATGTCTCGGACATCGAGAAAGACCAGGAAGGGTACTCAAGAAAAATCACAGGAAAAGAAACCAGTCATGACCAAAGTCGAGTGGCAAAAGAAATATCAAGAGTTGAAAAAAGCCCTAAAGGAGATATACACAACCGAAATGGAAGCCACAGAAGAGGATGGTAAGGATGTAATGCATGTTCCATCCCATTACAAAAAGTATACTCTTTAAGATCAGAAAATCATAGTTGAACAACCTATTAGGGAACTACGGAAACAGGGCGAGTCCTACGAAGGGCCTGAAAATGCTAAAAGGATAGACCTGACTGAACCAGGAGAAGAGCCTAAACCGGTTTACATTGCGAATGACCTAGCAGACAAAGAAGAAAAGCTTTTGCTGAGCTTGTTAAAGGAATACCGAGATATCTTCGCTTGGTCTTACAAGGATCTCAAGGGTGTTGATTCAAAAATCTGTCAACATACCATACCCATGAGAGATGACGCGAAACCAAGTAGACAGAGACCATACACGTATAACGAAACATTTTCTAGAAAGATAAAAAAAGAGATTAAAAAACTGAAGGAAGCCAAATTCATTTACAAAATTGAACACACCGATTGGGTGTCTCCAATTGTGGTAGTAGCCAAGAAGAATGGAAAATTACGAGTGTGTGTTAATCTCAAAAAGGTGAATGCAGCTACCATCATAGACAACTTTCCTCTTCCGATGACTGAGCATGTTTTAGAACGGGTTGCAAGAAAAGCAGCTTACAGATTCTTAGACGGATTTTCGGATACAATCAACTTTTAATTAACCCAAAAGATCAGCATAAAACTGTTTTTGCAACAGAATGGGGTATATTTGCCTATCGGGTTATGCCGTTTGGGTTAACTAATGCTCCAGCCACATTTCAAAGGTTGATGAGCCATGCTTTCAAAGAATATCTTAGGAAATTCTTAGAAGTATATATGGATGATCTATGTGTACATTCATCAATCCGGGCTTATCATTTTGAACACCTCAAAAAGGTATTTTAAAAATATAGACTTTATAGGATTTGCTTAAATCTTGAAAAGTGCACATTCATGGGTAGACAAGGAAACGTTATTGGACATATAGTGTCTAAAAATGGCATAGCTACTGATATTGAGAAGATTCATGTCATTGCTAATTTGCCTAGACCAACAACAATAAAGGGGGTACAAGCCGTCATGGGACATTGTGGATATTACCGAAGGTTCATCTACATGTACGCTATAATTGCAAAACCCATGTATAGCTTGATTATGCACTTTGAATGGACCGAGGCGTGTGAAGAATACTTCATGAAGCTTAAGCAAGCCCTCACCTCAGCTCCACTATTGAAAGCACCAGATTGGGATAAGGTATTCCACGTACATGTAGATGCTTCAAATTTTGCTATCAGTTGTATACTAGCTCAACAAGGAGACGAGAAAATTGACTTTCCTATTTCTTATGCTAGCCAACAATTGAACATGGCAGAAAAGAATTACACCACCACCGAAAGAGAAGGACTAGGAATGATCTATGCCATTAAAAAATATAGACATTACCTATTAGCCAACAGGTTTGTGTTCTTTGTGGACCACCAAGCTTTGTTGTATTTGGTCAACAAGCCATGCAGCACAGGGAGAATAGTGAGATGGTTCATCATTCTCCTCGAATTTGATTTCACCGTGGTTGTAAAAAAAGGCATTACACACCAAGGAGCAGATCATTTGTCAAGGATTGTTTCAGGAGAATCACCTAAAGGGGTGAAAGATGATTTACCAGATGCCTATTTGTTCTCCGTGGAAATGATACCTAGATGGTCGAAAAACATTGTGTCATTAAAGACAATAGCTCAAGTGGATTCACAAATATCGCTTCCTATCACAATCGGATTAATCGAGCAATTGGCTATGTATCAATTACTAGCTGGAAGACTATACAAAAGAAATTGGGATGGGATATTGCATTTATGCATTAACTTTGAAGAAAAAGAACAGTACCTAAGTCAAGCACATGTTACCAAAGTAGGACTTTACTTCGCGGAAGACCAAACTATGCAACGAATCTTGAGACTTGGAGTATTTTGGCCGACTATGAGGAGAGATGTTTGATCTTTTGTAAAGGATTTCCCTCAATGTCAAATAACTCATGTAACATTGTTTCAAATGTCTCCTATTCCTAAGTGGAGTAATTATCTGGTTACTTACTTATCGAGCCGAACATTTCCTGAGAATATGAGTAAATGCCGTCAAAGAGAAATTGAAACTGAAGCAAGAGACTATGCTCTTATTGGGAACCAATTGTATCGGAGAGGTAAAGATCAACATTTGCATCTTTGTTCAAATGAAAATGAGTATATTCCTATTATAGAACAAGCACATGCTGGATTAACTGGAGGTCACTTTTCTAGTGAGACCACCGCAAGAGAAATCTTGGTGGCAGGAATATGGTGGCCAACACTTTTTGCAGATGTTAAAGAATATGTTTGAAGATGTGATGCTTGTCAACAAGCAAAAATTCCAACACGAGTAGATAGCATGCCCTTAAGACCAATGATAGGGGATAGAGCTTTTGCAAAATGGGGTATATATTTTGTTGGACCAATACAGCCACCTGCTTATAGAACCCAAGCTTAATACATCATTGTAGCTACGGACTATTTGACCAAGTGGGCCGAGGCTAAATCAACTCAAAATAATGATGGCAGAACCACTGCTACATTCTTATATGAGTATGTATTCACGAGGTATGGGCTGCGAATAGAGATTGTCAGTGATCGGGAACTCATTTCCTCAATGAGTTAATAGAGTATTTGCTTAATGAGTTTATGGTAATCCATAACATATCAGCTCCCTATCACCCACAAGAAAATGGACAAGCTGAGCATACGAATAAAATTTTTAGCTTGGTATTGACTAAAGTGGTTAGTTCAGGAAGGACAGGCTGGGAAATGAATCTCCATGCTTCTCTATGGGCTTATTGAGTTTCATTCAAAATAGCTCTAAATGCTACACCCTTTAACCTTGTTTATGATCTTCATGCCATACTGCCAATATAATTTCTATTGCCAAGATTAAGGGTAGCACAGAATCTTGAGTGGACTGGACATGAATTGTCAGAAAGACTTGAAGATTTGGAAAAGCTAGATGAGCAAAGGCTAACTGTTGTAGCTCATATCTATGAAAAAGAGCGGAAACAAAAACACTTTTTCGATTCCCACTTAACCACAAAAATCTTCAAGAAAGGGGACTTAGTTTTAGTTTATTCCCTTAAGCAACACATTCCCAAGTTTAAGAAAAAGGGAAACGAACCATTTATCATTGAAGATGTATCTCCAAGTGGAGTAGTAAAATTGTCCACCCTAGATGGTGAACCAATGGCTAATTGGATTAGTGAATGTCATTTAAAGAAATACAGTTTTCCACTAACCAATGAATTGCTAGAAAGAGTGCATGCAGCCAAACAAAGGAAGATCAAACAATAGCAGGTTATTGATGAAGCCCAAGAGGAATCTCGGCTTTGGGTACTCAAGTGAAAAGCTGCCCTCAAGAATCAACAAATACCGATTCCCATCAACACTCTGGAAATAGATGATCGACAATGGGAATTACCTAAAGATGCAGTTTCAACAGATGATGACTGGTGAGATGGAATGGACCTGCACATCAAAGTACAGCTCAACAATCATAGAACCAATGCTTCGATCGACACAAGAGCTAGAGTAAATGCAATCATTTATTCCACATACAAGAAGGCCCACAAGTCAAGCACTGACGACAGGAATAGCAACAATCAAAGGATGCAACAAGAACCCAACTCCAACATTGGGAATAGTCAACTTGAATGTGATAGTACATGGATGTTCATGTCCTCATCAGTTTGTATGCTTGCCAGATAAACACATGAATGAAACGATGATTCATGGAATTCCCTGGATGCGAACATACAAAGCAGTCCGAGAATGGGATACAAATCAACTGAAGCTATCACCTAAAGGAGGGCAACTCATTGTCCCAATTGCACCAAGCGAGGAGGAATGGAAAAGAAGAAATCAGCAGACCAAACCACAAAGTCAATCTTCTCCATCCCCTCGACAATCAAATGCTACATATAGCATGCAAGGAGTCAGGCAAATTTGGATACCAAACGCACAGCTTAAGGATAAGCCGATTCAGATATGGGTGCCTAAAACTTCACCGACAAAACAAAAGAAGGTTCCAAGGGTTAAAACACAGAGACGAGCATCTCCGAGCAAGGAACCTAACATGGAAATGGTTTGGAAGAAAAATGAGCACCTATCTTCTCCACAAACCATAAAACCAATCAAGCATTGGCAAGTTAAGTCTCAACGGACTCCACCACACCATGCAGCACCACGCGGGCCAAGCTACCAATGGCGAGAAAAAGCTCGACAACAGTCAAAAGTGCTACCAACAGCTCAAGCAATCAGTGTGCTAAAGCATCCTGATGGTACAATCAAGCAGAGAGCACACAAGCTACAAGATTTGCTCTTTGGAAGACATCAACAGCAAACCTCGACATCGGAAACCCTTGAGTTAATTACTCAAGACCTAGCTCTTGCACAGCATATTGGTTTGAATTGCATTGATCTTCATAGCATGATAGATCCAAACATGGCTATGCATAGACACAATTGTTCCAAACGTGCACACAGTCGTCCCGGAGTACGCCATCTAGGAGGGGTGGAAGGGCACTAAGTACTAAACACTAAGTAATTAAGGGCAATATTTGAAGAGGGAGAAAAAAGTTTGATATTAATGTGTACTTTTTTGCAATATTACCTAATAATGCCCTTATAATTTATCATCGATGGAAAATTCATTGATAATATCTTCCGATGAGTGTAAATAGTGTATATACTATTAGAAAATCATAAAAAATAGTCCTTTTTGGATATTTTTCATCATTTTTATTGATAATGAGGCTTAAAGATAAAAAAATCCAACAAAAAACAATAAAGCTATGTTTTTCAAGGGATTTTCTTAAGTATTGGATTTTTACTTTACTTTTTTAAAGCATTTTTCTGTTTTCTTTGATTTTTTCAAATAAACAGGTCAAAAATTAATAATAAATAGCAGGGAAGCCCAGATGGAATTATGGAAGACACGATGGTGATCAGAAAGACAACGCGGACAAGCACAACTTTTTTTAATGAAATCAAAGTTGGAAGCGGAAAGCCTAAATTAGGCGGCCAGGCCTACTTTTGTAAAATTCTTGTAGAATAAGCTACAGGAATTCGATCAGGGAATTTTTAAGTTTAACATAGATTTCACGGCCTAGTAGGACTAACGGGGAATCTGGGGAAATTTGGTTCGGGAAGTTCGGGTATAGATATCCAAGGTAAGCTAAAACCACCTCATTTCCACTTGGAGCCTTTGGAGAGAGAGATTTTGGCCTCCTTTGCGCGACTTTTCTGGAGCCCACAGTTGACCATTTTCAGCGCCATCTCACACGAGACATGAGGGATAAGTTCTTTACTCAACAATGATCCATTTTGTACGGCCGGTAGCTAGTCTAAAGCCCTAGAAAAAACCCTAGAAACCGAGCAATGCACGAAGACCTACGACCTAGAACTGACCATAACAACCTGCCAGCTTGATCAAATCAGATGGGATTTGAACCATAGCATGCCCTAACATAATTGAACCTTTCTATACCATCAGATGACCATTCGACTGGGGTCGAGGGGGTCCCCAGTAGAAAAGTTAGGTTTTTGGCAAATGCCAGAATTCCGACCCGACTCCACAAATGGCTTGCTAATGAGGTCCATATACAATGTATAGGATTGGTTTGGTGAAATCCATTAAGAAAATCCCTCAAACAGTAGAAAATGGCTCGAAGGTTACAAAGCGTCAAATTCGACATCGTTAAACAAAGTCCAAATGAGCCAGAATTGAACAGGTTGCTTCACGACTATGTTGCGGACAAGGCCAAAGCCTCAAAGTTGATCGACCAACCCAACAGGAAGTGTAGTCACAAAAAGTGGTGATTTCAGAGTCGACAAAGCACAAAGTGATGCCGACATGACCAAACTTGACCAAATTAAATTTAGGACTTGTATTAGGTTTATTGAACATGTCTAGGTCAAAATTGGTAGGTTTTGTAAAGATTTTAACACTGTTGTAAATAATCACGGTTATTTACTTTTGCATTAGTTTTTCTTGGAAATTGTCATTTCACCTTACGTATCATGTTTACACACCTATTACATGCCAAAAATCAAGTATGAGCCAAAATTGCCAAGTTATTTACTTTTGCATTAGTTTTTCTTGGAAATTGTCATTTCACCTTACGTATCATGTTTACACACCTATTACATGCCAAAAATCAAGTATGAGCCAAAATTGCCAAAAAACGCAAAGAAGTCTTTGCAAGCCAAAATTTGGGTTATGGACCACATTTCTTGATCCAAATCACTTCATATCTCGTACCCAAGGTCTATACAATGCCTAGAACCAATTTGTACCAAAAAATGTCAATTTTGGAAGAAACGTTAATAATCGCGATTATTTACTTTTTGGTCAAAATTGGAGAATTTTGATACTTTGCCATCATACATCCAAAGTACATGATGTGTTAAGTCCTGTAGCCAATTTTGAATCAATTTGGAGCTCAAAATCTCAAATTTCCTTTATATCTACTGTTTCAGAGACCTAAAGCCAAAATCTGGTACCATTTTCACCCTATGCATCCAAATGAGCCCATATTTCACTCAAAGCATGTATTTGGTATATACTTCAAGCCTATAAAGCCAAGTTTGCAGAAAGTTGAAAATTTACCTCAGCTGTAAATAATCGCGATTATTTACTTTGGTTGCAAAAATTTGTTTTGACCACATAGTTTTGTTCCTTGCATGTTTTTATGCATCTTTGCTTGTTCAAAAATTGATTTGAAGCAAAGTGGACCAAATTGTCAGCATTTCAGCCTAAAGGACATTTCAGAGAAGATTCCGGCAAATCTGCTAACTTTGCACTCTATTCACTGAATAGGAGCCATGCAAGCAACGGAGAGGGCTAAAAAGAAGCTCAACCAAAAAGAGAAACTACAGGAACTGCCCGTGTATCAACTAGACCCCGAGTCAGTCAAAGAAGCCAAGGCATCATACCTCTCTAGAGAATAGCTGGAAGAACACCACACTACAGTCTTCAATGGCATATTCAAGAGTGAAGAAGGGCATCAAGTGGAGTTGCAGCTCCTGCCCAAAGAAGTCTATAATGTAGCTGCCAAACCAGAAACCAAAGAAGCTAACCGCAGGCTAGGGCTAAGGGATTTCTACAAACAAGACGCCTTGCGGAGTGGACTTTCAGAAAGCTTACGAGCTTCTATCCACAATCAAAGAAGATGGAACCGCACAGATATCCAACACCCAGGGGAACAAGGTCAAAGTAGTGATCACAAAAGAGATAGTGGTAGAGGCACTTAGACTGCTCACAGAAGGAATGACCATGCGAGCAAGAGACAAAAAAACCACAAGCACATTTACCAAAGAGACAGCCGCGGCTACATTCACCGACCTCATTCACAAACAAGTGGAAGAGCCATCCCGTTTGTACCACCAGCACTTCCATTTCTTGGCAAAAAGGCCACCAAGGTACACTACACCAAATCACGCCGTGGCCACCACATTCACTCAGGTTCTCAAGTCGACAACAAGACAACCAATGGACCATGCGTAGTATGTCTTGACAACCTTGAAGGGCACCAAAAAGAAAGGAAAAATCATGTACTTGGTGCACCAGAGGTCTTGACTACCACCTGTCCCTGATCAGAACACATGGATATTGGCAGCACAACTCTCTCCAAGAGCTACAAGGTTAGGTAAAAGATCATATAAATCTGATGAAGAGTCAGCTGATAGCTAGTCGGAACGGCACAGTAGCGAGGGCTCTGACAAAGAAGAAAAGAGAGCTCGGAGAGAAGAGATGAAAAGAAAATCTGCGGCCGCACACCAAGAAGAGCCAGCTCAAAAACAAGTGCGCTTTAAAAGAGAGAAACAGGTGTACCAGTGCAGTAGGCAAGCACAAGGGAAGGACCCAAAAAAATGGGTACCTGCTGGACTTGAAGGCCCTCGAACAAAGCATCATACAAGAAAAGAAGTTGAAGATCCAACAAATCATTTAGAACGCCAAGAGACTGAAGCTCGAAAGCTGAAGGAGGTAGAAGAAGCTGCTAAGAAAGCCAAGGAGGCGGAAGACCAAAGGCAAGCCGAGGAAACGGCTAGACAAGAACAAAGTTATGGATCTCCCCGACCCACCTCACCGTTTACAAAAAAACAAGACCATCCCATGCCCAGGCCACCACCATCACCGGCGAGCAAAGACACCAATGAAGAAGTGGAGCCTGAGAAAGACAAAGATTTTGAGTCCACCAAACAAACAAAATCCGCACAAGAAGCTGACCAGCACGACAAACAAAAAGAAAAAGAGTCCGAGCCAGAATAGGAGAAGGCCGCCAAAGATACTCAACAGGATGAAGAGAAAAAGGCAAGTGGATCTGAACAAGAGTCTGATAAAGAAGCAGATGCGGAAAAAGAGTCTACCACTACACATGAGACAGAACCTGAGCCAGAGAAGGAAGAAAGATCAGCACCTGAAGAAATGGCAAGGTCGGAGCCAACACCCTCTACTTCTACTCAGCCAAAAACTGCCGAGGCATCAAAGCCTGAGGATACCCAAGAAGAAAACCGACCATCTACCTCTACACAAGAACCACCAGCAATTACGACGCATCAGGAAGCCACACATGAGGCTGCAGGCACATCTCAGCTGGCAGGTCAAGATGAGTGGCAGTCAAACGATGAGGTAATAATCCAAGCCAATGAATATGCATGGCAGATGCAAGGAATGATGGAGAGTCTCCGCTCAGCAGCACTAAACAGCAGCTCAAAGGCTAAGGAACTTGAGATGGTGATTGACGCTCTTGAAGGAGAGTTAGAAGACAGGATGACTGTCATCATTGATCTTCAAAGGCAGGTGCAAGAGCTGCAGGAAGAAGCAGAACAACATCAGCTAGCCAGAGATAGGCAGCAAAAAGAAATGGAGGAGTTAGGTGATCTACTCACCAAATTGTCTGATGCCTGCAAAGCAAAAGACGAGCAGCTGACAAAAGTTACAAATGAACTTCTTACGACATCTCTGCCAGCTCAGAAAATTTAGGTGCAATTAGATGTTGCCAATGATTCTCTGCAGTATTTTGAACATAGGATTAATGAGCATGCCATTTTCTTACGGCAAATCAGAGAAAATCCAGCCGTGGCCTTGATCAAAGGAACTGACAAAGTGTACAAGGCAATTGAGAAGAAAAATGAAGACCTCGAATTGGAATTAAAACTAGAACAATCACAACATAGGGACCTGGCATTGATGCGGGTTCAGAGAGAGGAGGAGCTTCTAAAGGAGATAGCAAAATTGAAGCAAATTAATCAACTCCTCAGAGATGGGAAACTAGACATGCAGGAAGAGGTAGGCACTTCAGAGCCGCCACAGATAGACATACCCTCGGTCTCATTTGTTGAGTTTGAGACACAGTCCACAACAGAGCCAAGTGGTGATAAAGATTTTTAGATTAACATCGCGGATGAAGACATAGTGCCAATGGTCTAGCTGTCAAAAGCTGAAGAAGATGCACTGAAGGAGAAGATCACCCTAGAGGTGGATGAGCACTGGAAAGCCGCAATGGATTAGGAGTTGAGAGTTTTACACTCTGTCAACGTCACTCAACTCACTCCCAATCAGATCAATGCGCAATGGCATCAACAATCCCTGCCGTACCCTCTCATCAAAGTAGAATTATTACAGGTGAAAGAGAGGTTGTACAAAGATATGCAAGAAGATGGTGCATATACAGACCACCCAAAGTGGAGGTTAATATGGCTGAACAAGAATCCAAGATACCTTGATTTTGTTCACAAGATCACCTACAGCCCTTCAAAGAGATCCAACCTTCTGTCCTGACCCAGAGTAAGGACATGGCAAGCGCATGAAGAACTGCAAAAGAAGAGGCCAAATTGGCTTAACTTCCCCAGGCTGCCAGCTCCAGAGAGAGAGGACAGGAAACATAAGAATACATGGTGAAACCCCTAACGGGCTCCATGTCTTTCTTCAAGATTCTACCAGATCTCTCCTGCGCCATGTTATGTAAGATCTGCAAAATGTTGCTAACATATATACAAGTTTTTAATGAGCCTGAGCAAATAGGAGCCCCATGGCTATCATTTCTGGAAGGAAACAAAGGCTTATGCTACGATCTGAGCGGACAACCTTCAGAAGAAGTCCTTTACGAATTCTATGCCAGATGTATGTTCCTGTCATCTAATAATATGCTAGCCTTTGAAGAAGCTTTCTACACTAGATTCTTCACCTGGCGAAGGAAGATATTTGCACCGATGATCAGCAACCTAACATCTAGGTTTGTAGGCTACTCAGCGGTGGACTTGAAGAATAAAGTAGCAATGCAATTTTTGCAAGTGCCCAACAAAGAAAGAAGAATCGGATACCAGAAGGCACTCGACGAAAGACCGCCTCGCCAGCCGTCAACCCGAAGACTATTTCAGTCCATAAAGCTGTGTCAAGGGACGAAACAGGCAAGGAGGGGGGGAATGTTAGCAGCAAGCTAACATGGACACCATTTTTCGAAGTTCTCTTTGTAAAACATTTATTATTTTGACAAATCGAGAATATTGTAACTCCTATTTTCTTGGATAAACTCTGTAATTAATGAGCCGAGGCTACAAGCTTCCAGATTGTATCAGCCAGTCATTACCCAGCTTGGTAGAACTCCAGATTATTAGTTTTGACCACCCAAAAACCTTGGAAAAGGTATAAAAGCCAATTTTTGTAAGTTTTTTATAAGTTTTTAGATAAGAAATACACAGGGTGATCTAATAGCGCTCACTTCTCTCCTTCTCGCGCTTCCTACTCCCTCTTCGGTTGTCACATTGCGATTGCGTTTGTTGCATTGCAATCACATGTAAGAGCTCTACGCATTGACGTAATCCATTCACAGTATTTTGTAGCTTTTGGCGTCGCCGACCCGCGGCCTAATTTTGATCATAACTAGGAATTTACATGTTCAAATCAAAAACTAAGCATAGGCGGGGTATTGGGGCATCATTGCTAAGCATTTAGATGCATTCTGGGTCGAAAACGACTAGGTCAAAAATCCACTGCTATTAATAATCGCAATTTTGGAACTTGACCTAAAGTGAGGTTTGAGACCATAAGCATGTGTGCTTAGGTCTTATAAACTTGTCCTATAAGTTTCATTACGTTTGGATGTCATTTGATGATGTAACGGATGTGATTTTCTTGCCGATGACCGATTTGCTTTTGGTGATTTTAGTCACTTGAGGTGTAGCTTGAGTTAGATGCGACTTGTTAGTTGTTTTCTGAGAGATTGACAACCTCTTGTAGACTCTATGCTCTAGTCGAGTCAGCTTCTTCCCATGGTTTGACCAATTAGTCGTGGTTCTCGCTAATACTGCAATAAGATAGGATGGTGAGGTTAGACATGCGTCCCACATTTTATTCATTCATGAAATGAGCTTTAAGTAGTTCTATAGCCTTGCACAACTGCATGTGGGATAATTCCACCTTTTCTCTCCTTGACTCACACTCTAGTACTCTAGGGGAAAAAAGTCAAATCTTCTATACTTCAGTGGGGGACTTGAATTATTTTTTGGGCTGGCCACAACACTTCATCTCATTTAGAGTTTTACCCATAGGAGTTCATGATGGAATTTTAGGGATGGGTTAGCTTAAGGTAAATGATGCTCAATTACATCTAAAAAATGCATCATTAACTTTTGTAAATAAGCATAATTACAAGGTTACTATTATCAAAAAAACGTGGACAACCTAAGCTTCAACTCGTGAAATTCATCAAATTAATGAGAATCTACAAAAAGAATGAAATGATTGATGCAATATAGCTTAACCTAGTAGAGAACAAGTCAAAAACACATGAACCTCAATGGCTACTCAAATTTGACGATGTGTTTTTTGAAGACCTTTTAGAGTTACCACTAGTGTTGACGTGGAGTTGCAGCTCTATGGCTACACATATGCATATTGGACTGGTAGTACATACAAATTGCAGGTCTACCAATAAATTCATGTTCTCACTTGGGAGTGTTGCTATCACATGGAGCAGAAAGAAGTAACCTATGATTTATCTTTTGAGTATAGACGTAGAGTACAGGGGTGCTGCAATGGTGGCATGTGAGGTAGCATGGCTGGGATTCCTACTTCACGACTTTGGAGTATAGGTATAGAGGACGGTTGTCATTTATTGCGACAATCTTAGGAGCATACAGTTGGCATGAAACCCAGTGTGTCATACCAAGAAGCACATTGAGTTGCACTACCACTCCATCAAAGAGAGGGTCTTAGTAGGTGACATCAACCTGGAGTATGTGGCAACGGATGAGTAGGTTGAATATGTCTTCATAAAGGCCCTTGGACCGGCAAAGCTACAACAACTTGGAGTGATTCTTTGGTATGCAAGAGATGGCATTGATCTTGAGGGGGAGTGTAGAGATGTCAAGATCAACATGTACGACTCCTGGATGACTACCATAAAAATCATCATCACTAGCATGCCTTGGTGGATACGCATATCTTTGCCAGTGATACTACAACTAGACTACATTGAGCTGGTCTACCTACCGAAGTGATGACACACTTATCTACTAGATTCTCGAACAGATTAAGCTATACCTTAAGGACCGTAAACCAAAGAATTCTTTGGCAGTTAGAACTAGACCCTTCCTCTCTAGGAAGGCCAAAGATTGTATTACTTACTATGGTAAGTATAAGTGAACCTCACCACACTTTTTTGAAAAATTGCAGACTCTTGCTCTCTCTCAAGGATTGGAATTGTCCTGGGATACCCTCTCAGTGGCCACATCTCTTGTAATCAAATGTATTAGCAGCTTGGATGCTTCTCAACTAGTATATGACTCGGCTCTTACCTCTGACAAAAAATTATATGTATTACATATGTTATCATTTAATGATTGGGTCAAGGTTTTGGCTACTCCAGATAAAGACTCCATGGAAGGGGTGAATTTAATTACCCAATACATAGCCCAGCTTCCCCTAATCTCCTCACAATACCAACAAGAGCTTGCCCTATTTTCCTCCTTTGGTGCTAATCTATCTAACTTTCTTAGGAAGTTATGTGGTCTCAATCCCTCTTTTGTCTGTACACCTGCCACTCCAACTATTCCACAAACTGGTGGAATCTTTTGTCGGGATAGTGCAGCCCTTGAAGCAGTTAAGTAATTTCAGAGTAATCTTTGCTCCTTCAATGACTCTAACCTCCTAGAGATGGTGCCTAAAATATCCAAAGTTTTTCTTGTCTTACCTGTTAGACAAATTGAAATTGAATCCCTTGGGGTTGACCATCAGCTTTGGGTCATGCCCAACAAAGCTTTCCTGGCACCCATTTTGTGTGAAGCATGGGTTTACCTTGCTAACCTCCCTACCTCTACTGTGGAAAAATGCAGACTCAAGATTCTAAAAGGAGGGAAATTTTTAGACAAAGGGGAGCTGATCAAAGCACCCTTCAATCTCAATCTTATTGACCACTCCAAATGCCCCTCCAATTCGGACCTCTACATCCGTACCAAAGAAAACATGGAATTTGCAAAGAGTAATCCGGATTTTTACACTGAATCCATCTGGAATGTCTTTTGACCGTATGTAAAATGTGCCTGCAGATTTCTTGACTCTAAAGCCTTTTGTGAATCCAGCATCATGTGGTTTGATCATACCGTTTGGTTTATTTTCAACCATCTAGACCTACTCTTCCCAAAAAACCTGTGGATTTTCACCTCTCCCCCATTTGCTCTTGGTTAGGTGGACACGCTAAGAAAATTGTAATTGCGCAGATTGCCTTCAAAATCTTCCGTGGACTAATGCTAGATATCTTGAAGGAGCTGAAATTTGATGAGCCTAGAGTTTACTTAGCTGCCTATGCTAACTTTAAAGGTGTTAAGATCATCACTAGTTTACTTAAACCTTGTATTGATGAGGACGACTTCCCTAATCTCAAAAGATCCAACTCTTTGATTACCCCCAACTCCTTTTATTCCTTTCTAACACCTACTTCATCCTCTAATCGGGGGAAAGTTCGTAGCTACACAAGGGGTAGAGGGAGGTTTCCCCCCATCAGGAACTTCCCTGATATTTAAACCTTGGTGATATTGTAGGTTACTACAAGCCCTTGCGGAAGAATAACTCTCAACAGATTTGATCCGGACAATGGATTCATCTACATACACTATCTCTTTCACAATGTACTCCTCGATTGGATTCAACCAATTTTCTTTTTTTGTGAGTGCTTTGATATGTTTTTTGGCAATCACAACTTGCTCGACAATATACGCATAGGATGGAAGTATCAACATCCCATATAGAAGTTAATTTACAGTAATGACTTTCTGCGGTGGTAGGATTCTATTTTCCTTTGTACATGCTTTCAGTTTACCACCTTTTGCAGGAATTTTGAGTCCTATGGTAACCATGTTTGTACCTGTGATCTTAGTATTATTGAAAATACAAAAATATGTAGAATTTTGTCCAAAGGGATCAATCATATACCTAACTTTCCCAAAAACCCCTACCTTGCTCTATCAGCTATACTAAGCTGCCTCACTGACCTTGTCAGTGCTCTCCAACTGGAGATGACAGTCCTACCGAAGTTAAGGGAGTTGTGAAGGAATGCTTCCTTCAAAAAGTATCACAACTACCTAGAAAATGGTTATCCTTTGATGAATCTTGGCTTACATCTAAGCTAACTTTCAAATTCTAGAAAATCTCTAAGGAATGGTTTGTTGTCGGGCTTGACAAAAGCCCTAACTTTCCCACTATTTTATGCAAATACCTCGCTTCGAAGACCGCTCACAATCAAGTGTTTGGGAAGGAATTTTTTAGTATTAACTCTCCATTACAAACAATTACCACCAATAATATTTCAAAACACTTGGGGAATCTAAGCTACCCTATTTTGAACACTAAGTGACCTGTATTATTTCCCACTTATAGAATTCATAAGCATAAGTTCAAATGGATATCTGATGCCTCCAATAGTATTTTTACTGATATCACTAAGGATATTACGTTATGCCTCAACCTCATACTAACCAAATTTGAGCTTATTTGTGCCACTAAACAAAAAATCTGTTAGGATTTCTTACATATATAGTACAATCCCTTTTGGCTTGCCAAAAACTGTACAGAAGTCTCACTTAATCTTCATCAGCAAATCTTCCACATTTTTACTGCGGACATTACACAATGTTACAAAAACACTCCCCTTGAAGGGGATCTTGGCCTGAAGACTATTCTTGCCAAGGTGATTAAAATGGCCTTCTCCAATGCTGGAAAGAAGAAACATTTTTACATCTCTCTGTCCAAAAAACCTGGGTGGATAAAATTAACTCACTCCTTACACTTTAATGAAGCTAAGCTTTGCTATTACATCTCTTGGCTGCTTTGTCACTGTACTATTGTTTCGGGTGGTCTTTGATTTAACCAATGCCTAGGCATCCCCATGGGATCCTCATGCTCTCCACTCATGTGTAATATTTACCTTGCTTTCTTTGAGTACAAGTGGTGTCTCAAAACCATGGAATCATACAAGAATAAGCTTTCATAGTTCAGGCATACCTATAGATATATGGATGACTTACTTAGTATCAACAATAGAGACTTCCTCAAACAAATTTGTCTGATTTATCCTCACTGCCTTAAAATTGAACCCACATCTCTCCATAAGATCATCTCACCCAATGGGGCCTTTTGCACATCAGTCCAATTCCTTAACCTTTCTATCTCCCTTCATATCCAGTTTGTCACTGGGTATGACCTAAGGTTTGTTTGGAAAAGGGATCTCCTGAAACTACCACTTGTGGAGTTCATAAAAAAGAATAGCAATAGGCCTCACAAGGCTGCTATTAGCTCTTGCATCAGTCTGCTACACCTAATTTTCTATTCATCTTTTTCTTATTTTCTTGCATGGGAGGAGGTTAATCTACTAATCAAGAAAAATTACCTTAATGGGTTTACTAGAAACCAGATCTGCAACACTAATACAGAGGCTCTTACCTAGCATAATTGGCTTGGGTTACACTTTAAACAATAGAATCTCATTTCTCTAATTAGGTAGTAGGCCCATACACAATGGGCCTACTACCAACCCATTGTGTATGGTGCCTCGGTTAGGGCGGGTACACACACTCACACACACACACACACACACACACACACACACTGTGATACTGTATTATTCTTGATTTCTCAAAATTCTTAAAACTCTCTCCCCCCCCCCCCCCCCCCCCCCCACACACACACACACATACTGATCTAACCCAGGACCAGTTGGGTAGCATAAAATCACTCGGGATGCTACTTAAATGCCACTACTACTTATTTACACCATAGGGATTTGCTCTTGTAATTAACCTAGGTTCTAATTAAATATCACAAGCTCTGGCATGGCCAAGCGTTACTGCATTTCGGGAGTCCCTCTTCATCACACCACGAAGGCGGCCTCTCCAATGGATTTCCCCACTCATGGATATCTGCACGCCGAACAGAGAAAACACATACACACACACACATAGTCTCCAGGATGGTGGCCCTCGGATCACTTATGGCTCCCGCTCATAGGACTAGCAATCCCTCCTCCTTCCACTATATAAACGGGTGAGGGCGCATCTCTGCCCCTCACTTAGCCAGGGTTGGTCTATCTTTTTGTTCTGAAAAATCTACTGCTTGCTTCAAAAAAGGAGCTATGGAGCTCACACACTCAACTTTCTCAGGTTTTTCTCTGCCCTTGCTTACGTCTCTACTGGTTTTGTTTATATTTTCCTATGGTTTTACATTGAGCATATATCGGATGTCAAACAATGGCATGGTAGTAGTGTGTACTTTGCTCAAATTACTTTTCCGCTGACATCAAACTGCTTGCTATCATATTGGGTATAAGGTTTGGCTTTTTGACCTCTCAAGAAAAGGGGGACTGTCGTTAACTTGTTTTTTCTACTATCACTCTTTTTAGCACTACACAGCATGATTCAAAGTTACTCCTATAAATGGTATGTGGTCTTGAGATTACCAAGGTACTTTGGTATTTGTTTAGCCTCTGCAGGCTTATACCGTCTGCAGACTGCGTTGGTACATCCCATCTGACTGTTTTTTTTTTAATAAAGGTGGTGCATCCCTTCAGACTGTGTTGTTTCTTTTTGGGGGTTTCTCTTGGCTTTTTTAAACACCAGAAGCACTAGGGACTATGTGATACTAGGCATCTGAGTGGGAACTATCAGTTTTACTTGGCATCGAGGTTACTGTAGCCATATGCTTGGAAAAACCCACCATTCTGGGTTACTAATAGTTTAAAAATATGAGTTTTGGTGCACTGAATTGGAAGGTAAGTATAAGGCCGCTTGGCTTGACATTTGTATGGTAAGTACCCAATTTGGACTTGGAAAGGGGATACACCCCTGATGAGTAGTTATTCCTACTACTGGTATTGTCGTTGGTATGATTGGGTATTATGTGGTTTGATGCTTCGACAATCTATTAAAACCCTCCATGTAAGACGGCTTATTGAACTTTTTAAAACCATATACTTTTTGTCCCATGTACAAGAGTAAGTTGCTCAACTGTTTCTAAAACTTGGAGAGAATATGGTTCCGTGGCATTCTATGTATAGACTTGATCGGTATTATTTTGCAATGCATTATTTGTATTCACTTTTAGTCGTTGCTTTTGGATTCCAAAACAATTAGGTAGGCTATGCCTCTACCTTCTAGCTAGCTATGAGATAGTGATTTTTTTAGAACTAGACTCCATTTGAAATTAGACTCCATTTTTAGAATTGTTGTCTTGGATGCAGGTAAGGACTCTATCTTATCTTGGAATTTTTTTTTTGACTTTGGCAAGCCGTCTTACACTGGATGGAACACTCATGATTTGGGATGTTCTTTCACCATCTATATACTAAAAGGGGATCTCTTTCTACAAACATTGTACTTAAATGATTCTAATACCCAATTGTTTTTGTACTTATATGTTCTTTGTTTCTTGCCAGTTGTCTTTTGAATGTAAAAGTTCAATTATGTCTTATTATCTAAGATTAAAACAACTACACACACACACACACACATTGTAGTACTTTAATACCTCTAACTTATTAGTCACACACTTTCTAAGATTCAATTTTTTGAGTCTCCACCATGAGACTTGGCGCTTTTGAAATACAAGGGATATGTCGTTTCAAAAAAAGAGGGGTGGCGGTTTTCTACCTTGGTTAATAGTCACACACACACACACACACACACACACACACACACACACACACACACACACACACAGAGTAATCGCTAGCTGACTTGGCACTTGGGATTCTACTAAAACCTACCTCCTATGGTCTCCACCATGGGGCATGGCCCTTTCAAAAAACATAAGTATTACATCGTGGTACTACCTCGGGTTAACCTGGTCGTGAAAGCACTAGTGTAGTCTCTTCATTACACCTTGTAGGCTGCCTCACCATCTCATCTGGGGATCTCTCCACTCATGTCTATCTGTGCGCTATGCAGTAATAGCAACCTCCCTCACTCCTCTATTTAAAAGGTGAGGGTGCAACTCTGCCCCTCACTTAGCTTTGTTAGTGCTCCATTTTTTGCATGAAATAGTACTGCGTGTCTGTGTCTCTTTTTCACCGAAGTATGGAGCTCACAACTAAAATAACTCAGGTTGGCTACTTTTACTTATGAGTTTTTCATTTTGCACCTATGTATTTATGGTAGTATTAGTGTGCTCTTTTAAAAATTGCATGGCACCTTGAGTGGTTTTCACATAGTATAGTAAGAAACAATGGTGTTTTTCCATTACTAGGATTTTGGTTTCCTATCAGTTTCGTGTTATTTCTGTTCTAAAGGATGAGGTTTCTATATAGGTGGTTTGTTGGTATGGCTTACTACCTGCTGTCGCTTTTAACTCTGGTTTTAACCTACTAGCTAATGTTTGACCGCTGGTTTGGCGGCAGCTTTTCCCGGTTAACGAGTACAACCAAACATTGTACTAGGTGCTTACTAATATGATTGAAGGTTGGCCTGTTACTGTTGCTTTTTGCATGGGTTATTGTTCTATGACAGGATAAACCTTGTGTTTTGAATAAGTGGTGTGAGCTGGAAAGGGGGTGGTGTTGTCCCACCCTCTGCACACTGGTATTGAACATTTCTTTATGGTCAGTTTCTACTTGCTCACTGGTGGATGTTGTTCCCTTTGATGCTTGATAATTATTTTGGTTTACTGTGCCGACCACTGCTAAGGTTGGTTACGTGAATAGATAGGGGTTGATCCATTGCGCAATGATACTTGACATCATTTTAATTGGTATGGGAATTGCCCCAACTGCATTCCATGACGTTACTGGTTTTGTTTCCAGATTTTGGTTGAAGTGCCACATATTGATATTTACATGGGCAATAGTGGCTTTTAATTATGATGAAACAGGGCTTGGCCCTGCTGCATGTGATAGAGGGTTTTTTTCTATCCCAATTTTTTTTCAAGTTACTGGTTCGTGATGGAGTACTACAAGGATCTCTTTTTCATTCACATGAGGAATAGAAAACTTTATAGCATAATTCTTTTTAAAATTCTCATAGTTAAGACTCGTAGTTTAACTTGTTTCTGCAAGGGGGCCTTGCCACACATGCTAGCCAAAATGATGTGTAAGGTAAGTAACATGTAAAATGGTGGATTTGGGTACCATGGTGGGCCTAAACTATACCCGACTTAGAATGACAAACTCGAGCAACGCCTACTTAAGCTAGAGGAGACAAAGAAAGAAGAGAGCCAAGCTCTACTCGCAAAAACCCAAATCATCAAAGCCTCCCTTACTAAAACCATCAAGGCAGTGAAGGAGGTCCAAGAATACCTCTCTCTCTCTCTCTCTCTCTCTCTCTCTCTCCCCCCCCCCCCCCCCCCCTTGCAATGTGGTGTACACATATATTCACTTGCACTGGGTCATTTTGTGAGTACACTTTCATTCACACATTCAAAGGTAGCACTACTCACTAGTACCTTTGGATGTAGTCTAGCTATAATTGAAACTTCATGCTAAGTCAGGTGCTAGGAAATCCTTCCCTGTGTAAACGCTTTTGCAACTTTGATGTAGGTTGAATTGTATAAAATGTAAATTGTATGATTTTTTGCATAGACCCCTTGATTTGTGTGTGTGTGTTGTTTTGTTTTTGGGGGGGGGGGGGGGGGGGGGGGGCGGCGCAATACCTCTCACTATACTTGCTATACTAGAATGGTTATTATTCTTGCTCCATTGTAAAACTCAACTATCTTTGTATATTATGCTATATGGGTATTATTTGTCCCAAAAATAAAGGAAAATAGATGTATGTTATGAAATCCTCCTACAATTGAGTGTAAAATTTGGCAAAAAAAAAGGATTGCAAACTTCTTGCAATTTGGTCATAACTTTCAATTTCAACATTTGATTATTCCTTCAGTATGAAAACATGTTGAGAGCAATTAAGTTTGACTGTCTAGTAATTTAAATCCCTCACAAATATGAGTGATAGAGCGTTCTAGTTTCATATCGTATATGAAAAGAGGTGCATATTGGGCCTTTGCGCAACCCATTTATTAATTAGACGCGAAGATTCTTTCTCATACTAGTTTCAAAACTTTGGAAAAATTCCAAATACAAGACACATTTTTTGACAAAGTTTAGATTGAGAACTGATGGTGAGTTTTTTTGAGCTCGCAAGCCAATTTTGTGGATACGCTGCATTACGTTTTTTGAAACTCCTCAAAAAATTCAAGCAAAATGGTCACTAAATAACTAAATAGAACATAGAAGTGTCTAAGGATATAAATTAACCTAGTGCTTATCGTTTGGTACTTAAAAGGGAACTGTGGTAACCAATCTACCACACTCAAATGTTATTGTAGTTTCCTTGACTTATCCACTAAGCTTAGATCTCAGAGATCTACACAAATATTAAACTCGAAATCTAATGTGTGTGTGTGTGTGAGAGAGAGAGGGGGGGGGGGGGGGGGGAGGAGAGAAGAAGAGAATAGATATCAAAGCTCTACGTACTTGACAAGTCTTTAATTCAAGAGTGGATTTGTGTGTGTGTGTGTGTGTGTGTGTGTGTGTGTGAGAGAGAGAGAGAGAGAGAGAGAGAGAGTGAGAGTGAGAGTGAGAGTGTGTGTGTGTGTGTGTGAGAGAGAGAGAGAGAGAGAGAGAGAGAGAGAGAATTTTCATCTTCTTAGAGTGAGTACACGAATTATTCTCCTCACTTGTGCATACCAAAACACCTACAAATATGCATGTGTGTGTGTGTGTGTGAGAGAGAGAGAGAGAGAGAGAGACCCAATCTCCATGCTTTTCTTAGTCGTAGCAATGCATGGGTCACACAGTACACATAGACATCCATATTTTTTCAAAATTTATAAGGAGCATATTATTTCTTCTCCTTTTTCTTAGAGCCTCATCCCACCGAGTGTCTACATGGCTTCAAAGCACTCATTGTGTTGAGACTTCATAGTTCCATGCAAAACTTATGACACATCTAGGACTTCACCATGGCAATGCAAGCACTCCAAGGAAGTAGATTTATCTGATATTTTGTAGTGTATGCTATTTGTCTAACATTTGAATGCTCTTTTTCACAGGTTGCATCCCCAAAAATGGTGGAAAATAGCAAAGATACAACCCTTTGTGTAAAATACCTTGAATTAAGCCTATAATGTATGATTGTATCCAACACTTGTAGCAAGTATGAAATGTAGTAGGACCACAACTTGGCACTTCCAATGCATGTGTAGTTTAAGCATTGTGACCTCTCCAAATTTTTGGTGGGATGCAGCTTTTCAAAGCACTCATTGTGATAGAATTTCCCGATTCCATGTAGCACTTACTACATATCTGGGAGTTCACCATGGCAATGCAAGCACTCCAAGGAGGTAGAGCTTTTCTATATTTTGTAGCCTATGCTACCTATCCAGCAAGTCGATGATCCTTTTCACGGGTTGCATCCCAAAAAATTGGTGGAAAATAGAAAAGATGCACACTTCTGTCATCCCGTCAAGGAAAAATACCTTGATTTAAGCCTAGAATACATCCTTGTGTTCAACATTTGCAGTATGTATGGGATGTTGTGGGACCACAACTTGACACTTCCAGTGCATGTGTATCTTAAGCACTGCACTCTCTCCAAATGTTTGTTATAACATTTGGTGTCGCTTTGGAGTACCGTGGGTGGTCATTTCTGATAGAGGTCAGGGATTTAGAAGCAAACTTATGAAGGCTTTGGTGGAGAAACTGGGCATTTAACACCGGTTCTCTTCACCTATCATCCTCAATGATGCAATGGTCTAGTGGAGGGTGCCAATGGTCAAATCATTAAGATACTGGCAAAGTGGGAAGTAAATCTTTAAAAATGCTTATGGACGTACACAAAGTCCTACAAAGCGGCGACCAATTTTACTTCATTCAAGTTGGTCTATGGTAGGGAGGTAGTGTTGCTAGTGCATACATAGCTAGGTGCTTTGAAGGGGATGTGTCAAGTCAATGCCACATAGCAAGGAATGCTACAAGATCGAATTGTCAATCTTGAAGCTTTACAAAAGAACATGGAGACAACAACAGACTATTATATAAAGCAACGGAAGAAACGGATTCATTAGGACTTGTTTGGGGTCTTCTTGGACCCTTTAATCTGCCCCAAGCCTACTGACAATGTCTAAGTAGTGGAGCAAAAGGAGGTAGCCATGTGGACAAAAATGTTGGGTTTGTCAATCCCTAATTTCTAGGGGTCAAACTTGGAGTGTAGGCTTTTCTTTTTTGTAAATGGACATGAAAATTGCAAGGTCTTTAAAAATAAAAGATTATGGGCCTATTTTTTATTCTAAATCTTGCTAGTTGGAGTAAATGGGCCACCCTCAAAAAGTGGCTAGCCCCAAAAATGCCCCTTCATCCTCATTAATATATTGACACGATACATTTTTGTCTAATTGTGTGATCCCAGAATGCCTAATTTTCAATTTTAGAGGCGTTAAGTGACTTTACAGTCGGTGGGTGGTGAAGTTACAATGTTTCAAATTGTGGTGTTTGGATGGAAAAACTATGTATTATAGCCCGGGATTTTTGCGAAAGAGAACGTTAAAATTTAATCACTATTGAATTTTTAAGTTTTCTAAAAGTGTCCTATTTGTAATTGTCTCCTTTATAAGTGATTTGCAAGGCCCATTCTAAAGTCACTTTCTTATTTTTGAGCTTCTGTCATCTTCTCCATTGCTTCCTTGATCTATCCATCTCCAAGCACGTGACATTGTCCCTTGTACTCCGCTAGCAAGAATGGTTGCTGCTAATCAAGCCCTTATTGCCCAGCTCCTTGCACATGACCTAGGATACATGGTGGAGAATCTTAGTGTCGTGTTCCACGTATCCATTGAGATGGAGGCTACCATCAAACTGCATGCTGATGCATTTGAAGCGATTACATCCTACGTGGAGACACATATAGAAAAGTAATCCATCAATTTTGAAGGTGAAGAAGGTTTGTGGATGCCTGTTGATCTCCTCAAGCACACCTTCAAAGAAGAAAGTAGTTTCCACTTCAGATTGGGTAGGGTGATCAAAGGGCTCACCAAGGAACACTATCAAGAGGAAGAGGAGGACAACCTCATAGATCTTGGCATGGGCAACATTGGCACGGGATTTAAGAGGTGGGACATGGAGGCTTCTGTGATGGTGATGGAGGAAATTAAAAACAACAAGGAAAACTGTAAAACAAGTGACTATTATAAGCTGTCCCAGAGGATGCTTGTAAAGGAGGCATAGCCCAAAGAGGAGAAGATGTCTAGCCAAGAAGAGGCTTTGTTGGCCCTCCTATGTCTTCAAGGGGAGACTCCTTTGGAAGAAGTTGGCCATGACCTAGAAGGGGAGGATGTCAAAGATGAGATCCCAAAGCTACTCTTGTGCACACTACATCCAATTATAGTGGATAATTGTGCACCCTTCATCCAATTATAGTGGATAGTCAAGAATTTCTCTTCATTGACAACATTACCCACTCCCTTGAAATGAATCAAGACGAAGCCCTCTCCGTTCTTCAAATATATGTTGGGGTTCGTGATACAGAGAACCTAGTTAAAAGACCGAGTTCCAAGTGGACATAACTCCATGGATTTCCTCATGGTGGAAGCTCTACAAACCATTGATGAGAAGAAATATTTCTACAAGAGTGTTCCGAATAATAGCTTTTCTCCCCACAAATGTCTCATGTGCTTGGAGTGCACTGATCTTGGCACAATCAACATAACCAACAAGAACCTTTGCGAGCAAGATGATGTGACACTAGTAAGTACTTAATTCTTCTCAATTCTCATTGTTGTTTCTTAGAATCATAATCCGTTGTTTCTCCTTTCATTCCTCTTTGGAGCTGGATCGGTTTTCCTAGTGAAAAGGTCGTTCTTGCATGGAGGGTGACTCAAAGGACGCCACCCTGTGGCATTATCTCCCAAGCTTCAATGAAGAGATGATCCATGTCATCCACAATGCGTATATGGACTATGCATCAATGGAGATGTACAAGTGTAGAGTACTAAGCTCTATTTTGTCCAAGTTTCCTATAGCTCTAAATGCCCACAAATGTATTCTTGTAAATAGAGAGGCAACAATCCATAGTTTTGGTGAGAAAGGGGGCAGAAGCCTTTTAGGATATTGCAGCCTTTGCCTCGGGCAAGAAATAACAAGCAAGGAAGATATTGTGTCACACATTGGTAAATATCTAGCTTTAATGAGTCTAGGTCAAGATGCTTTCATTGAGCTTGTAAAAAGGCTATCTTAGCCACGTGCATTGCACGTCTCAATGTATCTTTGAAACTAATAAAATTATCAGCTTGAGTAAAGTTTTGTCTTGATCCATGTGCATAACAAGCAATTTATGTAGTAAAATGATGTTTTGGTGTCCCTCCCAATCCCCACGCACTGTATGAACCCCGTCACTAAGGATGTAGTGTTCAAAGTTCTCTAGAAGCCGCGGTCCAAACAACTCCTCAAACAAAGCCACGATGTGAATAATATTGAAGTTCAAAATTGGAAAGCTTTGTAGATCCTTGACACACATGGCAAATGGGGACATATGACTAGAGCTAATGCCAACAAATATAACTGAAGAGCTCCAGTTGTAGAGCATGTCGATCTTCTCACATTGTCAATCGGAGCTCCATAGAAAAAGTTATGGCCAACTGAATGTTTGTCGGGGTCAGTTACGAGCCAACTTGTCTACATTGGAAAGTGTACATGCTGAGGGATTTTGGGACTCAACCTAGTTCTACAATGTCATGTGCAATATATGCCATTAGCCAAAATTGCTGACTCATTAAATGGAGTCCCCAGGGCCAAGATATTGCATGTGAAAGTTTATGCTAATTGACTATGGAGCAATGCCATATAAAGTTTTTTGTGTTTTGGGCAGCTCCATGTACGAGCCCGATGAGACCAAAAATACGGGGACTGGCAAGACTGGAGTCAAGGTTCCTGGCTTTTGGTGGGAGTTTACAGCTCGGTCACCTAACCAATGAGCATCAAGTGGCAATGGTCCAAATTTGGGACAAAATTGTTTCATAAAACTATTTGTGAAAGTTGAAGGCCCCAAAGGGCATGGCCACTATCCAGCAGTACATGGCACCCATTTGGTCCCCCATGCAGAAACAAGAGATGGGAGCACGAGGTATTTGACCTAGAGCATCCCCCCCACCCCCCCCCCAAGAGACAAGCAGGGCAGATGGGGACAGATGACTAGAGCTAATGTCAACAAACAGAACTGAAATCTCAAGTTGTAGAGCATATCAATCTTCTGAGATTGTCAATCGGAGCTCCAGAGGAAAAGTTATCGCCAAATGAATGTGTGTCGGGGTCAGTGATGGGCCAACTTTCCTTCATTGGAAAGCATGCATGCTGAGGGATTTTGGGCCTCAACCATGTTCTAGAATGTCATTACACTATATGGGACTAGCCAAATTTGACGACTCGTCAAATGGAGTCCCGAGGGCCAAGATATTGCATGTGAAAGTTTATGACAACTGACTGCAGAGCAATGGCATATATATTTTTTGGTCTTTTGGGCGGCTCGGTTTATGGGCCCAATGAGACCAAAATGGTATGAGGATTGGCAAGACTGGAGTCAAGGTTCCCGACTTTTGGTGGGAGCTTTCCGCATGGTCACCTAACCGGTGAGCATCAAGTGGCAATGGTCCAAATTTGGGACAAAATTTTTTATGAAGCTTTTTGTGATAAATGAAGGCCCCAATGGGCGTGGCCAATGTTGAGCATCACATGGCACCCATTACATCCCACATGCAGAAACAAGCAATGGGAGCACGGAGTATTTGACCTAGGGCATGTCCCCCCCCCCCCCCCCCCCCCCCACCCCAATTAAGCTTTTTGTCAACAAATGTGCACATATGACTAGAGCTAATGTCAACAAATAGAACTAAAGAGCTCAAGTTGTAGAGAATGTCATCTTCTCAGATTGTCAATCGCAGCTCCAAAGGAAAAGTTATGGCCAGATGAATGTGTGTCGGGGTCAGTTATGGGCCAACTTGCCTACATTGGAAACCGTGCATGCTGAGGGATTTTAGGCCTCAACCAAGTTCTAGAATGTCATTGCACTATATGGGATTAGCCAAAATTGATGACTCATCAAATGGAGTCCCAAGGGCCAAGATATGGCATGTGAAAGTTCATGCCAATTGACTTGCAGAGCAATGCCATATGATTCTTTTTTGTCTTTTGGGCGGCTCGATTTACGGGCCCGATGAGACCACAATGGTACGAGGATTGGCAAGACTCGATTTAAGGTTTCCAACTTTTGGTGGGAGCTTATGGCTTGGTCACTTACCCGATGAGCATCAAGTGGCAATGATCCAAATTTGGGACAAAATCTTTTTATGAAGCTTTTAGTGAAAAATGAAGGCCCCAAGGGGCGTGGCCGCTGTTGAGCATCATATGGCACCCATTTCATCCCACATGCAGAAACAAGCAATGGGAGCACGGAGTATTTGACCTAGGGCATGCCCCCCCCCCCATTTAAGCTTTTTGTCAGCAAATGGGGACATATGACTAGAGCTAATGTCAGCAAATAGAACTAAAGAGCTCAAGTTGTAGAACATGTCGATCTTGTCAGATTGTCAATCGGAGCTCCACAGGAAAAGTTATGGCCAACTGAATGTTTGTCGGTGTTAGTTACGGGCCAACTTATCTGCATTGGAAAGTGTGCATGCTTAGGGGTTTTGGGCCTCAACCAAGATCTAGAATGTCATGTGCAGTATATGCGATCAATGAAAATTCACGATTTTTTTGTCTTTTGGGCGGCTCGGTCTACGGGCCCGATGAGACCAAAAATACGGGGACTGGCAAGACTGGAGTCAAGGTTCGTGGCTTTTGGTGGGATTTTACGACTCGGTCACCTAATCGATGAGCATCAAGTGGCAATGGTCTAAATCTGGGACAAAATTGTTTTATGAAACTTTTTGTGAAAGTTGAAGGCCCCAAGGAGCGTGGCCACTGTTGAGTGCGACATGGTATCCATTCCATCCCAACATGCAGATACAAGCAATGGGAGCACGTGGTATTTGACCTAGGGCATGCTTCCCCCCTTAGAGACAGGCATGGCAGATGGGGACAAATGAGTATAGCTAATCTCAGCAAATAGAACTGAAGAGCTCAAGTTGTAGAGCATGTTGACCTTCTCAGATTGTCAATCGAAGCTCGAGAGGAAACGTTATGGCCAGTTGACGTGTCAGGGTCAGTTATGGGCCAACTTTCCTGCATTGGAAAGCATGCATGCTGAGGGATTTTGGGCCTCAAAGAAGTTCTAGAATGTCGTTGCACTATTTGAAATTAGCCAAAACTGACGACTCATCAAATGGAGTCCCGAGGGCCAAGATATTGCATGTGAGTTTATGCCAGTTGACTGCAGAGCAATGCCATATAATTTTTTTGTCTTTTGGGCAGCTCGGTTTACGGCCCAATGAGACCAAAATGGTACGAGGATTGGCAAGACTAAGGTCAAGGTTCCCGGCTTTTGGTGGGAGTTTACGGCTTGGTCACATAACCGGTGAGCATCAAGTGGTAATGTTCCAAATGTGGGACAAAATTTTTTTATGAACATTTTTTGTGAAAAATGAAGCCCCTAAGGGGCGTGGCCACTGTTGAGCGTCACATGGCACCCATTTTGTCCCACATGCAAAAACAAGCAATGGGAGCACGAGGTATTTGACCTAGGGCATGCCCCCTCAAATAAGCTTTTTGTGAGCAAATGGGGACACATGACTAGAGCTAATGTAAGCAAATAGAACTGAAGAGCTCAAGTTGTAGAGCATGCCTATCTTCTCAGATTGTCAATCAGAGCTCCACAGGAGAAGTTATGGCCAACTGAATGTTTGTCGGGGTTAGTTACATGCCAGCTTGCCTGCATTGGAAAGCATGCATGCTGAGGAATTTTGGGCCTCAACCAAGTTCTAGAATGTCATGTGCAGTATATGCGATTAGCCAAAATTGACGACTCATTGAATGGAGTCCTGAGGGCCAAGATATTGCATGTGAAAGTTTATGCCAATTGACTGCAGAGCAATGCCATATAAAATTTTTTGTTTTTTGGATGGATCAGTTTACGGGCCCAATGAGACCAAAAGTACGGGGGCTGGGAAGACTGGAGTCAAGGTTCCTGGCTTTTGTTGGGAGTCTACGGCTTGGTCACCTAGCCGATGAGCATCAAGTGGCAATGGTCCAAATCTCTGACAAAATTTTTTTATGAAACTTTTTGTAAAAGTTTAAGGCCCCAAGCGGCGTGGACACTGTTGAGCGCCACACGGCACCCATTTCGCCCCACATGCAGAAACAAGCAATGGGAGCATAGGGTATTTGACCTAGGGCATGCTGCCCCCCCCCCCCCTGAGAGATAGGCAGGGTAGATTGGGACATATGCCTATAGTGCGACGTACGATCTCACCTATTGTGCCTCCCAATCTTAAACTATACCACTATGTGTGTGCCCATTTGTATGTGTTATTGGGGGGGGGGGGGGGTGTTGCAGGGGTGCGTTTTCCATATCCATAATCTGCCATCAAAGGTTGCGATGGGGGCCAGACTAGTCAATAGCCCACATAGTCACTGGCGTGCAATTGCATGGTGATATGGATTTCATGTGGGAATCGTAAGGTCTCCAATTCAACTCTCACCACACGAGATTGATGAACCAAGGGAGTGAGCTTGGAGTGAACTCAGGGCACCAATTTTTGCTCCTAGTTCACTCCCTAGTCCACCCTAATTCATTCTTAGTTCATTGTGGTGATCAAAAAACAAAGATTGAAACCGCTCCACGCTCCCTAATTTGAGCCCTTCATGTCCCCTAAAGGGGATCATAGTGACAAGGGTGGGCCTCCCTCTTGACCCATGACCAACTCTTGTACGAATGAAGTCATAATCTTGTGAAGTTCCCTTAAAACATGTAAAAGAGAGATAGAGGGATATAAGACCTCAACCGAAAGTGAGGATATCCCCTGGGGCACTTATTTAACGAATGCCCGACAAACTCTGGCCTGGCGGCAGGAAAGATTTGCAAGTGGGTTCAAATGACACGAAAGATTGGATATTTCTAAAATGATCTCTTTCTGGGTCGGGAAGGTGTTCAAGAGCCAACCATTGCTTATTAGTATACAAATTGTCAAATTTTGCTACTTCAAACACGTGTGGAAGGCCAAGAACTGTCAACTATTCAAGAGTGCTCTTGAAACAGATAGGTTCACGGAGATCATACAAGAAAGCAAGGAAGCGATTGTTGCCAATGGGAAATGGAGGAACTCTGATAAGTGGAATAAGGTGGTGAGTGCCGCAATGTTTGACCCACATGGGTACGTGTATGCTCCTTGTTCAGCCATGTGTCTTGTCTTTGCTAAGGGGTGTCCCTCCTTTTAGCCGATGTAATTATGGTTGATGGAATACGCATGGCTCGACACTAGCATGACTAGTATTTGTGATTCTTTTGGGTTGTTAGTATAATTCACTTACGATTATGAGTTTTTTTTTAAAAAACTCAACGTAAGTTTCTCTCTCTCTCTCTCAAAAAAAAAAAAGAGACCTCAGCGTATGTCTCTCTCTCTCTCTCCTCATGTGTGTGAGAGAGAGAGAGAGAGAGAGAGAGATAACTTATAACCTATCATGTGGTCTTGTCTCTCTGTTTATAAGTCCAAAGTCAAAAAGATGATTGATACTTCTAGTCTCGGATTGAGGTGAGGCATACTCACACACCCGAATGGGTTAAACCTTTATCCTACCGCATAGTTAACAGGACATCTTTTTCCATGAACTCTCACAATGGTGGGGATGCTAATTTCAAGATTGTTACTTGAAATTTCAAGATTGTTATCCAACAAAACCTATTGGCGGATGCAAATTTCAAGATTGTTACTTGAAAAAAGTAAATGGTTGTCAACTTTCACCTTCTCATAAAGGGTGGAAAGAATCAAAAGTGGGCACCGAGAAATCATTTTGTCGAGCCCTGAGAGTCTCTATTCAAGCGCAAAACGTAAGCATCCCAAGGATGGATAAGGTGGCCCATTTCTAGATATCGATGCCAAAAGAGTAAGAATGATTTTACTTTTGACATAGGTAGTAAGGGCGCAAAAAGTCTCTAGGATGCACTTAAGTGATGGAAACGTTGTCAAAGCGAGAGATTCTATCTTGACTGGACGCCAAAAGCTATCCATTTTGAGGAGGAAAACCACTTGCAACTACCATGAGGGCGAGGGCTAGAAAAATACATTTTTCCTATCCCAAGAAAATAAGGGCAAGCTTGAAATTCTCTTGGTTTTTAGGTCAAAACTTAAAGCTTTTGCCGGTAATTACACTTAAATTTGTGAAAACTTCCCAGTTTTCTTCAAGGCAAGCTCAAAATGTAACCGGGATTTTAGGATTTCAGTCGGTTAAAATATACTGGACCCCGGTATTTTTGTAACACTGATGAGGGCTCCTCTTCTAAAAAATTGACATGTTTGATTTGGAGCTGATCAAGAGGCATAATGATGCTCCTCCTTTGTTCCCTCAACACTCCCGACCCCATCATGTAGTGCTCATGCGATGCATAATTATTAATTACCTTTTGAAGTAATTGGTTTCTCATGCATGGTCACACATGCGCCATTTACTCATCCTTAATGCAACTATGCAAGCCCTCTTGTAACTATGCTCATTTTGGCATAGTTGCATCCGTACCATCTTACTAATAACTATGATTTGCAAGAACAACAACCACCAACCACCAGTTGTACCAAAGGCCCCATTTGTGTAAATTAACCCCACTATTGAGGCTTTTCTGTCTCACTGGTTGGTGGACATCACTAAAGAATTTGGAGAATGCGAGAGAATCAATTTTCCAAACATACAAAAAGTCCTTTCCTTGAATTTGTCAAGGGGAAAATTGGGTTATTTTTTTGGGTTTTTTGGAATTGAAAATGGCACAATATTAAGCGGAGACACGTTTTCCCCAACACTGGGTGGGCAAGATTGCAAGGGCCTCCCTCCCTCGGTATCCTTGGCCCCTCGAGCCACTCCCCTTTCCCGTCAAGGTCCAGGGTCGTGGGGCGGGAAATCTGGAGCGTCCATCAATTGCCCATTATTGAGCGTAATTTCTGCCTGCAACTGTCTGAAGATTGCCAGGTCCGCACCCGGAACCCACTCCCATGCATCCAATGAGGCGCGGGCATGTCAGCGCAAGGAAACACGATCAACTGCTGACACCTTAGCTGGCGGAAAATCTGCAGGATGCATACGGTGCAAGGCAATCATTGCCAATGATTGCAAGACACCTCACCATACATAATCACTCCTTGATAGCATGTGCGACTCCACCTGCTTGTAGTTGTGTCAGAGACCAGTTCTGTGGCCCCTCTCCCCTGGACGCTTGACGGGAGGGAATGGAGCTGGTCGCCATGTGGTCGCACAGATTATGGGGAATGGTCAATTGAGGACCATTCCCTACCCCTTAATCATCCACATGATCAGCCTCGAGATGATCCAAACTGCCCTGTGCATGCCGCCTCATGTGAGCCTCACAAGCTGCAACACACCCTTTTCGATGCTCCCCGCAACCATAGCACTACACCTAACATTATCCATGTGTGAATTCGGACTGAGGGGAATCCGGACTCCGGTGAATGTTATAAAAGAACGATCTTTTAAGGTGAGCTTTTTGGTCTACATCAACAAGCTTTCATAAAACGTAATGTGTGCCTATCACGCAAGGCACAGATTAGGTGGCCAGCTAAAAGGATAGGTGGAGAAAGAATCAAAATAAAGAATTGTACAAAAGACAGGCCACCAAAGCGAAAGGGCATAGAAGGCACATAAAAATTCTCCTTTTGCGTATGTGTCTAGATGTCTACTCTTATTGACAAGCCGTATAGAGTATAAACTTGTATGGGACCCGCACGTTGTTGCGGCCAAGAAAAAGCAAGTCCCAATTTTGGTAACCCTCCTCGAGGCCCCTCCCCCTTCAAGGTGAAAACATGTGCAAACATTCTCTATGTATCCACAAGGTAGTGCCAATTATATCTTGAGTGCGTCATTATCAAAATAAATCATCCTATCCAAAGCTCTAATAAGATTCTTCATCTAAATAGTGATCTTATGTAGGAAGTAGGAGGTGGCATATAGAACCTCTCAAAAAGACAACCCAATGAAGAGCCACCCATGTGCACAACTCATTTTTCTATCATTGTTAAAGTATAAAATTAATTGCTAATTTTTTAAGCCATTACATTGTCCCATGGTTCTTTATATTGTCAAATGTTGTTTGCTAGCGATATGGACATGAGATACAACTTGGAGCTCCTAGGATGACAATTGTTTTAGGGTGTATAGGTAGTGTGTATAGCCATGGTAAACTTGGTGTTTAAGCTATGAAGGTTTTTAGTTCTGCATAGCGTGTACTATTCCAAACACATATGAATGATTCTTCAAGACACAAACAAAGGTGAATGGATTTGGATGTTGCATATCTTCTTGCATTTGCTTATGATAAATCTTCCTCGTCTTGCCCTTGTAATGGGCATATCTTGCAGTCAATGTAGTTCAATAGATGCTAGATCAAACTCAAACTATAAGTCAAAGCCTTATTGTACTTTCAAAAGTATGCCACACTTATAAAACCTTCTTGCCAATACCGCCCTTCACCTCCTCTGAAATCATCCCAAACCTTCCTCATCATCGTTCATAGTTGATTAAATATTAAGAGAAGCCCTTGCTTTTCCTTCCCTAAAAATAGCGAAGAGCTTCCTCAGCTTTTTGCAGTGTTTCCCTCATTGGCATAAGCACAATCCAAGAGCATATAGTGCGACAAACAATGCAATACTAGAGGAAACATTGGAATGAGACTTAGAAAGAAACCCTTCCTTTTCCTCCTTTGAAAGTATCCCAAAGCTAATTGAGAAGCCCTAGCTTTGCCTCCCCTCAAAAGAGCCCATAGCTTTCTCACTGTTCTCTCGTCTTTCCCTTGCTTGGAATAAGGGCAACCGAAGATCATATATTGCAACAGACAATGCAACCCAAGAGACAAGGTTTTGCAATAAGAGCTCATCAATGGGTTGCAAAAGATCACCACAGTTGGCGTACATGTTGGCCAAAGCATTGTCAAAAAATGAGGTTTTCTTCTAGGAGCCCCACTTACCATCACATTATAAATTTATCTCTCCATGTCAAAATCTTGCAGAGTGGAAAATTCCATTAAGTTGCAACAGTACAAAGAAGCCCTTTCTTCAACTCGTCTAAAAGCATCCCAAAACTTCCTCATCCCAAAGCCTTGGCATTGTCTCCCGTAGAAAAACCCAAAGCTTTCTCACATTTCCCTCAAGTTTCCCTCACTGGGCAAAGGGCACTCCAAAAGCATATGCTACAACATCCAATCCTATCCAAGAGGCAACATTTCAAAATGGGAGTGCGGTGTCAAAATCTTGTGCTTTCAACATTACAAAAAACTTGAAAACCAAAGCTCTACCAAGCACGATGATGCTACTTTCCAATAGCCCTTGACTACTAATCTCATCATGAATGTGCTCACCCATTTTATCTTCTTGCGTTATATCGTGTGCCTTCAAAATGCAAGTGCACGTGACTGCATTAAGAGAGGGGCCCTAACTACATATTCGATTAAAATAACCTAGAGTTTCTTGGCCTCCCATGTTGGTGGACATGGAATAAGAGTAGTCCAAGTGCTGACATCCCGGACATGACACTCAGCACAAACATGCAATTGCATTTGGAGAGAGTCTATCCCTATGCATCAGATGACAATGACCTACAACTTGTTTCATGTGTCCCACACCTAACATAAATTTCAACCAAAGCAATGTCAAGGTCAATCAAGATTGTCATTCAAAACTGGTTGTGCTTCAAGAGTACACCACACTTGGAATACACGACAACCAAAGCTCTGCCAAGCAAGATGTTCTTTAGATTAGACTTTGTCCTATGTTTTACTCATCAAGGCTATATCAATACCTTGTGTGCACATGTGTGTATGCCCATGTATGCATATGTAACTTGTAAATTGATATAAAGTCATGATTGACGCTTGAAGTGCTTGCTTTTTTCATGAAAAAGGGTCAAAAATGTGACTGTAGATCTTGTGTGATCGCAAGGTGCAACTTGGGGACAACTTGTAAAACAACATAAGACACAACATTCAAAGCGAAAAATCATTGATAGCACATGAATCACACTAAAAGATGAGAAAGGGATAGCGTTCATGAAAAAGTTCAGGAAACTTGAATAAAAAAACTAGCAATTGCTTCATATTGGTAAGGGTACCAAAAAACTATATATGTGAAAGGACCATCATACAAACTTGTATATCTTCAGTATATCTATAAAAGTTTGTTGTGGCCTTGCTAAACATCTAAAGGAAAACCAATTCTTCAAGTGATAAACCTTATATAGGTCATCATTGTGGCCTTGCTAAACATGTAGAAGAAAACCAATCCTTCAAGTGATAAACCTCATATAGTTGACCTATAAAAACTTGTTAACCCTCACGGCTCACGGACACCTTATCACTTATGACGGACATTGTATTATTTACTTGGTAGAGTCAGGTACCGGGCTTGTCGGTCCAATAGGAAAAGGGTAAGAGTGATCGCCGATGAGAGG
This sequence comes from Adiantum capillus-veneris, assembly GCF_014529385.1. NCBI lineage: Eukaryota > Viridiplantae > Streptophyta > Polypodiopsida > Polypodiales > Pteridaceae > Adiantum > Adiantum capillus-veneris. Next base: position 11,437,902 of record NC_140935.1, on the reverse strand, counting down.
CGCACTCTAACTCGAACATTCAAGGGATTAGTTGGCTAAGCATGGGCGCCCAAGTGTGAATGGGGTAAGCTCAGATAAAAGTCAACTAAACGTAAAATTCACTCATTCTCTCATTTGTGCAATTGAAGAGTGCTCTTGCTCCATCTCCATCTCCTTGTGTGTGTGTGTGTGTATGTGTGAGAGAGTGAGAGAAGGAGAGAGAGGGAGTGTGTGTGTGCGATCGAGCATTACAAAGGCACGACAACGGCGAAGCAGTTGAGTGCAGCGTAGCAGCGTCTCTCTCTTCTTTGCGGAGAGGAATCCTCCACGACAGGAAGCGTAGAGCGGTGAGTGACACACCAACGCCATCTTTGAGCTTGCTAGTTTAGGCTTGTTGTGTGCTTGGAGCCATTTATGGCTCTCACGCGGTGTATCGACAAGTTCCTTGCATTGACACGTGCGACATACGCAGTTCCTTGTAAAGCACGCAGCGACCCTCTAAGTGGTACGCTCATTTCGAGCTATCACACACTTTGATCAAACTTTAAAAAAACATTAAAAACGTAAAAAACACGAGTTAAAACGAACGCTTAAAAAAGGTAAGCGGTTAACTTTCGAGGTTATTCGCGGACGTTTGTAGGGTGCCAAAGGCACATGCATCTGCGCTCTGGTCGTGTGCTAGAGACGGAGCAACTAGAGAGAATTTCGGCTTACGCGAGTTCTCAATATCCACGTACTTTAGGTTTCGGACCCTCGGCGGGGACCCAAGGTAGTACAAACCAAGACCCGAACATAGCGGCTACTAGTGACTCTTCCTCTGACTACGACATCATGGAGGGTTTCCCAATGCCTAATCCCGATAGCTCGAGCCAAGACATGCATGCCATGGATCCTTGGTCCGGGCCGAGTGTGCTTAGCCACCTGAAGAAAACCTTTAGTAGAGCCACTCGCTCCGAACATGGAGCTAATGATGTAAATGAGGGGGGTGGGGAAGTAAATTCTCCATTCGTGACAAACGTAGACCCTATATCGTTAGATAATGTGAACGTGAATACTTCATTCACTGCACCTCCTGACTCTTCAGAGTTATTTCCCTCCGAGGTCATATTACCCGATGGTAGAAGCCTTGCCAAAGTGCAAGAGGTTGAGCGATATATCCTTGCAGCAAGGGAAAAGAAAATTGAGAGCTTACGCAAGGCGGAGCAATGAAGAGAGTTAAAATTGAAAGGGTCTATGTCAATATCTTTGCTAGGAGAGCAATCGAGTGCCCTTGACTTAGCAACCGCTAAGGGCCAACCCCTAGAAAGCAGCATTGCATCTAGCTCAAAGGACACCCCTAGCACCTCAATCCTAGATGGAGTGTTCTTAAATGAGAACTAGGAGTACGAATTACAAACAGAAACTCTGACCAACCTATACACAGGTCACACCTATCACGTGGGTTGGTTAGATGTCCTACAATCCACAATGGGTGCTACTAGTGTGGAGGATCAACAACAAAGAGTTTGTGAGGTCATCCATAGGGTCATTGAGTTAGAGAGACAGAACAAGGGGATCAACATGCCTTCAACGGGTCTCATCAGATTCTTAGATACAGGAAAGGCTAAACAACCGACCTTATCACAAATGGAGACTCCCTTAGTAAGTCCAATGGATCCTCCATATGTTGTTTCTCCAGGGGTTTCAGTGCAATCTGAGCCCACAAGTGATAGCTTCACCTTTCCAAGTCTAGCTCATCTTTCCCTTGATGACACCATGGCTACCATGCCTACCCCAATGATGGGCATGCCGAGAAACACGCCATGGACCTCATTTGTTAGTAAAGCACCACTACATGGTAGCTCAATGCCTGCAACAGTACCTACAAGTGTGTACCAATCGTATGCACCTATGGGTCATCACACTCATGTAGTCCCTACCCCTTCCATTGTTTCAACTACCTATGCTCCACAACCATGTAATAGGCGTGGCTGCCTATTACGAGACTGTGCTCACAGAAATGTAAGAGAGAAAAGCACAACAAAGCATTAGAGAGAGAGAGAATAAGAATACATCACATGCCATAGCCTTTAATTATGAGAAAGCCCGATACAGCGTACAAAGGAAACCCCTCCTTATGTAGAAATAATGAGCACCCTTTCATATCCCCGTAGCCCTTCCTGATTATGCCTCTTGAGATCCCTCCTTCTAAGGGCTTTTTCCCACATGAAGGTACATGACGACATGCCGGACACTCCCAATGTGATTAATGGGGTCATATGTAGCTATGTGTGGTCCAGGCACATACACTTGGCACGCACGGTGGATTGTGCGAACCCACAAGTGACCCTTGATTAGAAGTCAAGTGCAATTTGTTTTTTTACAAATCTTTTTAGGCATAGCCGAGGCAGAGAACCTCAAGTGCAAGAAGTATATTTCCAACATCATGAAAAAAAAAGGAAATCATGTCTTTTCCGCAGTACATTGGCAACCGCAACACTTTTGGCTGTCCCTTCATGAATTCGATGCCTGGTCATAGGCGCTCCATTCGCTCTTTGTCGATATGTCCCTATGCCGCGTCAACCTTCATCTCTTGGACATCACCAATCTTGGTACAATTAAAAGAATTGATTCAGCTCATGGTGCTAGTTTTTGGATTCTTCCTGAAGCACGTGTTGTTTGATCTCCCAATCTTTTAATGACTGTTCATGTACATCTTTACTTTCAATAATTATTCTTCTCAGTTCCTCAGTTGTGTCCTTTGAGCCAGAATGCTCAGAATTTAAACTCGATAGCTTGGTTTTGAGATCCTGCACTGTATTAGTCAATTCTTTCCTTGAGTGCTCATACAATACAATTGCTCCTGACTTTGCAAGTTGGCCCTCTAAAAAAATAAAATAAAATGCAGTTAACCCTTCCTTCTGACCCTGGAGTGCAATGAGTTTTTCTCCATTTCCATGTTGCCGGAGTTCTTGTATTGCATGGCGTTAGAATCGCCCCCCCCCGGCATGCTCACGGCTATGGCCTGGCTCTTTCTCCACGGCAAACAGCAGCGTGCAAGCTCTCGCTGGATATGGATCCTCTACTGCAGGATAATAATAAGACGATTACGGTGTCATCGGCCATCCTTTACTTGTCGCAGGTGTCGGGTTTGACCATAGAGGAACCGCAACTTGCAAGCTTTGCTCATTGGTCTGGCAAAGCTACGCATCTGGACCCGCACTGCATTTGAAGCTTTGCTAATGATTTGACCGTATGCTATCCTTGGCTGCATAGGCATCGCATATCTGGCTACGCATTGCGTACGATACCGCACTGGCTCGCCCTGACTCACCTGCTAGGCCGCACACTGCACCCAACAAAAATTGCACAGTAAAGGACTGCAACCCACAACAGTTCCATTCCCGCATGCTGGAGGAACCCCGCAATGCAGCAACACCCGTAAGCTGGAGGAACCCTGCAATGCCCACATGTTGTACCGCACCACCATGGCCAGCAGTGCCTCTCTTGATCGCAATGCCATACAACAGCCATCCGCCACAAATAACCGCCAACAGACTTTACATTTTGGCTCCACAAGGCGCAGCACTGCAACCCGTTGTATCCTTTGCCGCTCACGGAGTCTGAGGCTGCCAACAGACTTCTCTGACTTGATCCCAAGTACCACCCTGACAGCGCATACGTTGCGGCTGCTCCTGATGTTTACTCTGCTTCTCGCACGGCCATCATCACCGAAGGTCGTGGAGGTTCCATCAACTACGTGGTCGCCAAGTGTAATAGGAGTGGCTACCTATTACGAGACTGTGCTCACAGAAATGCAAGAGAGAGAAGCACAACACAACATTAGAGAGAGAGAGAGAATAAGAATACATCAGATTCCATAGCCTTTGATTATGAGAAAGCCCGATACAGCGTACAAAGGAAACCCCTCCTTATGTAGAAATAATGAGCACCCTTTCATATCCCCGTAGCCCTTCCTGATTATGCCTCTTGAGATCCCCTCCTTCTAAGGGCTTATTCCCACATGAAGGTACATGAAGACATGCCGAACACTCCCAATGTGATTAATGCGGTCATATGCATCTATGTGTGGTCCGGGCACATACACTTGGCACGCACGGTGGATTGTGCGAACCCACAAGTGACCCTTGATTAGAAGTCAAGTGCAATTTGTTTTTTTACAAATCTTTTTAGGCATAGCCGAGGCAGAGAACCTCAAGTGCAAGAAGTATATTTCCAACATCATGAAAAAAAAGGAAATCATGTCTTTGCCGCAGTACATTGGCAACTGCAACACTTTTGGTTGTCCCTTCATGAATTTGATGCCTGGTCATAGGCGCTCCATTCGCTCTTCGTCGTTATGTCCCTATGCCACGTCAACCTTCATCTCTTGGACATCACCAATCTTGGTACAATTAAAAGAATTGATTCAGCTCATGTTGCTACTTTTGGGATTCTTCCTGAAGCAAATGTTGTTTGATCTCCCAATCTTTTAATGCCTGTTCATGTACATCTTTACTTTCAATAATTATTCTTCTCAGTTCATCAGTTATGTCCTTTGAGCAAGAATGCTCAGAATTTAAACTTGATAGGTTAGTTTTGAGATCCTACACTGTATTAGTCAATTCTTTCCTTGATTGCTCATACAATAGCAATTGCTCCTGACTTTGCAAGTTGGCCCTTTAAAAAAATAAAATAAAATGCAGTTAACCCTTCCTTCTGACCCTGGAGTGCAATGATTTTTTCTCCATTTCCATGTTGCCGGAGTTCTTGTATTGCATGGCGCTAGAATTGCCCCCCCCCTGGCATGCTCGCGGCTATGGCCTGGCTCTTTCTCCGCGGCGAACAGTAGCCTGCAAGCTCTCGCTGGATATGGATCCTCTACTACAGGATAATAATAAGACGATTACGGTGTCATCGACCATCCTGCACTTGTCGCAGGTGTCGAGTTTGACCATAGAGGAACCACAACTTGCAAGCTTTGCTCATTGGTCTGGCAAAGCTACGCATATGAACCCGCACTGCAATTGAAGCTTTGCTAATGATTTGACCGTCTGCTATCCTTGGCTGCATAGGCACCGCATATCTAGCTACGCATTGCGTACGATACCGCACTGGCTCGCCCTGACTCACCTGCTGGGCCGCACACTGCACCCAACAAAAATTGCATAGTAAAGGTCTGCAACCCACAGCAGTTCCGTTCAAGCATGCTGGAGGAACCCCGCAATGCAGCAACACGCGCAGGCTGGAGGAACCCCGCAATGCCCACTTGTTGTACCGCACCACCATGGCTAGCAGTGCCTCGCTTGATCGCAGTGCCATACAACAGCCATCGGCCACAAATAACCGCCAACAGACTTTACATTTTGGCTCCACAAGGCGCAGCACTGCAACCCGTTGTATCCTTTGTCGCTCACGGAGTCTGAGGCTGCCAACAAACTTCTCTGACTTGGTCCCAAGTACCACCCTGACAGCGCATACATTGCGGCTGCTCGTGATGTTTACTCTGCTACTCGCACGGCCATCATCACCAAAGGTTGTGGAGGTTCGATCAACTGCGTGGTTACCAAGTGTAATAGGAGTGGCTGCCTATTACGAGACTGTGCTCATAGAAATGCAAGAGAGAGAAGCACAACACATCATTAGAGAGAGAGAGAATAAGAATACATCAGATGTCATAGCCTTTGATTATGAGAAAGCCCGATACATCGTACAAAGGAAACCCCTCCTTATGTAGAAATAATGAGCACCCTTTCATATCCATGTAGCCCTTCCTGATTATGCCTCTTGATATCCCCTCCTTCTAAGGGCTTATTCCCACATGAAGGTACATGACGACATGCTAGACACTCCCAATGTGATTAATGTGGTCATATGCAGCTATGTGCGGTCCGGGCACATACAAACCACAATACACTAGTTCTTATTTCCATGGGACTATACCGGCTAGCATTAGCATGTCACATCCGACGTCTGCTATGCCTAGGGGCACTCATATGAACTATGGACAACCACATGGCACAACATCGTACCCAACGTGGAACCCAAGGGCTTCCTATGCGCCAAGCCCAATGCCAATACCTACTCCAAATGTAGTCTCTGGAGCGCCTTCACCCACAGTGCTTGCTCATTTTGGTGACTTGGCAAACATTTGCTCAACATACGCACCTGATAGAGAGCCTAGAAGTAAGGCAGTACAAATATCCAAGCTCACACAAAAATTTAGTGGAGACGGGGATGTGAGAAAGCATATCGAAGTGTTTGACCAAATATGCGATTCTCTACGAGAACACAATGACCTACATAAGAGCAATGCTTTAAGACTAACCTTAAGTGGAAAGGTTGGGGATTGGTATAGAACCCTAAGGGTGGAAGAAAAAATGATTTACCCTACTCTTAGGAGACTGTTCTTAAAAGAATACATACGAGAGGGAGTACTTTGGGGTGTAGCCTCTCAGCTCCAGAAAGCCCGACGAGAGGAAGGAGAGTCAGTGAGAGACTTTATTAGTTGCTTGAAGCATTTGAATTCTCGATGTAATCCAAATGAGCACTTCAACGATAACCAATTGCTTGATAGATTCATTAGGGGATTACGACATGAGGATATCTACAATGGCCTAGTCATTAGAGGTATCACCACTTGGGAAGCAGTCACCACCAATGCGATCCAATTGGAGGATAATTTAATGATTCAAGGAGAAAGAGTGTCTGTTGAGACTAAATCTATTAGCTCGCAAGCATCAGGGCATCAGCCAATGACCCTAAAGGCTATTGCTAAGGAGCCAAATATTTCTGAGATAAATTTAGCAGATCTCACCAAGGCTATTCAAGAGAGTCTTAGAGACAATCGTGCTCCGCAAAACAATCATATGTATCCAAGAAGGGAGCAGCAATGGTGCTCAGTATTCTATGGACCGCATAGTACCAGTGAATGCTCTACTTTTAAAGTAAAATTCAATGGGAACTACAATGCATGTGGAAGGTATGGTCATCAAGCTAAGGATTGCATAGTATTTATGCGCGCGATGGTCAATAGACCAACCTTAGCATGGACAGACACACCTCGAGTGCCTGCATTGATGCCGGCCCCACCTCTTGAACAAACATCACAACACATGGTCCCTAGGGCCCAAAATGTTGTTCAAACAACACCCTTACCGCCTCCAGTGCTAGGACCGCAACCACCACATCCGAGAATCACTTCTGTGAATCAAGTGGGTTGTGAGTCATCTATTTCTTGTTTGGAAGGCTGTGAGGAAGATGTAGATCCTAATGTTTCCTATGGGATGGATGTGCTTGAAGAAAGTCCACAATACTACATGGAGGACTATTGGGGACAAGTCAAACCTGTATATCAAGTAGCTGCTCTTGCGGCAAGAGGCCAAAATATCAATTACACTGCTAAGAGACCACCTCTTCCATGCTATGAGTGTGGAGGTCCACATCGTGTAGCCGAGTGTCCTATTAGGCTACAAAAGAACGCCACACTAATGCAAACCAATCAAGCGAGCATGTCTACAATGCCAATACTCATATGTAATCGATGTGGCATAGATCATCTGATTGCCCAATTTCCAAATAATCCAAATGCACCGAAGATCATGCCATTAAACTTGATTGAAGTTACCGAGGAGCCATCACCAAGTACACCCGTGGTACCAGTAAACGTACTCACACGATCGATGCTCCAAAAACAAAATTATATTCTTGAGGAAAGAGACATGGCATCAATTGCCCAATCTCAGAAAAAGAAGAAAACACGAAGAAAGAGGTCGCAAAAAGCTGCGAAGTCAGACCCCAGTTCAAAGACCAACAAAGGGACTAGTGACAACCCCGTATATATGAACGACGCTGAAGAAGATTCTGATTCAAATGAAACCATGGAGACCAAAACGACTACTAACATAGAAACCAACAAGGAAGATCTTCATGAGCCACAATGGCCAGGATCCAAAAAGAAGATAGGAACTTATCCAAACCGTATAGAGGAGATTGAGCGAGTCAAGCAATTAAGGAGTTTGGTAGAAGATACCCAAAGGGATCTAGAACCAGTACCTAGGAAGATCCAGATTACAGACACCGTGTTCCCTACGCAACAACAACCTCACCAAGTCCATAGACCCTTGGACATACCTAGTGTCATCCAAGAAGAAAGTGACTTAAAGTCATGGGAAAGTGGACGTACTCACTTCTTGATGGAAAGAATGTTTACAGAGGGACTACCTGATCCTATCGAAGAAATGGAGATCCCATCTTCCCCACGTCAAGGGACTCAAGGCCAAAATGTGTTGTTAAACATTGCGAAATTGATGGATTTCATGTCTTCAGAAGTTAGAACCACCATCATGTCCAAACTATATAAATACCCTGAGCTAGTATCAGCTCTTTGAGCCTTCCTCAATGGAGAACTGAAGTTTGGGCTACCACAATTTGCACAGATGGATGGAACTGGGGAGGAGGAACACTTAGATCCACAACCCAACCTAGATGAGAACCTTGTTATAGAAATACCTGTTAACAAGTTGGGACAATGAGTTCTTGACCCACGGCTCGCTACTGCTACACGCTCCCCCCCTTGCGCCATCGCTACCCCTCACCCCCCTTCTCTCTCTCGTCCTCGTGTTGCCCCCAGCCCCCCCCCGCGCTGCCCCCGCCCCTCGCCCTCGCGCTGCATCCCCTGCCCCCTCTCGCCTTTGCGCTGTTTCCCCCTCCCTGCCCAGCCCGCCACCTACTGCCCCTTGCTGCCGCCGCCCTCCCCCCTAACTGCCCCCTTGCAGGCCCGCTGCCCCCCCTTTCCATGGCTGTTTCCCCCCCCCCCCCCCCCCCCCCCCCCCCGCAGCCTTCTGTACCCGTGCTCGCCTCTTTTTCCTTCCCACCATCCCCCCCCCCCCCCCCCCCCCCTAGTCCGCATTATCCCTGAAAAGTGTTCGGCGTACTCGGCTGCAGATTGTTCTTCTCCGTCGCTTCTTCGACTCAGTAGTAAACACAAATGGAGGCTCCAGCTCTGCCACAGAGGGACTCGCCTGAATCCCCCTTGCCCGACCCCGCTGAGCCCACCATTTGACTTGCTCTTTCACCGACAGAGCAAGCGAGCCTTGCCGCAGAGGTAGAGCGCTTGCAGGCGACATTTGTCATCTGCAAGGTTCTCGACACCCGTCCTAGCAGAGGAGAGCTGCGAGACCTTCTCCAGGCCTGCTGTCTTCTCGCAGAGGTGGGCAAGATTTTGGATGTCCAGATCCTCAGACGGGGGTACTACCAGATCAAGTTCGAGACTTCGGAGATGGCCTCCAAGGTCATAGTTATGAGTCCACTGGCTATCCGAGCATCACGCGCCCACTTTCAACAGTGGTGGCATGGTTTTGACCCGATTTCGGATGTGCTAGTAGAGGAGGCAGACATCCCCATCTCAGTCTGCTTTCTGGGTCTACGGAGGGAGTACCTTCCACTTCTCTCCAGGATTGGCTCCGCCATCGGGACTGTTCTGGAGACACCTCGTACAGCAGCATCAGTAGCTGCCAAGGCGGCCGGCATCCCTTCAGTTTGAGTTTTGGTCAAAGATACCCACACGCTCCTGAAGGTCATCCTTCTACCTCGGGTGAGTGGGGGTTGGTTTAGACAGAGTGTGGAGTACTCGGGTATCCTGAACCAGTGCTTCATTTGCAGGCAGATGGGCCACCTAGCGAAGGCCTTTCCATGGAGGAGGCCACGACCTGCACCTCAGCCTCAGCCCCAGCCTACCAAGGCTGGGCCGCAGCCTCAGTCAGCGACACAGCACACAGATTCTGAGCCACCCTCCGAGCCTAGGGCTCCATCGGAGGAGGGGTGGCAGCAGGCCCGTGGCCGTCGACGCCATGCGCCACAGCGATAGCCTGGCACTCAGAGTGCCCCTCAGGTGCCTACTCAGTAGAAATGGGTTCCGAGGGGGAACCTCTTTGGTCCTCTTGAGCAAGAGGAGCCCTCTATGCCAGCCTCCACTTCCGCTTCACCCTCGCCAGCCCCCCCACCTTCAGATTTCCCCTCTTCCTCCTCATCCCCTCCCCCGCCCTCTGCTCCCGCCCACTCCCCACCTCGCCCCCCTGTCTCTGTGGCCCACCCCTCTTCTCTTCTCCTCCGCCCCCCCCAGCTCCTTCTCCCCCTCCTCCTGCTTCAGTACCACAGTCGACTCAAGAGATTGGTCCCTCGCCGGCGGCTAGGAGATCTCTTGGCAGCGCTTTTGCCACGAGTTGCCTAGCGAGAGAGGGCCAGCCCTTCTTGCGGCCCCCTCTGCTGATTCAGACATCTTCCCTTGCAGCTATCCCTCGTGGTCTGACGAGCATTGACCTCCAATGCCGCTGGGACTTCTTCGATTACGGATTCACTCGCTTTCTCGGCGATTCCACAGCAGACCACGAGGCAGCCTGCTTCAGGGTCCACGCTCTGTTCCTCGCCGCTAGGGGGAGAGAGGCCTTGGAATTAGCAGTTGGTTTCTCCTTTCCCCTCTGTGGTAGGACCGAGACAGAGTGGTCACTCGACTCAGTGGTGGGATGGTTGCATACACAGGTTCTCGATTTCTCTCACCACATGGGAGAACTTGGCATTACAGATTTGCTGCAGACTTTGTGGCCACTGGCCAAGTTTGCGGTGACACCCCCAGACTCAGCAAGATGTAGGCACATTGTGGTGTACTTTTTTGCTAATACGCAGTGTTTGCCTTGCTATGTATACATACATGAGGACTCCTCGACAGAGGAGGTTGCTTTACGCACGGCTCACTCTGCTTGGGCTTGGTCCAGGCACTCACTACAAGCTCGCCTATCTAGAGGACGCTCGGATGCGGATTACTCCCCATCCAAGCCTGCCTCGAAGATAGCCCGTCTTGCTACTGCGGCAGCATCTGTTCTCTCTTGCTCCCCATGAGGATCATCTCGTGGAACGTGCAGGGATTAGGTGGGCCCCAATTTCAGCGACAATGGGGTCGATTGCGTCAGGAGATTCAGCGTTGCCTTGTGGGAGGAGAGATTGATCTCCTTATGCTTCAGGAGCACCATTTGTCTGAGAGCCGCATTCGGCGATGTGGTCAGATTTTGCGTGGACGTTATGATACCTTTTGGTCAGCTGCTTTTGGACCTGGAGGCATCCAGGGTGGGGTATGTATGACTATTGCGGACTCATTGCAGCAGGCGATTGTGGGCAGAGGGATTATTGTGCTAGGCAGGGCTCAGTGGATTACTTTGCAGGTTCAGGGTGGCCTTGTGGGCTTCTTGAACATCTATGCGCCCAATGTGGCGAGTGCTTGTGCAGAGTTTTGGTCACAAATTGTTGAGTCTTTGCCACAGGTTGACCATTGGTGTGTAGGAGGGGACTTCAACATGTTGGAGGACCCCTCTGACAGGATCGGTGGTAGCCATGCTACTGTGCATGGAGTCGAGTTAGCATCTTGGGAGAGGTTGTGTATGACTTTGAGAGTCTGGGATACATGGCAGCATTCTGGCTTTGTGAGGCCTCCAGAGAGTCTTGCCTTCTCTAGATCGGACCGCAGAGTGGGAGGAGTGAATCTATCGCGGATAGATCGCTTCTACAGTAGTGACCACTTCAGTGACTTGGGGGGATCAGTGGGCATCCTGGCAGGGACATCCTTCTCGGACCATGCACCAGTGATCCTCACAGTGGCAGACAGGCAGAGGAGTGGGAGAACGATGCTTCGCATCCCAAAGCGGGTCTTGTTGGACTCAGCACTCAGAGAGAGGGTAGAGGCTCTTTGGACAGAGGGCTTGGACAGCCAGGCTCTACCGAGAGATAGAGTGGCCTTAGGCCTAGCTCAACTTAGCCACTTTTTTCTCCAGGAGTCTTTGGCTCGACGGGCTGTAGCGAGAGAGGAGGAGCAGCGTCGCAGACGAGGCATTGCTTCACTACAGAGGATGCAGGAGCAGCATCCAGACAGTCCATGGTTGGAGGAGCAGTTACAGCAGGCTGGACAGGAGCTTGCTTGCACAGAGGAGAGGCGCCATGAGTTTGCCTTTTACCGACAGGCATCTCAATGGAATCAGATAGGTGACAGAGTGATAGGTGCTTTTTTTGAGACAGTAGGACCTCGGCACTCGCATGCCAAGGTCAATCAGCTAAGGAGACCCGATGGGTCAGTTGTTTGTGAGCCTGAGGATATGCGTGAAGTTGCTACTGACTTTTATCGCGAGCTACTGTCGGCTGAGCCCCAGTCAGAGAGACAGGATGCATGCAGGAAGCAGGTTTGGGCACAGATGCCTTGTCTTGTGACTGAGGAGATGCGCCAGAGGCTAGAGATACCTCGTCAGCTTGAGGAGCTGCACACGGCTCTTAGGGCCCTTCCTTGTGGTAGTTGTCCAAGTGAGGATGGACTGACTCCCAGCTTCTTCTTGGAGTACTGGGACTTGCTTGGCCCAGATCTTTGTAGTGCCTTTCAGTACATTTTGCACACAGGAGTGATGCTGGATAGCATGAGTGAGGGCCTGATTTACCTCATTCCAAAGGAGGGTGGCTCCTTGGATGAGATTCGATAGTGGTGCCCCATCACCATCCTCAAATCAGCCTACAAAATTCTTGCCAAGGCTCTGAGTTTGAGGATTCAGCCACTTTTGGAGAGCCTTATACATGGGACTCAGACAGGTTTTGTCAAGGAACGCAGTATCCTTGACAACATCTTCACTTTCTGGGAGGCTTCTGCACTGGCACGTCTCCATGGGGAGGACCTTGTGATTCTTCTTCTCGATTTTGAGAAGACATATGACAGAGTTGACTGGGAATTTCTAGAGGGCACGCTTCGCAGGATGGGATTTTCAGATGCTTGGATTAGAGGGGTGTCAGCTTTGTACAGACAGGCTCACATTCAGGTGCTTTTGGCAGGAGGTAGACGTGAGCGCTTCATGCTCACACGATCGGTCAGACAGGGTTGTCCTCTTGCCCCCTTTCTCTTTCTGTTCTATGCGGAGGCGATGAGCAGATTTTTGGTGTCACAGCAGGTTGGTTTGAGGGGCTTAGCACTCCCTGTACGGGGAGATGAGCTTTTGGACGCTGAGTTTGCCGATGACTCAGCCTTGTACTTAGAGGGCCAGGAGGCCAATTTACACAGGTGTGGGCAGGCTCTGGAGACCTTCTGCTATGCATCGAGCGCACTGATCAACTGGAGAAAGACAATGGCTTTCTCAGTTGGCAGTGCTCCTGTGCTAGAGTGGATGCCAGAAGAGGGTTTCAAGTGGATTCCTCCAGGGACTGCAGTTCGATACTTGGGTTGTCAGGTTGGTTTGGATTTGTCCCCCGAGCAGCAGATTGCTCCTCTTCTCTTGTCCATCAAGAGAAAGCTGTTACATTGGAGCTCAGCACGACTTTCGCTGGCTGGTAGAGTAGTAGTTGCCAACCACGTGTTGTTGGCAACTATGTGGTACATCACTTCTTGCTGGATCTTCTCGAGTTCTTGTATCAGCCAGGTAGAGAGGTTGATCGGGAACTTCCTTTGGTCAGGTCGCGACACTCAGATTTCTCGAGCCAAGGTGGCTTGGTCGGTCATCACACTTCCTTGTTCTCATGGAGGACTTGGGATCATTGATCCAACACAGCAGAGCAGAGCCCTTCTTGGCAAGTTCGTCGTCAGAGGACTTCTTCTAGGCGAGGAGCCCTGGAAAGAGTTCTTGCTGCACAGGCTTCGTGCCAGGGTGCCTCAGTCAGGAGGCCCTTGGCAACCTTCGACCAGATGGATCTTTATAGAGTTGCGCCGAGTTGGTTTGAGCAGGAGACTGGAGGACTGATTGGCTGTGAGTTTGCTTCGCTCTTGGGAGCTCTTACGGCGTGGCCTAGACTAGAGACAACTGACATGCATGGAGGAGTGCCTATGACAGCCCCTCGTCTGGAACCCCATGGTTAGCACTCAGAGAGGCCACTTGGTTGGGAGTAGGCCTCATGTTTCTTGGGGTCCCATGGCAGCAGGTCCAGCGCGCTCTCTAGGTGACTGGCTAGAGTTCACAGGTTTGTCAGAGGAGGTGCAGGCTGTCCAACTACAGGGCATGAGAGGGGTTCAGAGCATGTGTCAGGACATCTCGGAGTCAGTTCCAGCTGAGTGGCTCACGCCTTTCGAGCCAGTAGCACCCCGATGGATGGGAGCCTTCACACAACTGGAGGTTCTCATCTCAGTCAGGGCTTGTTCAGAGACTGTCCCAGCCCTGTTCTTCGAGCTTCAGGGTGGGGGACGATTATAGCGAGTTGCAGTAGAGGCCCCACAGGTAGCAGAGTGTTGTTTCCGGAGGGTTCAAGTTGTGGGCATCTGTGGGAGGACTTGCGTCATAGACCCTGACCTAGCAGCTCTCGAGACTGGACACTGGAGGCTATGGGCTTGGGAGTGCTGTCCACTTGCACGAGTACAGTGGGATCATGGTGAGTGACTATGGAGGGACCCCTTCTCTTCTGTAGACCGCCCAAGAGTCCCTTTCTTTCAGTACACTGTTCGGCTTGGACGTCATATACTTGCAGCGCAGAGAGAGGCCCGTCCCGCTGCAGCACGTCATTGGCAGGAGGAGGGTCTCACAGTTGAGTTCTTGGCAGCTTTTTGGCAGAGGCTGTGGGACTCCAGACAGCCGAGGCGCGTCACTTTGTTCCAGTGGTTGGTTGCACACAGAGCCACAGCAGTTGGGAGCTGGCTTGTGCATAGTGGTCTCTCAGTCGCATGTACAGCCTGTGACCAGTTGGTGGAGAGTTAGCTTGGGACTGTCCCTCGGCCCAGCAGGTGTGGCTACGAGTTCTTCGGCTGATGCTTGCCCTCTCCACGGCTTGACAGTACACTTGGGGGGCAGCGGCTTGGTCCACGCTCACGGGCCCGGCACATCAGTTTGAGCTATCTTCCACCAGCAGGATGATAGTGATACAGGGGGGCGCCCTACACTCTAGCCTGCTACAGATCTTACTCCACAGGAGTGGAGCAGTGAGAGAGAGGAGTGTTGGGAGCTCATCAGCGGCTTAGATCTCTGGTTCATCTGGCGGGCCCGCTGTTTCCGCATCTTTGAGGCTCGCCCTATGCCACCATTAGAGACTGTTCGTGACTTTTGGATAGAGCTGATTCATACTCTCAGAGGACATCTTGAGGGACTATAGGGCAGCTCCGACCGCATGCAGGAGCGCCGAGAGGCTTTCCTTCGACTCTGGCGCCCTGGGCCTTTCTACACCATGGTCCAAGGGGTGCTCAGATGGCACTACTGCCCACCTGTGTGGCTCTTCCCTCCTGCCATCTCTTGATTTAGCCCCATTGTATATATGCTGTTTTTTCATTGGGAGAGTCTCCCCATCATGCTTGTTGTAGCCCTCTCCTGCAGAGGTGGATGTAGCCCTATGGGCAGTTTTCATTAACTAATAGAAGGATCTTTTTCTCGAAAAAAAAAAAACAAGTTGGGACAATACTTTGAGGGTGATGAATCCAATGCAACCATACCAATCACTACTAAGGGATTAACTGTGAAGGGAATCCTTGATGGTGGCGCTGGGGTTAGCATTGTGACTAAAAATTGCTGGGAAACTATGGGAAGACCTCACCTTGCGACCACAACCATAGTAGTGAAGATGGCCAATGGGTATATTGTTAAACCTATTGGGATGCTAGAAGATCTCAAGATTAAGGTCTTTGGACATAAAATAAGAGTTACCTTCATTGTTATGGATTTCGCCAAGCACACTATGGCATCCGAAATGATCTTAGGACGTCCTTTCATGAGGGAAGCAAAAATGGTGCATGACTGGTCTAAGAGCCATGTCTACCTACAGTTCCAAGATTTTGTCATTCGAGTGGATCTTGTGACTGGTCGAGCACATCCTCTAGGAAACAGGTTTATAATTGATCATACATCTGACATCACAGTTCACTCGGCCCCATTGCAGTATTGTTACACGTGTAAAGCGGACACTGACGTTGGGGAAGATTCTCCTTATATGGATGTACTACTTGGGATGACTGAGTCGGGCAATGTGGATTGGGTCCAGCTAGCAGCAACCATAGACACTTGGGGAAATAGGGGGATGACCTGGGTAACACCTGAGGGGGATGAAATGCCCGTACCCTTAAATATGCTACAAGCAATGCATATATCTTCTGACAAGACTCATCCTCATGTAACAAAGAAAACATACAGGTGGGTCCCTAAAGCTTCTTTAGCGACCATAGCCAGTGCTAAAAGATAGGAGCCTGGTAAGACAAATCCCATTCGCCCCAAGAAATGTAAAGCAACATTGTGTTGGATTCCTAAAAAACTATTGAAATCTCAAGGCTACTATAAAGGAAATGATCAAATCTGGGTGCCAAAACTTAAATTGTGCTCTTACTTGTCACCGGGCCATGTGAGCACAATCTCGTAGCTCCAAAATGCATCAACAATCGTGGAAAGGAAAAAATCACAGAACGCTACACACCCGCTCTAGAGCTAGTTTGGGTACCGAAGAAAGAAGGATTTGTTCCACCTAGCTCAGGAAGGGGGGAGTCCCATGAAGCTTCTAGCTCCTCATGTAATGCATCCATTGAGGTAAAAGCTTCTCCACATCTTCCACCTACAATAGTGGACCTCCATAAAGCTACAAAGGAATCCACACCTCCCAGTGTTCAAGAATCACGTGATGAACCACTTCAAGTTCGATCCTGGGAGAGTACCTTACCACCCTTGCAACTCGATGAGGCACCTAAGGTAAGAGAAAACTACTGGCAAAAATCTCCACCTATGACCAACTGGAACAATTGGTTTCAAAGGGTGACAAGCTCATTTCAAACGGTATGATCTACCCAAGGAAGGGGGGAGTGTTTGCTGACAGTTATCATTCACTTGCTTCCCTCTCAACCTTCCTCCCTGACCTCTCAATCTCCCAATCTTAGGGAATTTATATATAAAGCCTTATACTCACAAAAAAAATAAAAAAAAAGAGCAAGAGAAATTAGCAAACGAGTATGCACAATAAAAGTCAAAACATTGACCCAGACCTACACATTCACATCCAGTACACTGAAACAGAAACCTATGTCATAAACACCTTTGATCCTCATCACTCGAGTAATGGAGGGTAGGAAGGATGAGTACGATATGAGTGTTTCTGTTTTAGAGTTGAGTGATTAGCAACGATCTTTCTTCCCACTGATATGCCTCCTAGAGGTATTCTTTGTGTTTCTTAGTGTGTACAGGAATGTGTTGTTGTTGTTAGGATTTGGACCTTCATGGAATCTTTCTCTCATTCACACTTCAAATCAAGCACGACCATCAACACAAACAGGTGTTTCTTGTCCATTAGCATTGCCCCTTATCTTTTTGCATCCATGTTTGTCTGCTTTAATTGTGATTGGTAGAATAATATTTAGTGCATTTGCTTAGTATCAAACATCAAATTCAATGTAAATTTTTTTCATAATTACTTGTCTAGCTTTAAAAATCAAGCAGTCCGACTAAGCTAGCTTGACCAAGTTAGGTGTTAGAGATCTTCTCTTAATACCATGGTGAATGCCTTCCTAATAATTAATGGTTACAATCCAATTTAGGCAGCATTGTGTGAAATGTAATAAGGCTTTCTAGTGGGCTTAGTCCCTATTGACCTTTAGCTTAAGTATTATAAAGGGAGTTTACTAGTGTGATGAGCCTGGGGAGGGTAACAATGTTATATGACCCCCCAAAGTTACAAAATTAAACTGCTAAAAATGAACAAACAAAAAATCAAGGTCCCACAATGTAAAATCTTAAGCTGTAAGAGAAATCTCAGCTTGATTGGGTACTTCACTCACATGTATCGCCTATGGTACTAGAGCCCTAGAGGTTCCCAATGTGGGCGCTTTTCCTTGAAAAGCAAAAAACCCAAGGCATACAAAATAAGCACACACATCAAAATTGAATCACTGTGAAAAGACTTTGGGGGGTCAAAGAAAACGTAATCAGTCAGGCGATGATTTCAAGAGAAATTCCTTTTATCGTAGCTTAACTACAAGGTCTTCTAAGTATAGCCTCTAGTCAGCCCTCGAACATGAAAGCTCTCGCGATTAAACAACTTAATTGACCATATAAAATTAAAAAGCTTACCCATGGTATTAATGGTCAATCTTTAGTGCCTTTCGATCGTAAATTAGCGACCCCAGACTTGTTTAATTTTTTACCTTTACAGTTGTTTATTCGTTTGATTATATTGAAATTTAATGTTTATTGCTGACAAAAGGTTTAAAATTCTGTTACCATGCCAATCAAATTGTCTGCCTACAACTGCATATGCTTTTTAATTGCTTATGAGAATGCAATTACTGTGCCAATGTTGTTTGATTTTGCAGTGAGTGAAGAAGGCTAAGGACATTCATCTCAAATTCTCTTCCACCTCGACGAACGAGATTCAACTCAATAGCTTCCGAGGACGGAATCTACATCAGGAATGGGGGCATGTTAACCCTCACGTCTCACGGACACCTTATCACCTACGACGGACATTGTATTATTTACTTGGTAGAGTCAGGTACGGGGCTTGTCGGTCCAATAGGAAATGGGTAAGAGTGATCGCCGATGAGAGGCACACTCTAACTCGAACATTCAAGGGATTAGTTGGCTAAGCATGGGTGCCCAAGTGTGAATGGGATGAGCTCATATAAAAGTCAACTAAAGCTAAAATTCACTCATTCTCTCATTTGTGCAATTGAAGAGTGCTCTTGCTCCATCTCCATCTTCTTCTTCATCATCTCCTTGTGTGTGTGTGTGTATGTGTGAGAGAGTGAGAGAGGGAGAGAGAGGGAGTGTGTGTGCGATTGAGCATTACAAAGGCACGATGGCGGCAAAGCGATTGAGCGCGGCGTAGCAGCGTCTCCCTCTTCTTCGTGGCGAGGAATCCTCCATGATAGGAAGCGTAGAGTGGTGAGTGACACACCAATGCCATATTTGAGCTTGCTATTTTACGCTTGTTGTGTGCTTGGAGCCATTTGTGGCTCGTACGCGGTGTATCGGCAAGGTCCTTGCATTGACATGT
This sequence comes from Adiantum capillus-veneris, assembly GCF_014529385.1. Lineage (NCBI taxonomy): Eukaryota > Viridiplantae > Streptophyta > Polypodiopsida > Polypodiales > Pteridaceae > Adiantum > Adiantum capillus-veneris. The sequence continues at coordinate 11,418,981 of NC_140935.1, read as the reverse complement.
GCGACATACGTGCATAATACTCAGCACAACATAGAAATGGATTATTGTTTTCCAATGTGATTGTAAGAATATGCAAGGAAACTCTTTGCTACTTGCATGAAGAAAACAAAAACTCCACATGCGATGACATGCTATATACAATATATGAGAAGGTTACAAAATAAAACATGCAGATACTATCTTGCATCAACAAATTTATCGATTGCACATCACTTTATAAAAAATGGCATTCACACTTCAAATCAAGCATGACCATCAACACAAACAGGTGTTTCTTGTCCATTAGCATTGCCCCTTATCTTTTTGCATCCATGTTTGTCTTCTTTAACTGTGATTGGTAGCATAATATTCAGTGCATTTGCTTAGTATCAAACATCAAATTCAATGTAATTTCTTTTTATAATCACTTTTCTAGGTTTAAAAATCAAGCAGTCCGACTAAGCTAGCTTGACCAAGTTAGGTGTTAGAGATCTTCTCTTAATACCATGGGGAATTCCTTCCTAATAATTAATGGTTACAATCCGATTTAGGCAGCATTGTGTGAAATGTAATAAGGCTTTCTAGTGGGCTTAGTCCCTATTGACCTTTAGCTTAAGTATTATAAAGGGAGTTTACTAGTGTGATGAGCCTAGGGAGGGTAACAATGTTATATGACCCCCCAAAGTTACAAAATATAAATGCTGAAAATGAACAAACAAAAAATCAAGGTCCCACAATGTAAAATCTTAAGCTGGAAGAGAAATCTCAACTTGATTGGGTACTTCACGCACATGTATCGCCTATGGTACTAGAGCCCTAGAGGTTCCCAATGTGGGCGCTTTTCCTTGAAAAGCAAAAAACCCAAGGCATACAAAATAAGCACACACATCAAAATTGAATCACTGTGAAAAGACTTTGGGGGGTCAAAGAAAGCGTAATCAGTCAGGCGATGATTTCAAGAGAAATTCCTTTTATCGTAGCTTAACTACAAGGTCTTCTAAGTATAGCCTCTAGTCAGCCCTCGAACATGAAAGCTCTCGCGATTAAACAACTTAATTGACCATATAAAATTAAAAAGCTTACCCATGGTATTAATGGTCAATCTTTAGTGCCTTTCGATCGTAAATTAGCGACCCCAGACTTGTTTAATTTTTTACCTTTACAGTTGTTTATTCGTTTGATTATATTGAAATTTAATGTTTATTGCTGACAAAAGGTTTAAAATTCTGTTACCATGCCAATCAAATTGTCTGCCTACAACTGCATATGCTTTTTAATTGCTTATGAGAATGCAATTACTGTGCCAATGTTGTTTGATTTTGCAGTGAGTGAAGAAGGCTAAGGACATTCATCTCAAATTCTCTTCCACCTCGACGAACGAGATTCAACTCAATAGCTTCCGAGGACGGAATCTACATCAGGAATGGGGGCATGTTAACCCTCACGTCTCACGGACACCTTATCACCTACGACGGACATTGTATTATTTACTTGGTAGAGTCAGGTACGGGGCTTGTCGGTCCAATAGGAAATGGGTAAGAGTGATCGCCGATGAGAGGCACACTCTAACTCGAACATTCAAGGGATTAGTTGGCTAAGCATGGGTGCCCAAGTGTGAATGGGATGAGCTCATATAAAAGTCAACTAAAGCTAAAATTCACTCATTCTCTCATTTGTGCAATTGAAGAGTGCTCTTGCTCCATCTCCATCTTCTTCTTCATCATCTCCTTGTGTGTGTGTGTGTATGTGTGAGAGAGGGAGAGAGAGGGAGTGTGTGTGCGATTGAGCATTACAAAGGCACGATGGCGGCAAAGCGATTGAGCGCGGCGTAGCAGCGTCTCCCTCTTCTTCGTGGGGAGGAATCCTCCATGATAGGAAGCGTAGAGTGGTGAGTGACACACCAATGCCATATTTGAGCTTGCTATTTTACGCTTGTTGTGTGCTTGGAGCCATTTGTGGCTCGTACGCGGTGTATCGGCAAGTTCCTTGCATTGACATGTGCGACATACGCGCATAATACTCAGCACAACATAGAAATGGATTATTGTTTTCCAATGTGATTGTAAGCATATGCAAGGAAACTTTTAGCTACTTGCATGAAGAAAACAAAAACTCCACATGCGATGACATGCTATATACAATATATGAGAAGGTTACAAAATAAAACATGCAGATACTATCTTGCATCAACAAATTTATCGATTGCACATCACTTTATAAAAAATGGCATTCACACTTCAAATCAACCACGACCATCAACACAAACAGGTGTTTCTTGTCCATTAGCATTGCCCCTTATCTTTTTGCATCCATGTTTGTCTTCTTTAACTGTGATTGGTAGCATATTATTCAGTGCATTTTCTTAGTATCAAACATCAAATTCAATGTATTTTTTTTTCATAATCACTTTTCTAGGTTTAAAAATCAAGCAGTCCGACTAAGCTAGCTTGACCAAGTTAGGTATTAGAGATCTTCTCTTAATACCATGGGGAATGCCTTCTTAATAATTAATGGTTACAATCCGATTTAGGCAGCATTCGTAATCAGTCAGGCGATGATTTCAAGAGAAATTCCTTTTATCATAGCTTAACTACAAGGTCTTCTAAGTATAGCCTCTAGTCAGCCCTCGAACATGAAATACTTAGCTCTCGCGATTAAACAACTTAATTGACCATATAAAATTAAAAAGCTTACCAATGATATTTATGGTCAATCTTTAGTGCCTTTCGATCGTACATTAGCGACCCCAGACTTGTTTAATTTTTTACCTTTACAGTTGTTTATTCGTTTGATTATATTGCAATTTAAAGTTTATTGCTGACAAAAGGTTTAAAATTCTGTTACCATGCCAATCAAATTGTCTGCCTACAACTGCATATGCTTTTTAATTGCTTATGAGAATGCAATTACTGTGCCAATGTTGTTTGATTTTGCAGTGAGTGAAGAAGGCTAAGGACATTCATCTCAAATTCTCTTCCACCTCGACGAACGAGCTTCAACTCAATAGCTTCCGAGGACGAAATCTACATCAGGAATGGGGGCATGTTAACCCTCACGGCTCACGGACACCTTATCACCTACGATGAACATTGTATTATTTACTTGGTAGAGTCAGGTACGGGGCTTGTCGGTCCAATAGGGAATGGGTAAGAGTGATCGCCGATGAGAGGCACACTCTAACTCGAACATTCAAGGGATTAGTTGGCTAAGCATGGGTGCCCAAGTGTGAATGGGATGAGCTCATATAAAAGTCAACTAAAGCTAAAATTCACTCATTCTCTCATTTGTGCAATTGAAGAGTGCTCTTGCTCCATCTCCATCTTCTTCTTCATCATCTCCTTGTGTGTGTGTGTGTATGTGTGAGAGAGTGAGAGAGGGAGAGAGAGGGAGTGTGTGTGCGATTGAGCATTACAAAGGCACGATGGCGGCAAAGCGATTGAGAGCGGCGTAGCAGCGTCTCCCTCTTCTTCGTGGGGAGGAATCCTCCATGACAGGAAGCGTAGAGTGGTGAGTGACACACCAATGCCATATTTGAGCTTGCTAGTTTACGCTTGTTGTGTGCTTGGAGCCATTTGTGGCTCGTACGCGGTGTATCGGCAAGTTCCTTGCATTGACATGTGCGACATACGCGCATAATACTCAGCACAACATAGAAATGGATTATTGTTTTCCAATGTGATTGTAAGCATATGCAAGGAAACTCTTAGCTACTTGCATGAAGAAAACAAAAACTCCACATGCGATGACATGCTATATACAATATATGAGAAGGTTACAAAATAAAACATGCAGATACTATCTTGCATCAACAAATTTATCGATTGCACATCACTTTATAAAAAATGGCATTCACACTTCAAATCAAGCACGACCATCAACACAAACAGGTGTTTCTTGTCCATTAGCATTGCCCCTTATCTTTTTGCATCCATGTTTGTCTTCTTTAACTGTGATTGGTTGCATAATATTCAGTGCATTTGCTTAGTATCAAACATCAAATTCAATGTAATTTCTTTTTATAATCACTTTTCTAGGTTTAAAAATCAAGCAGTCCGACTAAGCTAGCTTGACCAAGTTAGGTGTTAGAGATCTTTTCTTAATACCATGGGGAATGCCTTCCTAATAATTAATGGTTACAATCCGATTTAGGCAGCATTGTGTGAAATGTAATAAGGCTTTCTAGTGGGCTTAGTCCCTATTGACCTTTAGCTTAAGTATTATAAAGGGAGTTTACTAGTGTGATGAGCCTAGGGAGGGTAACAATGTTATATGACCCCCCAAAGTTACAAAATTAAAATGCTGAAAATGAATAAACAAAAAATCAAGGTCCCACAATGTAAAATCTTAAGCTGTAAGAGAAATCTCAGCTTGATTGGGTACTTCACTCACATGTATCGCCTATGGTACTAGAGCCCTAGAGGTTCCCAATGTGGGCGCTTTTCCTTGAAAAGCAAAAAACCCAAGGCATACAAAATAAGCACACACATCAAAATTGAATCACTGTGAAAAGACTTTGGGGGGTCAAAGAAAACGTAATCAGTCAGGCGATGATTTCAAGAGAAATTCCTTTTATCGTAGCTTAACTACAAGGTCTTCTAAGTAAAGCCTCTAGTCAGCCCTCGAACATGAAATACTTAGCTCTCGCGATTAAACAACTTAATTGACCATATAAAATTAAAAAGCTTACCCATGGTATTAATGGTCAATCTTTAGTGCCTTTCGATCGTAAATTAGCGACCCCAGACTTGTTTAATTTTTTACCTTTACAGTTGTTTATTCGTTTGATTATATTGCAATTTAATGTTTATTGCTGACAAAAGGTTTAAAATTCTGTTACCATGCCAATCAAATTGTCTGCCTACAACTGCATATGCTTTTTAATTGCTTATGAGAATGCAATTACTGTGCCAATGTTGTTTGATTTTGCAGTGAGTGAAGAAGGCTAAGGACATTCATCTCAAATTCTCTTCCACCTCGACGAACGAGCTTCAACTCAATAGCTTCCGAGGACGAAATCTACATCAGGAATGGGGGCATGTTAACCCTCACGTCTCACGGACACCTTATCACCTACGACGGACATTGTATTATTTACTTGGTAGAGTCAGGTACCGGGCTTGTCTGTCCAATAGGAAATGGGTAAGAGTGATCGCCAATGAGAGGTACACTCTAACTCGAACATTCAAGGGATTAGTTGGCTAAGCATGGGCGCCCAAGTGTGAATGGGATGAGCTCATATAAAAGTCAACTAAAGCTAAAATTCACTCATTCTCTTATTTGTGCAATTGAAGAGTGCTCTTGCTCCATCTCCATCTTCTTCTTCATCATCTCCTTGTGTGTGTGTGTGTATGTGTGAGAGAGTGAGAGAGGGAGAGAGAGGGAGTGTGTGTGCGATTGAGCATTACAAAGGCACGATGGCGGCAAAGCGATTGAGCGCGGCGTAGCAGCGTCTCCCTCTTCTTCGTGGCGAGGAATCCTCCATGACAGGAAGCGTAGAGTGGTGAGTGACACACCAATGCCATATTTGAGCTTGCTAGTTTACGCTTGTTGTGTGCTTGGAGCCATTTGTGGCTCGTATGCGGTGTATCGGCAAGTTCCTTGCATTGACATGTGCGACATACGCGCACAAAAAGCAGCACAACATAGAAATGGATTATTGTTTTCCAATGTGATTGTAAGCATATGCAAGGAAACTCTTAGCTACTTGCATGATGAAAACAAAAACTCCACATGTGATGACATGCTATATACAATATATGAGAAGGTTACAAAATAAAACATGCAGATACTATCTTGCATCAACAAATTTATCGATTGCACATCACTTTATAAAAAATGCAACGCATGCTCTCACTCTTTTGCTAGATGAGAACTTTTGTGTGTGTGTAGCAGTTCTAAATCTATATATATATATATATATCTATATCTATATATATATATATATATATATACGCAAATGAACAGTTACTGTTCACAGACCAACAATTCTAGAAAAGTACAGTGGATTTGTACAATAATTTATTTGCAGCTGAAAATAAATTTTGTACAAGGTAATGAAGATAACAGAGTATAGCTCAAGAATCCTTAAACCCAAAGTCTGGGAAATTTTGCATCACAATAAGAGATTCACCATTTGTTAAGAACTGGACGTTTTAATCAAGGAAGGTAGCCCTCACCTGCACCCATAGCCACAAGAAAAAAGTTCGTTAGCACGTGACTGTATGCAGGTGATGATGGGCATCCCAGTTGTTATCCATGTCACCATAAAAAAAACATAGTTCTTAACTTGTAATTTGTTCTTTTAGATAAAAAGGTTTTTTAAAAAAAACAAAGATCCTTGGATTTTTTGCCAATCTGATACAGACGGTACACAACCCCATAGAGCAGCCATAAATTATGATTTTATTGTTTTTTTCAAAAATCATTTTTTTTTACCAATCTTAAGATCTAAAGGAGTTTAAGGAGAAAATCAAATTTTTACCAGAACTTCATCCCTAGCTAGATAAGAGTGACTTATATTCCATTGATTTATGTATAAGTAGTCTCAAGCCAGACCAAAACTAACCACTTCCTTGTATATCAACAACATTTGTAATAGAACCTATTATTTGGAACTAGTTTTATAATCAAGCTGGGATATCCCCCAAAAAAATTTCAGTATTTACCACTTATTACCTAGCTGAGATACCCTTTTCTTAGAAAAATTCATAACCATTATTCCCAAAAATCCTTACTATTATGTTATGTCAATCATACTGCTGCCACATGCCAGCTAAAAAATGTATACTACAATACATTGGACGACTCAGTCACAGAGAGCCCACTCAGACTCAGTCCGAGAAATTTAAAAAAATCTCCGGCCGGGCTCAGATAAAGGGAACTATATGCCATACTTATCTACCATATAATGCATTCATTCCTATCAAATATTTGAAACTAGGGCAATATCCCCGAAGTATTCAGTAAATTCAGAGTATCCTTTTAGTTAAATCAGTAAATTAAATCGTCTGTTCTAAAAAAATCAGAGTAACCAGCCAGGATCCGCTTAAGGACACTATATGATTTACCCTATAGTATCGAGATCCTTTTAAACCAACCCACTAGCAAGATGGTAGGTAAGGAAAAGTGCCTATATACTTTAAATGAGAATAAGTAGCCAACAGAAGATGGTAAGCAAATTAAATTGAGTAGCCAAGGTTCGACCTAACCTTGGCCATCAGAAATCTGTCAACACATTGAATTAGTGATAGGTTTATCAGAAACCACCACTACTCTTCCTAGCATATGATGAAAAAAACCAGTAATTTAGAAACCTGCTTTTATTCAACCTCAGTCCGGTATGTGCTGTCAGAATATAGGGCAACATACTAGAAGCCAGTACTGAGTATAAACAAAATAATCTTTTAGCCGATTCAATACAATAGGCTACCGGTAAAAAAGATCAAAAAATGGTCAAGTCAATTTGAAAAAACATTACTTACTCCTAGAATTGAGTATACGAAGCCTCACATAGCCTACCGTAATATCAGATGCCTGGCCAACATTTCCAAAACCTATTTTTAATGACCTCAGAATAATCTTAAGTAGTTTAAATAAAATAGGGCCCAGAACTAGTAACTGATTTAGTTCCGGGTCAGTTCTTTTACCAAAAATACCTCAGCAAAGTAACAAAACTATCCAACAACTCATATACATCTCATTTTTGTGAGGGACAGGTTATTTTCAGATCTGCAATACCCCTTTCATAAGTACATTACCCAATAGAGTAACAATATTCCCAAAGTCAACCGTATATACACACCATGTCCTTTAAGTACCTCACCATCCTCTTTTCCATGCAACCATAAGATAAGAAATCATTCAAACCTGGCAATCTGCCTTTTTTTTCAAAAAATTATAAAGGAAAAATTTTACTCAAAAAAACCAGTTAAACAACCCCTTTTTTTACAGAAACTAGATTTATTTACTTCCATCAAACACTACTTGTTAGTTACTCGTTTTTTATGAGCTTTTCACATAACCAGGAAGAGCCATGTTCCTGAGCCAGACTACCTAGACTTTATATAGCAATATACATCATTAGTCGAATCAAAACCCCAATTCCAATCTGTCCCAAAGTCACCATACATTACCACATACTTTTCTCCTCATAAATTTTTTAATAACAATCTCCGGAGCAAAAAAAATAAAGAAAACAGTCTATTTAACTGGTTTTTTTTCTTATGAGAGCACGAAAAAATTTCCCTTTCTTTATAGATTCAAGAATTAAAAAAAAAAGATTTTTGTTAACCTGTAGATTAGGAGACGACGACGCTTCCACAATGGCTTTCTCCGATTTTTTTGGCATGTTGAGCCACAGCAACCAGAAGATAAATACACACAGTTTTGAACTAACACACGTAGAGAGAAGATAATAGAGCACGCAGCTATGTGAGTATAATTACTCATCTTAGGAGCCTTATTTATATAGTTGATGCTCCCCTATAGCAGACGCGGCCTTTGAGTTGGACAGGTTAAGCCCACAATCAAGGATGTCAGCACAAGCACATACCACGGGATCCCTCACAGCCCAAGATTCAGAGGATTACAGGCGAGATTCCACCATATATGTACCTTATGCTCAAGGGAAAAGGGTGGGGAAGACAGACATAGCAGACCCATACCCCAAAACCTAAGCGATGGCGTGCAGTAGAGGCAAGAAGGACTCCATACCACGCTTACAAAATTAAAGATTAGTACAATGACCAAAAAATGTAAAGCCCAGTCGGACAGTCCACCTCACCAAATGGTAACTTAAGATAGCATTAATTCCCATAGTCAAAGCCTGGGATTTTCGACTAGAAGCGAGTAAATTGTATTCGGCTTTGGATATTCATACCCAGTAGATATTTTCATATGTTATCCCCGCCTGACTTTAAGTTTTAGCACTCCACTAGTGTAAAAAACCATTCTACACTGTGAGTGTATGATAAATTTTGGGTAAACTTTCCAAATCCCAATTAGTCTTAAGAGCCAATAAACTGGTTTTATTCTAAATGGTTGGTCATATATAAAAAACCAATTCCCGAGTATCATTTCCAGAGTAAGTGGTCTTCAACTATTTTGTTTAAGTTAAATGTAAAGCCCCGCCTGACTTTAAGTTTTAGCACTCCACTAGTGTAAAAAACCATTCTACACTGTGAGTGTATGATAAATTTTGGGTAAACTTTCCAAATCCCAATTAGTCTTAAGAGTCAATAAACTGGTTTTATTCTAAATGGTTGGTCATATATAAAAAACCAATTCCCGAGTATCATTTCCAGAGTAAGTGGTCTTCAACTATTTTGTTTAAGTTAAATGTAAAGCCCGGTCAGACAGTCTATATCACCACAAGGTAAAATTAAATTGCAACAATTCCCATAGTCACAGCCTGGTCTATAGACTTGTAGCTAGTAAGCTATATCAGGTCTCGGGTATATATACACAGTAGGTATTTATACTTGCTATCCTTAGTGGGGGCACCAAAATTGAGGCGGTCCGGGGCGGGCAACAAGAGAGGCGACCTCTAAACACCCCTCAAGGCTCCCGTGCTGCTCAATTGGGGCTGGGGCAACCACAAGCACAACACAACAACAAACCCACAGCCAAACCCAAACAAAATAGGGGCACCACCTAGTTATGGTATGCGAACTAGGACGCAAGAGAAATTTTGTCACAACCAAGAAGATACACCACAAAAAACAAACACAAGCAACCTCACACCAAGACACACACAAAATGGACTAGAGAGAGCTAGAGCAAAGGGAAGAGAGAGAGGAATGGATCTTGCGTAATACCTTATTTCTGACTTGCAAATGGAGATGGTTCGTTATGTTGCTATCGTAGAGCTTGTACAAAAACTCACTCAATGCTTAGTGAAAGCTAAACATTGCCACTACACACACACTATCTTAGGGTGTGGGAGACCTCTCACCACAATACCCTCTTACAATGGACACAAAATTGGCAATGAAAACACATTAAAACACTTTCTAAAGAAAGATCAAACGATAGAACTCAAAATACACAAGTCACCTTGAATTCACTAAATCGTATCGCACAAGTGGAAGGACGAAGATTTGAACGTTGAAGCACGCCTTTGATGCACCAAACCTCAATTTATTGATGATGGAGGAACATATACAATAGTGGTTTTGAGATTTTGAACTCACGCTCTCTCACTTGCAATGCGTAGCTTGAAAGCTTCTCTCACACCAAGAGTGAAGCTCACAAAGTGGTTGCTACACCTAAGTCTCTCCTCACGCATAGAGTGTTGGGGTGCTATGTGAGATATTGGAGGTTGTTTTACAAGAAGGAGAGGGGCCTATTTATAGGTTGGAGACCCTTCATTAAGATTATTGGAAATCCTAATTTACAAGCTAACAAATCAGGATTATGATTTTTTCTGAATATCAAAATATTGCGGACCTTCTTTGTCTGCTTGAGTCATGGATGTGGGCTCAAAAGAGAGCATTATTGATGGTAGATAAGGTAAAAGTAGAGTTTTAAGGAAGGGGAGATGGAGAGAGAGAGAGTTACTATGCACATGTCTTGAGATGAGGTGTCTTTTATGGTTAGATCAATGCTATTTTGTGTTATTATCTTAGTTGTTAGTGTTAGTAATCACTAAAAAGTGAATGATGTATTTACAATGGGTAGAATGGGGTGGATGGTTGAAGTAAGATGGTTGTATGAAGTGAGGAAATCCTTGTGATGGTGAACCTTGAAGAAGTTTTTGATTTACTTGTGTAGGTTCCCAAAATGACTATTGATCCTCTTCTTCGTCTTCTCTTCTTTACGCCACCGCCGCCAAGGTTGATTATCGCGATGAAAATGACAATTCGGTTGATGAGATCTCTTAATTTGCAGAGGTTAAGCCTGCTACACATGCTGAATTTTATGTATATAGAGAAGGGGTAAGACAAAATTGTACTTTGAAAGTAATAGAGAGAGGCATAGAGATGGTGTATGTACATGGAGAGCTCATATGAGAGCTATGGGAGTAAGAGGGGAGGTTAATGGTGAAGAAGGTGAGAGAAGCCATTGAAGGTGCAGGTTTTAGTGAGGGATTGAGAGGAATGTGTGTGTGTGTGTGTGTGTGTAGAAGTGTGGAAGTGTGGAAAGAGGTGAGAGAAGACTATGGGCTACTTGTGAGAAAAGTGGGCAGATTGGGGTCCACTCAAAAAATCATAGCTCACTGGTGGTTGCTCCAAAAATCACCAAAATGTTTGAGGTGATTATTCAGATTTTGGTCCACATTTTCCCTTTTGACCACCGCGCCAAATTCGGAGTGGAGATGGGTGCCAAAAATCTCACCAAAAAGCCTTCTTTTTATGCCTGCAAAAGTCTTTTGGTGCCCCCCTCCTTTGTTGAATTTGTACAATGCATCCAAGAGTGAGCTCCTCCTTTGTCATATCATAATACAAAGAATCCAAGTTGCCCTTTACACATGCATGGAGGAGGATTATTGGTGAATAAAGCAATATATACATGGTGGGACTAGTGTATGGACTATTCATGGATTTTAGCTCAATAAGCACATGGTGTTAGAATAATGAGTAAAAATAATAAAAAATATGGAGGAATTATGGATATGGAAAGATATTGGAATCATATGATATGGTCCCTCTTTGTATTATTTTGGGTGAAATAGGAAAAGGTATGCAAGTAAATAATATAATAAACGTGACTAAGAGAGTAGAAATCAATTTTTGTTTTCACAAGGGTGAGGGTGAAAATGTGGGGGTGATTTGTATAAAAGAAAAATATGAGGTTAGAGTATGTACACATTGGCTAAAAATATACCTATGGTGTAAGAGGATGAAAGAAGGCATACACAGGTTTAATAAAACACACACCTAAGTATAAATATTTAGATAAAATACCAAAATAATTATTAAAAATCTCTATATCTAAGCCATATATACAATGAAATATTTACACACAAAGAGTCCATAATCTACTTTTATTTTTTAAATTTTTTTATTTTTTTATTTTTGGCTGAACTAGCCCAATGACTAGCTAGCTGAGGGTTTTAAGAAGATATGGGAAAAGCCCCCTAACTCACACACGCCTATGTACAATGAAAAGGTAAGAATAGCCACAGTGTTTAGGTGATTTTGGTAGGGTGAGATAACTCACTATGGAAATTACGAAAAGCCTAAAAACGGCTATCATTAGCCCTCCCCCAGGATGATGGTATATTCATGTACAATCATAGAGCATCTTTTCCAAAGAGAGTGCTTCAGAGTCCTTGACGAGATCTTCATTGTTTGGCCCCTCAGATTTTTGGATGGAGTTACACTCATGCTTCATGTAACAATACTTACATGAGACAGCGGCCTTTTGACAGATCTTTGGTAGATCCTTTGGTAGAAGGCGACTCAAATAGGGCTTCAAGCGATACCCGTTTACCTTCTTGGAGCGCTCTTTACCATTCAAGTCCATAAGTTGATAGTAACTTGAATTGAAAGCCTTCTTGACTATGTATGGCCCTTGCCATCTAGTTTCAATCTTGGCATCAAAACGATTGTCAAGTTGATTGTCATACCTTAGCACAAGCTCAAGCCGATTGTCAAGTCGATTGTCATACCTTAGCACAATCTCTCCTTCCTTGATGCCTTTGTCCTTCAGTTTCTTGTCGAGCTTTTCTTTCGCTTGTGTGGATTTCCTCTTGTAGCACTCATAAGCTGCTTCTCTTTTCCACTCAAGCTCCACTAACGTAAGAAGTCGATCCATCCATACCTCTTGATCATCTTGTGTACCTTTTCCATGAAGCCGCATTATTGGAATGTTGAGCTCGGTAGGCTGCAAAGCCTCTTGACCATAGACCAAGTGAAATGGTGTGAACTCCGTGGCTTCCCTATATGTGGTTCGATATGCCCACAAGGCACCATCCAAGAAGTCATCCCATAATTTTGTCTTGTTTTGCACCATCTTTCTAATGATTCTTGCAATGACACCATTAGCCTTCTCCACCAAACCATTTGAATGTGGGTAGTATGGTGTGCTATGACGATGTAGAATGTGAAGCTCTTCACAAACTTCTGTGAGTAAACCCTTCTTGAACCCCGGACCATTATCCAAAACAATCTCTACAGGTGTGCCAAATCTACAACAAATATTAGTGTAGACAAACCTGCTCACTGTTTTCCCATTTACCCTCGCCACACTTTGAGCCTCTACCCACCTAGTCATGTAGTCCACAGCCACTAGAATGTAGAGTTTACCATTCTTTGTTCTAGGCAGAGGACCCATACCATCAATGCCCCATTTTTCAAAGGGTCCATTTGCACGCACTATTTGCCTCGGGCCATGCACCAACCTTCTATTTCCATTTATCTGACAATTGTGACAGCTTTTACACCAATGTTGAACATCCACATGCAAACTTGGCCAAACATATCCCGCAAGCAAAATCTTCTTCACAGTTAATTCTTGGGCAAAATGACCACCACATGCCTCTTTATGCAAACCTTTTAGAATGGCTGGAATTTCCTCGATAGTTGGTACTCTTCTGCACACTTGATCCTTCCCTCTTTGATAGAGGGAGCCTTCTAGGAAGAGATAGAAACTTGCCTTCTTCATGAGTTTCCTTTTCTGAGCTTTAGTGAAGTCTTGTGGAAACTCGCCCTCCAAAATGTAGCCAATAATGGGAGCCAATGACACCAATCCCTGGTAGCTCGGTTGCTTGACAGCTGCTACCACCATGATGACCTACACTTCTTTCTCAACACATGTAACTTCTTGTTGTACAAGTAAATCGGCATCTTCATTTTTTTTCCTAGGAATATGATATAGTTGCAGTTATTCAAACGAATTAAACATCTATGAATGGCATGAACTTTTGTCCTTAAGATTTCATTATTGCATGCCCAAATGCCTAAAATCTGTTTAACAATGAGAAGTGCATCTCCCTTTACCATGAGACGTTGTATCCCTTGGCCAATGCACATCTTCAAACCATGAAGTAGTGTGTAGTATTCTGCTTCATTGTTGCTAGTTGAACCTGGTAGATTGACCTTCTCTTTCATGACCACCTCTCCACTTGGGTTGAGAAATACTAGCCCTCCCCCTACTTTTCATGTGACTCGTCGAAAAGCTCCATCAAAGAACAAGGTAAAAGCATTAGGAATACTTTTAGGTGGTGCCAATGGTAGGGTCTTTACTTTAGGCACCTTAATCTCCTTCTCATGTACCTTATAAGTAAGGATCCCTGCCAATTGTGCACGCATACTATCTTCTACCTTGAAAGAGTATTGAAACTCTTGCAATTCCATAATCCACTTTGAGATCCTAGTGCTAATATTCATTTGAGATGACACCCGAGGAAACAAATTTTCTGCAGTGAGAATTATAAAAGGTCTTGGTAGCAAGTAGGATCTAAACTTTCTCAGCGCAAACATGAGAGAAATCATCATGAGTTATGCCTCCGTGTAGCCTCTCTCCAAAGCACTCATGAACCTAGTAGCAAAGTAGATGGGTCGCATCCTGGTACTGTGGGGATCTTGTTGTAGCAACATAGCACCAATTGTTTCCTTTCCAACACTAGAGCTAACAAAGAATGTGTACTCCCAACAAGGAGGCACGAGTGTTGGTAGCTCTGACAAAATGACTTTAATGTTACAAAAGTACTCCTCAAGCTCATCAGACCATGCAAATTCTACTTGTTGTGTCAACTTTTGCAAAGGATGAAGCAACTCCGAAGCTAAGTGAATAAAGCAGGACATATACTTCACCTTTTGAATGAATGAGATGACCTCTTTGAGATTCTTGGGTGATGGGAGCTCAATAAGAGCCTTTTCCTTTGAAGGATCCACCTCAATGCCTTTATAGGAAACCTTGTGACCAAGAAAGATCACTTCATCCTCACCTATATGACACTTGTCGGGGTTGAGTTGACCTCCCATGTCATAGAGCTTCTTTAAACCTTCTTCTACCCTTTGTAGATGCAATGATTTTGATTTATAAATGCAAAAATCATCAATAAAAACCCTAATGGACTTTCCAAAGAATACTTGAAACACCATGTGCATGAAGCGTTGAAAAGTTGCAAGAGCATTTTTTAGGCCAAATGGCATGACTCTAAAAGCATAACAACCGCAAGGAGTGATGAAGGTTGTTTTCAATTGGTCCTACAATGCAATCCCTATTTGAAAGTAACCTGAGTAGCCATCACACACAGTGTACTTCTCATGACTAGCTACCTCATTCAGTATCTCATCCTGAAATGGGAGGGGAAAGTGATCTCTTTTTGTTGCCTCATTGAGTGAATGGTAATCCACACACACCCTCCACTTGCCATTCTTCTTGGGAGTGACAACAATGGGAGAGACCAAGTCTGAATTCTCCACTGGATAAATGAAACCTGCTGCTAGAAGCTTTCCTACCTCTTTGAGTAGAGCCTGCTCCTTGATGACTCCTAGCCTTCGTAGCTTTTGAGCTTTAGGTTTGGCCTCTGGCTTTAGCTCAATCTTGTGTTGAACATCATCTACTCCACGCACGTCGGTGTAGTCTTTAGCAAAAAGATTGGGAAATTTCCTTAACAAACCTTTGAACTCCTCTCTTTCATCCTTTGCAAGTGTTGTAGACAACATACCTTCTAACATTCCTTCATCTTCCACATTTTGGTTCTCTTGGGAACCTACCTCCTCCAAACCTTGACAAGAGGTCTCTTGGTTGGTTGGCTTAAACCTTACCCCCATGACTCCAATGGAAGACTCCTCTTCAGTAATGCTTCCGCTACTTTCTCCTTCTAAAGTGCTATCGGTCCAGCCTTCCTCCGTCTCACTTTGAGATGATTCTTCATGGAGCTCCTCTTGGCGTTGCTCCTTCATGTCAAAGACAACCTTCTTATGATTGTCATTCCTGCAAATTAGCTTTCCACTCTCCCAATCCTGCAAAGCTCGCATTTTCATTAGCCATGGCCTTCCTAGGATAAATGGGTAACCATTTCCTTTGGTAGACATGACATAGAAATCCACTGTCTTCTTAATGCCAAAGGTCTCCATAAAAACATTTTTACAAATGCCTACGCACCTAGCCTTGCTATTGTTTGCCATCTTGACTTTAATTTCAGGTGTCTCATGGATGTGCATGCCTAGTCTTTGCATGAGCCCCTCTGTCATGATGCAAATTTGTGCACCCCCATCCACTAGACCTTTCCTAAACAATCTTCCTTTGATGTAAC
Organism: Adiantum capillus-veneris; assembly: GCF_014529385.1. Classification (NCBI taxonomy): domain Eukaryota; kingdom Viridiplantae; phylum Streptophyta; class Polypodiopsida; order Polypodiales; family Pteridaceae; genus Adiantum; species Adiantum capillus-veneris. The sequence goes on along the minus strand of NC_140935.1, from coordinate 11,402,795 downwards.
AATCTAGCACATGTGTAATATCCTCGTTCATTTCAGCATGTGTAATTTTTACAACAGGAACACTCTCTTTTACCTTTCTCCTAGTGCTAACTGCCTTTGTTAAATCCCTTCTAACTTGTGGGCATAATGCAAGAAACTGAGGCCATGAGATATCAGGACCCTTACCTCTCATGTCTTCCAACAGGTTGTATGGAGCCATACCATGTCCAAGAGGGAAGTCTTGCAGATTGATACGACGTCGAGTCCTCTTAGCTTCCTTGGTCTCCTTTGCCTTCTTGCCTCGCCCATGGTCACTCTGTGATGTGACTCCTTCTTTCTCTTTACCTTTTTCTCGACCACGCTTAATGCCATTTGCTTCCATGTCAACCTCATTTGAGTTTGTCACCTCTACCACACACACATTTGGATCTGGCAAAGGTGGAACTCCTTCTATCCCTTGTGGAGGTGGTCTTGGTCCATTTGGTCTTTGTAGAAGCCTTGGTTGTTGACCAATTCCTTCACCTGCATTCATCACTGTGTAATTCAAGTTAGGTCTCCCTGGCTCCCCACGGGGCCAAGGACAATTATACATCCCATGTCCAAACTCTCCGCAATTCCAACATTGTAAAACTCTCTTAGGTCGTGGATCTCGCTCTTCAGACTTCTTTGCTTGTCCCTTTGGACCTACAGCTTGTGCAAGGTGAATTGACAGGATGCTTAAAGATTCATTTAACTTCTCAATCACTTTCACCGTTACCTTAGGAATCTCCCTAAATGTTGATGCTTGTGACTTACCTTTGGGTCTAAGACCTTCTATTGGAACCTCTCCCCTTAAGCACTTGAGTTTCCTATATTTCTCAGCAGCCTTAGTTTCAGCTGCATCAAAGGTAGCAGGTACACCCGTCTCAACTTTTACCTTAAGGTTAGGAAAGAGTCCGGCTATGAACCTCTCCTTCTTAAGAAATTCTGCACCATCACCAAGGTTAGCAACATTTCGTATCCATAGAGCCCAAAGACGTAGAAACTCTTGCTTGTACAAGTAGTAGTCATCTAAGTCTTTTTGCTTATGAGAAACAATGTCTTGCCATAGTTTTTGAGTGTTTTGGGGATCAAAGAAGTATCTCTTGAAATGATCTAAGCTAAACGTCGAGCGGGAGATTGTGCCGTTTTTGTGTTGGACAGGCAACACAATCAGGACCAGCTACACACGCTCGATGCCACCTTAAAATGCTATAGGATCCTCCCAACACGTGATGCATTGGCTAAGCATTTATTGCCTTAGTTGTTCTCTATTTGCAACTGAAAGGCAATTTGATGGTCCTCAACGACAATTCTCTTATGGACTACTCTAGCATGCAAAGCATCTTGATTCCTTGCCTCCTTTTTATCTCCCATGTTGCCAATTTTTGTTGTGACCAAGGGTGCCTGGAGTCATGGGGGGGAATTGCTCCTTTGTGAGGCTTCAATCAAATTGTGCACCTTAGAATGCCAACCACTGTCAAGGTCGGGCTTTGAGGGCAAAGGATCTGCAACGTCCATTTGCTCATTATGACTAAGCAAAATTTGGCCATGCCATCGTCCAATTGCTACCAGCTCAGCAATGAAAATGTAGCAGTCCTTTGATTGCACATGGACTAATCAGCAAGCGAAACATCAGCTTGCAAAAAGCCAGCACCATTCGACACATCAGTTTTTAGAATCGTGGAGATGACATGCAACGACAGCTTGCCACGCCAGCACCTGGAACTTACAGTGTTGCAATAACTCAGCATGCGGAACTCTGTGCAGTACAGTAATGTGCAAGACAAGCACTTGTGCATAGAGGACAGAATCACTGTAGTACAGTCCTGTGCAGGTCCCAGGATAACTGCCAGCTGCCAGTTCCTTCCAAAATGCTTCGTTGTGCACTTGAGAAACATGCAGGACAGCTAGCAGTAATAGACCCCCAGCTCCACCCAACTCTTGACGGAAGCGAATGGTCACCTTGGTGACCATTCCCTTGCAATGCAAGCTCACACATGGCTCCGGATCCCTTGCAATGCAAGCTCGCGCATGGCTCCCGGCCTCCGCCGGTCGCCATGCAGTCACTTCTATTACAGGGAATGGTCACGAAGTGACTGTTTCCCTACCCCATAAAATACGATGTGGCTAATCCGACTAGGACATAATGTTGTGCCTATTTGTGTGCGTGGTTAGAAAGTTTGGTAGAGGATACTATTTCTTTTATGCTCACGATAGGTTATGTTTCTAATGCTCGGGATGTGTTATGTTTCTTTTATGCTCGGGATGTGTTATGATAGTGATGGATTTTTGGTAAAATAATTATATAGCAAATTGCAGGCTTTGTCGGGTCTTTCATCAAGTTAGAAGTGGTACTGATCAATATGTGTGTGGGATGGGAAGGGCAAATGTTTGGCCGAGGTAGGATGAATTACAACAAGACTTAAAACTAACACTATTTTTTTTGCTTTTGGCTATGGCAAAGATAACCAAAAACAGAAGAGGAGGTGAATTTTGGATATTCTTGAAAGTTTTTTGGGAAGTGTGAGAGCTTTAGAAGACAAAAGAGAAGAAGGAAAGCAAGGATTTTTCTCTATCTAGCACTCATTATCAATGACGAGGAGAGTTTTCTTTGTCATTTGACAAGTTTCCATACGAAGAGGGTGATTGATCTCAACACCACAACTTTGGAAACAGAGACATGAAGAAGGCGCTGGAAGATATGCAGGGTGGACAATATGCAGGGTAATATTAATATTGTTGACACCTTAACCTAATGTGTATAGGAGGATGTAGATAGTGGGAACTTGTCTTTGGAGATAGTCTACACGAACATTGCTTCCACAAATTACTTGGTGGAGTTACCAGTAGTTACTAGAGTCTATAACAGTACAATCATTCAAAATTCAGCATGGGCACCTATAAATATGACCCATTACTTTCATTTTGGGTATGTCGATCTTTCTGAAATCTTGTTTGTATCTATCATAGGTTGTCAAAACTCTTGTAACTAAGCACTAAGTGCAATACGATTTGTACTTCCAAACATGTACTTGTGAACCATTCATAAATCATAATATCTAATTTTATGTTGTCTTAGTTCATGTTATTTGAATTCAATATTTAAAGTTAGTCCAAATATTTACTTGATTTTACCATTTGGTTTTTTGAATTTTGATTTCGTTCACCTCATTTGATCTGACATCCGACATCTGACTTTGAAATTCTAAACCTGGGATAGTTGTCAAGTGGTCAACTCATTACATTTTGACGATCAGATTGGTGAGCTAAGGCTCTTCACAAGAAGAAATCTCTTAGAGTTTAGAGTCAATATGTTATTCACAATGTTGCCCCATCTTTCAGCATGAGGAAGGACAACTACTATAGTGTTTGCTAAAGATCAAGACCACATCAACACAATAGTTGAGGAATCAAAGCAAGGCTTTAATGGAGAACCATGCTCTTAGAATGAAGAACTTGATGCCAATCCAAGGAGAGGGGTGAGAAGCATGGGGGTACAGTCAGGAAAAGGTGGTCAAATTTTGGGGCAAAATTGGTGGATCACTTTGGTACTTTCATATTGTATGAAGGTCTAGTCTAAGTCGATTAAGAGGGTACCAATATTTGAAAACATCACTTCAAGATTTCATTATTTTTTGAAATTCAAGCATGGAAAAGGTAATCCGCTTAGTGCTGGCACGCGCTAAGGTCGCGTTGCATGGATTGCTCCTGCTTGCAACTCTTTCAAAGCTCACTTTCTGCTGTGCTGTGCCACTAGTGCCATGAGGCTGCTGACAACCATTTCTTTCTCAAGGTGGTGAGAGCTCTCTCTCTCTCTCTCTCTCTCTCTCTCTCTCTCTCTCTCTCTCTCTCTCTCTCCTGCTGATGCTTGCTCATCTATATTGGGTCATATTTTGAAAGGAAGAGAGTAATGCGTGTGCTAGTCTTCACCCAACCATGCTATCTTATAGCCTCCCCTAGCGTACACACTGTACGGTCGTGTAGGTGACCTTGCCCGTAGGACTCGTGTCCTTAGATTACCCCCCCCCCCCCCCCTTCCTTGGAGAATCGTTTTCTTCCTCAAAAATGAATGTAGGAAAATGTTTCTGCAGTGCGGAGACATTCTCCCATGTAGAACCTTCTTCAGGTCTATCTAGCCATTTCACTAACACTTGTCGTCTGACATGATGTCTGGTGGGAAGCTCATGAGAATCCAAAATCTTTTGGGTTTCATGACGGATGCTTGGCGGTTTGATAAGATCAACTAATACACCTCTGTCAATGACATTATCATTTTGTCCTAGCTGTTTTCGTAAACGGCTAACATGAAAAATAGGATGAACTTGTGAGTGCTTGGGAAGAGATAACTTATAGTCCACTTTCCCTATTTGTTTGAGAATGGTACACGGTCCACAATAGCATGGTGAAAGTTTAGCAACTTTTCCCATTTTCACACTTTTTGAATGCTTCAAAACCTTGAGGAAAACCTTGTCTCCTTCTTCGAAAGTAGCAAGACGATGATGCTCATTTGCGTACTTCTTATATCGATATTGATCTTGCTTAACATTCTGTCGAGAAACTTGAAGCATATCAAAATGGTCTTGGAGAAAATACTTTGCTTGTGTTATTTCTCCTTAGCCAACCCCACAGTAACGAGTGATTTAGGTTGAAAATCATATAAAAGCATAAATGGACTAAACCCTGTAGTCACATGCTTTGAACTATTATACGCAAATTCCAATATATGTAATGAGTCTTCCCAATTGGTTTGCTTCTTGGTAACGTACTCTTGTAGCATATCCTGTAAAGAATGAGGATGCAAGAGAGCTACACAAGGCAAGCACAAAGCACACAGAGATGGAAAGCTTCTTCTTCTTCTTCACAGAAAAGAGAGTACAAAATGACTAAGTGCTAAAGCTGAAAAGTAGCACATATGTACATGCGGTCACTAAGTGTGAACTCGCTAGAAGCGTACTAGGCTTGCACTATAAGTGTAGTCCAGCTGTAGAATCACTAGCAGAGATCCTCCGTGTCGGTCACCTAACGCGCCAGTGAGTAAATGCAGTAAGCGGCCAAGACCCGTAGTGGATGCCAGCTCAAGGTGTAGAGCTCGACATCTCAACACTCCCCCTCGAGCTCTGCATGTCGCAGAGTCCAAGCATAGTCTGGAAACGTCGAAGCTTCTCAGCTCCGAGGGCCTTGGTAAAGATATCCGCTATCTGCTCCTCTGTGTTGATGTAGACCAAGTCGATGTCGCTTGCCAACACTCACTCTCGAACGTAGTGGTAATGGACCTCTATGTGTTTGGTCCTAGCATGGAACACTGGGTTCCTAGCCAACTGCATGCTGCTGAGGTTGTCACAATGAATGACAATCTGCTGGTCCACCTGCACTCCCAAGTCCTCAAGTAATGTGCGTAGCCAAGCTACCTCGCACGCCGCAACTGCTGCACCTCTGTACTCGGCCTCTGTGCTCGATAAAGCAACCGTAGGCTGCTTTTTGCTGCTCCAAGTAACAGCAGCACTCCCAAAAGATAACATGAAGCCACTCGTAGATCTCCTATCAACAATGCTACCTGCCCAATCTGCATCTGTATACCCATAAATGCTAATGGTGCATCTGCTGCATAGAACAATGCGTAGTCAAGAGTCCCTTGCACATACCTAAGTGTGCGTCGTACTCCATCCAAATGTGGCTTCCTCGGAAGCTGCATGAACTGACTCTCCAAGCCTACTGTGTAGCTCAAGTCTGGCCTTGTGATAGTCAAGTAGATTAGACTACCCACCATCTTCCTGTACATATTGACATCCTCAACAACATCACCCTTCTTTGCACTCAGCTTTGCATTCACATCCAAGGGAATGGAAATCGGCTTACAATCAGCCATACCATACTTTGACAACATGTCCAAAGCATATTGTCTCTGTGACAGCCATACACCCTCTGGAGTCCTGATCACCTCAATGCCAAGAAAGTAGCGCAACTCGCCCAAATCTTTCATTTCAAACTCCTGTTTGAGAAGACCCTTCACATGGTCAATCTCCATAGCATTGTCACCAACAATAATAAGGTCATCTACATATATGGTAATGACCACAATCCCCACATCACTCTCACGTACATAGAGTGAATGATCAGCATGAGCTCTCCTAAAACCAATACTGACAAGATACTTGGCAATCCTGTCATACCATGCTCTAGAGCCTTGCTTCAAACCATACAAAGCTTTGAGAAGTCTGCATACATAATCTGGGTAACCTGGATCGACATAACCAGGTGGCTGATCCATATACACTTCCTCTTGCAACTCACCATTCAAGAAGGCATTCTTTACATCCATTTGATGCATAATCCATCCTCTAGATGCAGCCACTGCTATGACAGCTCTCACAGTCGTCATCTTTGCCACTGGAGCAAAGGTCTCCTCATAGTCTATGCCATACGTCTGTGCATAACCCTTTGCGACCAGCCTTGCCTTGTGACGCTCAATGTTACCATCAGTCTTATGCTTGGTTTTATACACCCATTTACAGCCAATAGCTTTCTTGCCACTTGGCAATGGCACCAACTCCCATGTGTCATTTGCTTCCAATGCAGCCATCTCTTCATTCATTGCATCATCCCAATGCACATTTCCAACTGCATCCTCAAAACATGTGGGCTCCACGTCCTGTATCACCTTAGCCATGTAGGCTTGGTGATGCGCTAGATACCCATCATAAGTCAATTTCTGAACTGGATTTCTGACTCTATTAGATCTGCGCGGTCCTTGGTCACTCCTTTGCCCTCTAGCATCTTCTTGTACTTTCCTTACACCAGGTGTCCTGACAGCGGGAATTCCAAATTCCTCATCAAGACTTTGTTCAGAACCATCTGAATCCATGTCTACATGTGAAAAACCTGATGATGCATCAACCATAAAGGGAGGTTCATCAACCTTTTCCTTTCCTTTTCGTGATACATTCCCTGTACCTGTTGGTGGAGTAACCTGCGTACGTAGTCTACCATTCCATGGTTTCTCAACAGAGCCACGAGAAGAGGACTCTTGTGGTCCACTCAAAACCTGTGACCGTGGCCTCACATTTTGTACAACCACATCATCTTTTACATCAGCCCCAATAGTGCCATGTGCATTACTGTACCAGCTGCTCATCTCATCAAAGACTACATCTCTGCTCACTCGTAATTCTCGTGTAGTAGGATTGTAGCACCTGCACCCCTTTTGTTCAAGGGAATATCCCACAAGAATACATTTCTCTGCTTTAGGATCCAATTTCCTACGCAACTCATCTGGTACATGCACGTAAGCTATGCAACCAAACACTTTCAAGTGTGCCAAATCAGGCTTTGTACCTGTAAACTTTTCCTCAGGTGTTACATCATGCACCGCAGCTGTAGGTGTCCTGTTCATAATGTACACAGCTGTATTTACAGCTTCAGCCTAGAAATGATGAGGCATGTTCTTCTCATTCATCAATGCACGTGCAACCTCTGCAATGTGCCTGTTTTTCCTTTCTGCGACCCCATTCTGCTGTGGAGTATATCTGCATGTAAACTGCCTGTGTATACCATGCATTCGCAGAAAATCTGAAAAATCATTGGAGAAGTACTCTCCCCCTCCATCTGACCTCAATGTCTTGATTTGCATATCTGTCTCCTTTTCAATCATGACTTTGAAGTCTTGAAAGTGACCAAACACTTCACTTTTGTTACGCATGAAGTAGACCCATACTTTCCTTGTATGGTCATCAATGAAAGAGACATAATACCTGCAACCATGTATACTTGTAGTATCGGTTGGACCCCAAACATCTGTGTGCACCACCTCAAGTGGCCTTTTACATACATTGCGCTCATGTGGAAATGAGCCCTTTGACTGTTTTCCAAACTGGCATGCTGCACACACTTTATGCATACCATCCACCTTGAATTTGGGCAAACCTTTTACAATCTGTTTTGATTGCATGCTGCGCAATCTCTGCTCATTGACATGGCCAATGTGTTTGTGCCAAATGTCAACATCAGCCACAACACCTGTGCCCTGTGCAAATAATGCAGCTTTTACCTCAGGCATGTCTACATTCAGCGTAAACATTCTGCCCACACATTTGCCCTCTGTGATCAGCTTACAGCCATTCTGGAAATCTTCTACATAACAGCCATTTGGATTGAAGCGAACCTGCAAACCCTACTCAACCATTTGTCCAACAGAAACAAGATTCTTTGTAATGTTTGGGACATGAAGTACATCTGCTAAGTACTTTGATTTCCCACTCTTCGTATTTAGAGGTATGTCCCCTACATGAGCAATGGGGTGAGCTGTATCATCTCCTGTCTGCACATAGCCTGACACATCTGGTTTGCGCATATCTCTAAACCACTCTCCACGAGACGTCATGTGATTAGAGGCACCTGAATCCACATACCAAACATCATCTTGGGTGGAATTCTCTGCAGTCATTTTATTCATTACATGCTGCATAACAAACATGTGCTCGTTTTTGCTGTCATCTGCATCTCTGCTAGTAGATGCATAGTTGCCCTGTTCTCTCTTTCTACTTGCTTTTCCCTTTGGACAGTCACGTGACATGTGACCTCTTTCACCACAAGTCCAACATTCTCTACTATCTGGAGTATGTTGCTGCCTGCTTGATCCTGCACCACGACCTCTTTGACTCCCCCTGCCTTGAGACTGGTTTCCCCTGCCACCTGTATTGTTTTGATTTGATTGACCTTCCAGAAATTGGCCCCTGCAACCCCTTGGGCCTCGACCACGACCTCTACCTCTACCTCTGTTGGAGTTAGAATAGAAGGCCTGTTCAGAATTATTTCTGCCATGAGAAGAAGATGTGTCAAGGTTCTTCTCCTCAAGAATAAGCATAGAAATCAAATCTTGGAACACGGGGATGTCGTCTCTTGTATTCATGGAAGACCTAAAATGTACATACTCATCTCCTAGACCATCCAAGCATGCACGGACAATGTCATCGTCTTCCACTGACACTTTAATAGATCCAAGAGCCTCAATGATACTCTTGATCTTCAAGGCATAATCATTGATTGAGAGGTTGTTCCTCTTAACCTGATTTAGCTCCGACTTTAGTTGAAGCTTCCTAGCCTTGGTGTTCACCTCGAACACTCTGCCTAAGTTTCTCCATGCAATGGCGGGGGTTTCAGCATCCTGTAGATAGCCCATCATGCCATCTGTGATGCTCATAGACAGCCAATACATCACTTTTCTCTGGCCTTGTTGCCAGTCCCTCAAAGCTTTCCTTTGTTCTGCTGTAGCATTTGCCTCGGGAATCTCTGGTTCCTTTTCATTGTCTCCTTCTACATAGTCCCAATAACCTTTTCCTTTTAGGAAACTTGTTATTCTGAACTTCCATGCAGGGTAGTTATTTTTCTCAAGCTTCTCAGTAACAATCTGACTGAAACCGTCAGACATCTTGAAGCACTAAGACAAAATAGCTACAATCTGCAAAAACCTACAAATCTGCTGAACCTGCTATCGTGGTTCCTGTAACGCTTTCTACACTCAACGAGTGTCCACAATCAAGCGTTTCACAACCACTGTACTTGTACAGTAAATCTCTGTATACTGCACTTTGGAGACCTGTTCAGACAAAGGGATTGTGATGCTCTTGCTCTCTTAGCCTCTCTTGCCTGCACCAGGCTCTGATACCATGTAAAGAATGAGGATGCAAGAGAGCTACACAAGGCAAGCACAAAGCACATAGAGATGGAAAGCTTCTTCTTCTTCTTCACAGAAAAGAGAGTACAAAATGACTAAGTGCTAAAGCTGAAAAGTAGCACATATGTACATGCGGTCACTAAGTGTGAACTCGCTAGAAGCGTACTAGGCTGGCACTATAAGTGTAGTCCAGCTGTAGAATCACTGGCAGAGATCCTCCGTGTCGGTCACCTAACGCGCCAGTGAGTAAATGCAGTAAGCGGCCAAGACCCGTAGTGGATGCCAGCTCAAGGTGTAGAGCTCGACATCTCAACATATCCTCCAGCACTTGATTCTCTTTCGGTTTGACCATCTATTTTTGGATGATTAACCGTACTAAGATTAAGTGTTTTGAAACATAACTCTGCAGAAGTGATTATCAAACTTTCAATCTCTATCACTTATGATACTAGCTGGAAGATCGTAGAGTCTATATATATTCTCTACAATAGCCATGCTAACTCCGACGTCTTAATTGTAGTCTTAGTGGGAATGAATCGATCCATCTTTGTTACACGGTCTACAATTATCCATATGGCATCATGGCCACGATTTATAGCAGGCAGTCCTACTATAAAATCCATAGAGATCCTCTCCCATTTACCTTGCCCCCACTTAACTTGCAGAATCTCTTAAAGAATGTAAAAGGCCACCTACCTTAAGGCGCTCTGCCTTATTAACTTGGTGTTGTTGGCAGTTTAGTACATACTCTTGAACATCATGATGTAGGCATGGCCAATAAAATTACCGTCGAACCAAGGCATACATCTTACGAATACCTGGATGACCAACACTTGGACTATCATGACACTCAAATAATATTTGGCGCCTAGTGTTTAAGTCCTTTAGCACACATACTCTACCCTTCTAGAGTAAGTAACCATCATCAATGGAAAAAAAAAATCCATTGCTTAAGCTCTTCTTGATGGTAGGGGTGGAGCTCTATGTGTTGGAGTTTTTATATGCACGTGTAGAGACATGTTGATCTGGCTGTGCACAGACATGTGAGTGTGAGGGACCCCTTCTTAAAACTGCACTCCACACTTTAGCATATGATTGATCTTGTGTACACTTTCCACATAATGAATCCAAAAATTCACTCTTTATTTTTATGAAAGCATGTAAATTAATCTGAGGCATCCAATTTAGTGCATCTACTACTACATTATATTGTCCCTTGCGATATCGTAGCTTACAATCATAATCTTGAAGGATCTCTGCCTATCTAACTTTACGACCCTTCAAGTTCATTTGAGTAGTAAACCATTTAATACTATCATGGTCAAAAACTATTTCAAACTCGGCACCCTATAAATAGTGTCCGTAAAGCATGAATTAGGGTATAGAGCTCTCTCTAATAGACATAATAATTATGTTGAGCTCTATCCAATTTTTCACTTTCAAAAGCTATAGGTCTTCCCTCTGGAGAAGTACCACACCAATTTCTTTATCACTAGCATCAGTCTCTACCACAAATGATTTAAGTGGGTCAAATGGGAGTAGTGTATACAACTACCTTGACTTGTTCAAAATTTCATTGTTGTGTGTCTTCCCAAGAAAAGGTCTTACCTTTTGCTTTAAGCTGATCCGTCATAGGAACAAAAATTTTGGAATAATCACAGATATATTGTTGATAAAATCCAGCCATGCCTAAGAAGATTTGAAGCTCCTCAACCATGTTGGGATGTGGCCATCAAATAATGGCAGCGACCTTGTCAATGTCCATTTTGATGCCAAAAAAAGAGATCACATGACCGAGGTAATGTATCTCTCTTTTAAAAAAATCACACTTTCTTTGCTTAGCATATAGAGCGTGAGCTCCTAGTTGTTCAAACACTAATCGTAAGTGTTCTATGTGTTCATCTTCAGTCTTACTGTGAATGAGAATGTCATCAAGGAAAACCACAAAAAATTTTCCAAGATAGGGACGTAAGACCCTATCCATGAGTGTCATAAATGTAGCTAAATCATTTGTTAAACCAAAAGGCATAACCAAAAAATCAAAATGCCCGAACCGTGTTCTAAAGGCAATTTTAGAGGTATCTTTCAAAAGTATACGCACCGGGTGGTATCCTGAATGAAGATCTATCTTTGCTAGCCCCATGGAGTTGATCAAACAACTCATCCACTCGAGGAAGAGGATACTTGTTCTTGATGCTTATGGAGTTTAATCCATGATAATTTACGCACATGTGCTTAGTATTGACTAGCACAAAGCACGACACGGACCCCGACGGCCTCAAACGCCATGAGCCGATGCATGCCAAGCTGGCCACGGTGAAATGAACAGGGGGCACCACCTAGCTTTGAGCGGCTAGGACGTGGACAACGATGATTTAAAATCACACAAACTCTGCATGCACACACACACACACACACACACACACACACACACACACACACACACACACACACACACACACACACACACACACACACAGGTGATGAATACCCCTCGAGGTGTGAGGGACAACTGACTAAATGCAATATTTACAAAACCCTTCTCTTTGGCAAGGTGGCAACCATGGTGATAGAGAGAGATAGAGAGAAATAGTGAGCCTATAGTGCGTTCTCTAGAGGTGACTCATGAGCACGGAGATTTCTACTATCGTGAGTGTGTGTGGTAACCCTTGAAATCAAGGTGTAGACGTGGCTCCTCCCCATAGTGCTAATTCCCAAAATGCTACACCAAAATTACCTCTCCCTTGGTGCAAATGTTGCCAATCTCTCCCACCAAAATGCTACCAAGTGCTGACCCCCCCCCGATAGTGACCTCTCAGTGCCTTTTTATAGGTGCAGGCTGCATTAGGTTAGGGTAATCTGATCTGGTTTAGGGCCCTAATCATGTTACCATATACATGTGGTAGTGATGTGTGTGAACACACTAGGACCGCCGGGGCATTTTTTCCCTCTTTAGGAGGTTTTTTCGCCCGTGCATTGTATATACGCCCATCACTCTAGGGCTATCTATCTTTCCATTGCACACTAAGTAACATACTCTCTATTGTGTGCCTTGAGATTCCTTCGTCTTCTCCAAGCTGTGTGTGTTTCTCTGCAACCCTAATTCCAACAATTGGTATCAGAGCAGGTCACGTCCTCCCGGGCTTAGTCGCCAGCTGCTCCAGCACACGCCTGCTCACTTTCTCCGATTTCAGTGAACTTTGGTGAGCGTTCGCAAGTCGACAAATATTTTGGGGAAGCTCGAAGAGCTAGGTCTGCTCAGAATTTTGATTTGGGCTCATTTCGGCCTCCGTTTCCACTACGGGCAGTACTGCACAGGCTATTTTGTCATTTTGTGCATATTTTTTGTCAGTGCCGTTTTCTGCATAACAGGTGCCTTATAGTCTTCTACGGTTTGTGCTATATAGCACAAGTTTTTCCCGCTCCATTTCTCCTATTTTCAGGCAGTTTTCACATCAGGTGCAGCATTTACCATGGCTGACAACAACAACACAGATGTGTTCAAGATGTTTGCTGCTGAGGACAGGTTGGATGGGGACAACTACCCTATGTGGGCTTATATGATGCAACATGTTCTTGTGTCAAAAGGTGTCTGGAACATTGTGCAGGGCATTGATGTACGTCCAGGTTCTGAAGATGTAGGCGATGTTGAGGATGTTGCAGGTCTTGTTGCAAGGATTGCAGCTGTTAGAGTTGTTTTGCCTACGGCAGAACAAGCTCGTTGGGATGTTAAGGATGCGCAGGCTCATGCATTGATTGCGTTGTCTGTGAAGCGCACCATTATTCCTCACATCCGTTCAGCAAAATCTGTAAAACAGGCTTGGGATATTCTATCAGGTCTTTATGCAAGCCGCAATGAGGCTAAAATTGCTTTGCTGCGTAAAGAGCTAGAGTCGAAGATTATGCATGAGGAAGATGATATGAACACTTTCCTTGCTAGTGTCAAGGATATCAATGAGCAACTCATTTCTGCAGGTGAAGTCATTTCGGACAGTTCCCTTGTGCAGACTCTTCTTGATGCCTTACCAGATTCCTACCAGACTTTTGCTAGTACTTGGAGACTGATGACCCTAGGAAATCCTGAAGTTGTCAAGTTTGATGCATTATGCACATTGCTGTTGCAAGAGTCACTTTCTAGAAAAAACAGGACTAGGCAGCGTGCAGTTGAACAGGTCTTTATTGCTTCTCAAAGAAAGGGTGGTAACAGTAATGCAGCCACTTCTTATGGTTCTGCTGCGAGTGGCAAAAATTCTGTTCCTAATGCTTCTGCTGGCAGCACTTCGTCTGGCAATTCTGGTGATAAGGGCAAAAAGAAGATGCGTTTCCATTATTGTAAAGCCAATGATCACTTGATCAAGTCGTGTCCTAAGTTGAAGGCCAAAGAGGCTAAGAAGAAAGAGGGTGGTTCCACTGCAAATGCTGGTTCCACTACAAATGCAGCCATTGTTGAGTCTTCTGTGAAAGGAGATTGTGATGCTGATGTTGATGCAGAATGGGCTTTTAGTGCAGAGTGCACTTACAATCCTGTTGTCCATGATGCATGCTTGTCAGTTGCTGCAGATTCACATGTGTGGTATTTTGACAGTGGTGCTACAAAGCACATTACCTCACATCGTGAATTGTTTACCTCTCTCGAGTCTGTCCCTCATGGGAATTCAGTCACTTGTGCCAACAACGCCTCTTATCCAGTTCAGGGAGTTGGAAAGATTGTGCTCACTGCTGCTAATGGCAGTTCCTTCACACTTGTTGATGCACTTTATGTACCTGGGATCAAGAAGAATCTCTTGTCTGTATCCGCACTTGCTAGACTTGGACTTGTAGTCAAATTTGTGGATGACAAATGTACAGTTCATGATCTCAATTTTGGTGATAAAATTGTTGCATCTGGGCTTTTGTGCCGTGGGCTGTATAAGCTCACTTTGTATGACAAGTGTGGACAAAATTTTGCAAATGCTGTTGCAGATTCAAGGGCTATTTCAGATGCAAAACTTTGGCATGCACGTTTTGGTCATCTGAATTTTGCCAGTTTGCTGCGTTTGCAGAAATCTGATATGGTTGCTTCTTTGCCGCCTCTTGAAGCACCTATCAAACATATTTGTGAAGGCTGTATTCTGGGTAAAATGCAGCGTTCTAAGTTTCCAAAGGATGGTTCAGTTAGGGCCACATGCAGGTTGCAGCTTGTGCATAGTGATGTTTGTGGGCCCATGCAAACTCCGTCCTTGGGCAATTACCTGTACTTCGTGACTTTCATTGATGATTACTCCAGGCATGCGTGGGTATTTCCGCTTAAAGCGAAGTCCGAAGTTTTTATGTGCTTCAAACAATTTTTGGCTATGGCTGAAAATGTCTCAAAATGTACTATGGGCACCCTCCGTTCCGATTGAGGGGGGGAGTATATGTCTCATGAATTTAATGCATTTCTGGCTAGTCATGGGATAAAACACCAATGTACAGTGCCTTATACACCTCAGCAAAATGGTGTTGCTGAGAGGAAAAACAGGTCACTAACGGAAATGGCACGATGGATGGTCAAAAGTCAAGCTTTGCCGCATTCTTTTTGGCTTGAGGCCATCATGTGTGCCACTTATGTACTTAACAGGTGTCCTACGAAAGCTTTGCAGTCTATTACTCCATATGAAGCATGGCATGATAGAAAACCTTCTATTGAGCACATGCGTGTTTTTGGCTGTTTGGCATATGCTTTGGTGCCACAAGTGCAGCGCAGAAAATTGGATGATAAGGTTGTCAAATGTATTTTTGTTGGTTATAGTGCTGAAAACAAAGGTTACAGGTTGTATCATCCGCAAACAAAACGTATTCTGGTTTCACGGGATGTAGTGTTTTTGGAAGACTCTATTCAGCCCTTGCTGTCATGTACTAGAGACAGTAATGTAAGCTCACAGGACATTTATGACACTTTGTTGCCTCTTTTCAGTGGTGGAAATACGAATGTAAGTTCCAATGAGGCAAATGTACAGCCTATGGGGGTTTCTGAAAATGTTTTAGAACAGCCTATTACTGATGCAGATGTACATGATGTACTTGATGAGGAAAGGGCTGAAAATGAGCAGGCTAGAGGTATGCCAAAGTGGCTGGTGCACACTTTGCGTGACAGTAAATTGGATGCACCTTTATCTAGTCGTACTCGTTCAGGCTCTCGCCATGCATCTTATGCATCAGATTGTTATGCTTTGGCTGTGTCTAGTTTACATGATGTTGAGGAGCCTCTGTCTTTTGATGAAGCACAGAATTCAGAAAATTGGATTGCTGCCATGAAATCAGAATATGATGCACTTATAGAGAATGACACATGGACTTTATGTGATTTGCCTCCTGGCAAAAAGGCCATTGGTACGAAGTGGGTTTACAAGTTGAAACGCAAGCCAGATGGTGAGATCGATCGCCATAAGGCTCGACTTGTTGCAAAGGGTTATGCACAACAAAAAGGCATAGATTATGAAGAGACTTTTGCTCCCACTTGTCGTATGACTACTGTGCGTTTTCTATGTGCATTGGCAGCTCATTTTGGTTGGGATGTACATCAATCAGACATTGTTACTGCTTTCTTGAATGGTGACATATTTGAGGAAGTTTATGTAATGCAGCCTCGCGGTTTTGTCATAAAAGGACAAGAGGACAAAGTGTGCAAATGTAAGAAGGCTTTGTATGGGTTGAAGCAATCTCCTCGTGCTTGGTATGAGAAAGCTGACACTCATTTGGTTAAACGAGGCTTTCGTAACAGTCCAACAGAAAGCACATTGTATGTAAAGCGTGAGGATGATGTATTTCTCATTGTGGTTCTTTATGTTGATGATTTGCTGATCACTGGACCAAATGAGAGACATATTGCTGAATTTAAGGCTGATTTGAATGCTACTTTCAAGATCAAAGATTTGGGGCTGTTGCATCATTACTTGGGTATACAGTTTAAGCAGTGTGATGGTGGTATTGCCTTGTGTCAGAAAAGTTACATAGAGACATTGCTATGTAAGTTTGGACTTGAGGATTGCAAACCTATTGCCACTCCCATGGAAACAGGTTTGAAGTTGAGTCTACATGATGCTGGCGATCCTGCTGAAGTCACTCTTTACCAAACTACTGTTGGCTGCCTCATTTATGTATGCAACACGAGGCCAGATATTCAGTTTGCAGTCTCGCAGGTCAGCAGATTTATGCATAGCCCAGGGTCTAAGCATTGGCAGGCTGTCAAGAGGATTTTCCGCTACCTTAGTGGCACTTTACATCTTGGCTTGTTTTATCCCAAGGGGGGATCATTGCCGCCAGACTTACATGCTTTTTCGGACTCAGATTGGGCTGGTTGTTTTGACACGCGAGTGTCCACAAGTGGTTTTTGTTTCATGCTTGGCAGTTCATGTATATCATGGTTGAGAAAGAAGAAACCTACTGTGGCCACTTTGAGTTGTGAGGCTGAGTACAGGGCAGTCTTCACAGCTACAGTTGAGTGTGTATGGCTCAGACGCCTTATGGATGACTTGGGTGTTGGACAGGACACTGCCAACACTATCTACACTGACATTCAGAGCGCATTGGCAATTGCAAGGAACCCAGTTTTTCATGCTCGCACAAAGCACATTGAGGTGCATTACCACTATGTCAGGGAGAGGCTCTCAGCAGGAGAGATCAGCTTGGCTTATGTGCCAACACAGGACAACCTTGCAGATCTTTTCACAAAGGCATTGTCTCGTGAGAAGCTTGAAGCTTTCCGCAAAGCTTTGGGCTTACTCCCCTTTGTGGACTGATCCTGTCCTCAGGGCATGGCACTTCCCTTTACTCATGTGCCAGCTCTCGTTCACCACATCACTCCAGGGGGGATTTGTTACCATATACATGTGGTAGTGATGTGTGTGAACACACTAGGACCGCCGGGGCATTTTTTCCCTCTTTAGGAGGTTTTTCCCCCGTGCATTGTATATACGCCCATCACTCTAGGGCTATCTATCTTTCCATTGCACACTAAGTAACATACTCTCTATTGTGTGCCTTGAGCTTCCTTCGTCTTCTCCAAGCTGTGTGTGTTTCTCTGCAACCCTAATTCCAAGCCTAATTCCAACAAATCAAGAGAGACAAAGCAAAGATTTGGGTCCCATATGGTTGACCCTTGCTTCGTCTTAGGATAATTTTAAAATGAAAAACTCCTAGGTGGGCCTTTGTGACCATCACCTAGAGAGAGGTGACGATTTACAATTAGGGTTTTTTACAAGATTTTGGCTTGAAATTGGAAAAATAATGATAACCTATGGATATTACTGCAAAGATGCATCCTGGACGAGATGCATGCGAACGGCGGGCCTTCTTGGTGTGTTGGTGTAGTGTGCTCACCAATTTCGAGGCCGGCCGGGGCATGCCTTTAGCCTCTTCCTTGATTTGGTGTCGGCATCGCGCAACTCGACCGTGTTTATTCTTTGAGCGTCGATGTCAATTCTTTGTTTTTATTTTTTCTTGTGTGTGCGTACATGCGTGCATGTACTATGTGTATATGTGAGTGCATGTAAACACACATATTTATATACGAGGTTGTGTGTGTGTTTGTGTAAGTGTGTGTGTGTGTGTGTGTGTGTATCAGGAGAGCATGTGTGTGGAAACGAGAGAGCGAGGGAGTAATTTTATATATATATATATATATATATATATATATATATATATATATATATATATATATATATATATATATATATATATATATATATATATATATATATTCTTACTACGCAGGCTTGGGGGGGGGGGGGGATGGAGTGATTGAGCTCATGAGGGGGGGGGGATGGGGGTGAGAGAGACGAAGAGTGTATGTGTGTGTGTGTGTGGCGAGGTCGGGGGGTGTGTGTGTATTATGAGAGAGAGAGAGAGAGAGAGAGAGAGAGAGAGAGAGAGAGAGAGAGAGAGAGAGAGAGAGAGAGAGAGAGAGAGAGAGAGAGAGAGAGTTTATTGACTTCGCCTTCGGGCCTGTCGAGAGAGCGAGGGAGAGACAGAGTGGGCGGGTGTGAGGGATGGCGGCCCTGTGGCTGAGGGGGGTGAGAGAAGGGGTATGGGGGGGTGCGTGTGTTGGTGTGCGTGGGTGTGAATAAGAGAGAGAGAGAGAGAGAGAGAGAGAGAGAGATAGAGAGAGAGAGTAATCTTGGTTGCTGCATCTTCGAGCTTGTCGAGAGCACGAGGGAGAGACCGAGACGACGGGCTCAAGCTGCACGTGGCTGGCAGAAACGAGGGGGGTCGGTTGGTCAGCGGGATGGGGAAGGTGAGGGAGAAGCGATCCAAGGGGGGGAATGAGGGGTGAGAGAAGGGGTATGGGGCATGTGTGCGTTTGTGTGTGTGTGAGAGAGAGATACAATGCGTCTTCAGGATGCCTGGCTGACAGAGAGCGAGAGAGAGAGATTTGGAACGAGGGAGGGAGAGAGAGAGAGACTAGGGAAAGAGAGAGGGAGTGAGTGTGGGAGCCAGGGAGTAGTGTGAAGGGGAATTATATGAGACAGAGAGAGGAGAGAGTGTGTGAGAGAGAGGGTCGGACTGTTGTATGTCGAATAATAGGGGGTTGGTGAGGTGGCAAGAGGGTAGGAGAGAGGAGGGTGGTATGGCGGTCCGCCAGAGGTAGTAAAACAAGAGGAGAGGAGAGGTGAGAGGGGGTGAGAGAGACAGAGTGTGGACAAGAGGAGAGGGGGGGTGAGGTATGGTGGTCCGCCAGAGGGATTATGGACAAGCCAGAGGGGTAAGAGAGAGAGACAGAGAGAGAGAGTGTGTGGAGTTAATATGAATAATGAAAGAGAGAGAGGGAGACTTTTGTCCAAGCATGGCGGCCCGCCAGCGGAATAAGAGGGTGGCAGTTTGTTTTATGTGCCCATTGGGCTAGGTGACACATAAGCAAGGTAAGAGAGAAATGGTGGGTTGGCGGAGCCGAGTAGGAGAGAGAGGAGTTTTCCTCTGGTGATAATGGAGGGGTGTGGCCAAACTGAGGGACGGCCTGTCGTGGCCAAGCATAGAAGGGGGGTGGTGAATGTTAAAGCAAAATTTTTATCGTTTTTTTTGGTATTGTGCTCCTCCCCGATTGGGGTTAGTTCTTGTGGCCATGGTTTTGAAGACAGGCCGTCATTAGCCCTCCCTTCTGGCTAGAGGCATTCATGCTTCTAGCCCTACTTGTATTCTTTAGCAGCGGAGTTGGAGGGTTCTCCCTCCTCTGGAATATCTAGCATGAACTCTGGGTCAAACCTTAAAAAGTACCTCTTGAACCTCCATCCATTGACTCTAGTCTTGTGGATTCTACTATTATCTGCTTCCATCAATTTGTAACTTGCCATTGGCGTAGCTCCTTTTGACAGTGAATGGCCCTTCCCATGTGGGTTGAAAACTCTTGTCTTTCCTAGTGTGAAATCTGTCGTCGTATCTCAACACTAACATGCCTTTTTCCAGACCCTTTTCCTTAAGCCCTTGATTGAATGTGAGTCAGCATCGCTCTGCTTGTGTTGCATAGTGATTGATTGCATCCTCTCTATCTAGTTGAAGCCTTTCTAGATCCAGGATGTGGTTTTGGAGATTGACAATTGGGCATTGTAATTGGCTAGCCACGACTCGCAAGCTGGCTATCTGTACCTTGATGGGTAAAATGGCCTCCTGTCCATATACTAGATGGAAAGGGGTGGAACCTAGTGATGTTCGGAATGTCGTGCGATAGGCCCAAAGGGCGGCCATGAGATGTTTATCCCAGTCACCTGGGTGGTTATTCACCTTCTTTGTGATGATTTTACAGATCATGCCGTTTACCTTTTCCACTAGGCCATTGCACTGTGGATAGTATGGGGTGGAATGTCGGCGTGTACTGCCTAACTTTTTCATCAGTTCTCCTACCAGATCTCCTATAAAAACAGGCCCTCTATCAGATACTATTTCTAGAGGTGTGCCAAAACGGCAACAAATGTGCTCAAATATGAACTTCCCCACCTCTTGGGCTGTAATGTGTGTGGTGGCTGCTGCTACCGCCCATCGGGTCATGTATTCTACACCAACTAGAATGTATAGTTTACCTGATTGGGCCCTTGGTAGAGAACCAATTGCATCTATTCCCCACTTTTCAAACGGACCATATGAGATGATAGGAGTCTATGGCTCATAGGTTAGTGTACGTTCACTAGATACTTGACAAGACTTGCATGCTTTACACCAATGATGCACATCCCTGTTCATACTAGGCCAAGAGAATCCTGCCTGTAGAATCTTCCTGCAGGTGATATCTAAAGCAAAATGGCCGCTGCAGACACCATGATGGAAGCTTGAGATTACCTCCGTGATTTCACTGGATATTGGCACTCCCCCGAGAATCTGGTCTTTTCCTTTGCAATATAAGTTGTTGTTTACAAGGTGGTATCTTGTAGCCTTCCTGACTAGACATTGTTTCTGGCCCTTAGTGTACCCTTTAGGCTACTCTCTTATATCTAAGAAGCTGATGATATCAGGCATAGCATTGCTACCTTGAAAGAGGGGTAGTTTTAATTTT
Source organism: Adiantum capillus-veneris (assembly GCF_014529385.1). Classification (NCBI taxonomy): domain Eukaryota; kingdom Viridiplantae; phylum Streptophyta; class Polypodiopsida; order Polypodiales; family Pteridaceae; genus Adiantum; species Adiantum capillus-veneris. The sequence goes on along the minus strand of NC_140935.1, from coordinate 11,381,625 downwards.
ATTGCTCCTATGGGAACATCTTGTATTCTTTCCTTGGCTAGAGCATCTGCCTCTTGATTTTCTACCCTAGGGACATGAAATAATTGCACCGCTTCAAACTTCCTTAAAAGATCCTTAACTTGGCGTAATTGTCCAAGTAAAACCTGATTTTTACAAATCCAAGTGCCAGTTATCTGCTTTATCAAAAGCATAGCATCGCCAAACATGTTTAGGTGTTGAATCCCTTGCAAAATACATTGTTCTAATCCAAGAATTAAAGCCACGTACTCTGCTTCATTGTTGGAGTGGGAGTGTAACAGTTGCCCAATAGGGAATACCTTCTCCTTTTGCTCATTAAAAATGATGATGCCAATTGCACTCTGGTCCACTGTTCTTTTGTATGCTCCATAAAAAAAAAGAGAATGAGCTCTTTCTAGGTTATACCATTGGTGTCACTTCTTTACCTTCTGTGTTGACCTTTAGCTTCTTCTCATAGTGACGATGAGTAAGAATACCTGCTAGACTAGCCTTGGTGGAGTTTTCTACCTGCATGTTGTAATCTAACAAGCCACTTAGAGATCCTGGATGAGACATCCATGTGTTGCATTACATACGGAAAGACCTGTCCCATTGTCAGAATTACAAAGGGTCTAGGTAATAGATAAGAGCCGAACTTTGTAGTGGCAAACATTAATGCAAGCACCATGTGCTCTACTGCGGTGAGATGGAGTCATGACACGACTAGAGAAGTAGATAGGACGCATGAAAGAGGTTTGGGGGTCCTTTTGCATTAGTACAAATCCAAGTGTATCACTTTCTACACTGGGGTTCACATAAAATGTCTTGTCCCATCTAGGGGGTGCAATGGTGGGGAGTGTCGCCAGCATTTGTTTCACTTTGGTAAATTGCTGCTCATTTTCTTCACTCCATGATAAGACATCTGTATGGGTGACTTTTTCTAGAGGAAGAACCACCTGAGAGAGCAAGTGAATGAACCTGCTTAAATACATTACCTTTTGAAGGAAAGAGACCAACTTCTTAGTTGTGGTGAGTGATGACAAAGATACCAAAGCTTGAATCTTGCTAGGGTCAACCTTAATCCCTTTTGCTGAAATTACATGGCCAAGGAGAATGACCTTGCTTTCACCAATGTGGCACTTGTCCACATTAAGCTGGCCACCAAGCCTAGCCAGGCCATCATAGACCTTGCTCAAATGGAGGGAGTGTGAACTATAGATGCAAAAATCATCTACAAAGACTCGCATTGACGTCCCAAAGTATGCCTGGAAGACAAAAGTCACATATCATTGGAATGTGGCGGGAGCGTTGGTGAGGCCAAAAGGCATCACTTTGTAAGAAAAACATCCCCATGGTGTTATGAAAGTTATCTTTTTTTGGTCTTCTTCTGCAATACTAATTTGAAAGTAGCGTGAGTATCCATCACATACTGTGTAGCACTCATGACCTGCTACCTCATTGAGAATTTCATCTTGGAATAGGAAGGGAAAATGATCCCTCTTTGTTGCTGCATTGAGAGGTTTGTAGTCTACACACACTCTCCACTTACCATTCTTCTTTGGCGTGACTACCAATGGAGAGACCCACTCTGAGTCTTTGACGGGGTAAGTGAAACCTTCATGTAGCAAATTTCTTATCTCTTTGAGCTTTTGTCTTTGAGCTCTTTGAGCCAAGCCTTCTGAGCTTTTGCATTACGGGCTTACTTCCTTTCTTGAGTCTTATGTGGTGTTGTACCACTGTGATGCTTGTGATATTATCATAACCATCAATGAGCAATCTGGTGAATTACCTAGCACAGAGACATATTCTCTCCTCTCTTCACTAGTTAGCTCACTAGAGAGCACCCGATGTAACTTACTTGTATTCACCAAGGGTTGCGTACCTGACGGTACCTCTTGGTTTTCCGGTGGTGTTTCAGATTGTGTCAATGTTTTTTGGTCTTTCAGGATGACCCCCATTACTTTGATACTACTGTCGCTCTCTTCAGTTGTTGTTGTCTCTTCTCCTGAGGTGGATGAATAGTCACTAGTGGACTCATCTTCCGATGCCTCCAGAATCATGTTGCGTTGCTTCCGAGTCCTCACGTCATAGAATATGGACTTCCCTTTAGCATCCTGCATTTGAATCATTCCGATACTCTAGTCTTGCTTAGCTTCCATAGCCATGAACCAAGATCTTCCAAGAATGATAGGGTAGCCCTCCCCTTTGTGTGTAATAACAAAAATGTCTACCTCCACTTATGTGTTGACTTCCTTCACTTTGAATGCATTCACAATGCCTACACATTTCACTCTGATGTTATTTGCCATTTTGGCTTGGCAGGGTGCTGGCCTACTTACCTCTAGGCCAAGATGGTGCTTCATCTTCTCACTCATGATTCATATCTGTGTCCCACCATCTATGTAGACGTTTGAGATATGGTGCCCCTTGATGTTGGCATCCATGGTTGGTAGGATGTCGTCAAGATTCCTCCCAGAGATAGCCCCAGCTATCCTTGGTCTTGATCTTCTTGTACTTACCATCGTCGTCCATTTTCTCCTCATCCTTAGTGCAAGATGGAGTAATTGGGGCCAAGTTATCTTTGGACCCTACATAAACACATCTTGAACTAGGTCATATGGTTTAGCATACTCACCTAGTGAAAAATCCACAATGTCGATCTTCCGTTGAGGCTTAGATGCATGTTTGCTAGATTCGCCTTTTCCTTTCATCTTCTCCTCCATTTGAGAGGCTTCTTCGTGCATGGCACGCTTCAATCCCATAGCATCCAATTCTTCTACCTTTCCTTTTCCTTTGTTCTTCTCTCGGACCGGATCTTCTACCTTTGCCTTCCCTTTAGCTTCCAGGCTAATAACACTCATCGCTTGGTTTACAGTAGGTGGTGGAGGTAGCGGTGGAATGCGAGACTGTGGTGGTGGTGGTTGTTGTACATGCAATCGAAGGATTTGGACCAGTGGGATCAGCCCCGGTTGCCTAGGTGGTGGTGGTCTTTCCCTTGGTGGGGAGATCTGATTCTGTCTTCCTCCTCTATTGAAGTTCTGCCTTCTCGAATGTGGGAAGTAATACATGCCATGGCCGTCTTCCCCACAATTGTAGCAGTGGTATTCTTGGTTTTGCCTTCGTTTTCCTCTCACTTTCTCTGGATTTCTGACAAGTGCATGCCCTTGCTGCACCAGATGCATGGATAAACTTTCAAGCTGAGTAGTGATGCGATTCAACAGGTCTTGCTGCTCTTTTGATGCCTTTTGTGGTTGGGCTCTATGAGCAACTGTTGCAGTCACCGGGGTTAGTCGGACTGAGCTCGATTCCTCTAACTCATTGACTCTTGCTTGCATGTGCAACTTCTTGTCTTTAAGATGGGCTACTTCCACTGCCAACTCATATGTTGTAGGGAATCTCCCCTTCACTTTCTCTTTAAGCGGCGACCACAGGCCAGCAATGAAATGGTCCTTCTTCAGGAAATTAGGTGCTCCTTCACCTTCCTCTAGTGAGGCAACCCATCGCTCTCACAAATCCACAAGATTTGCAAGTGGCATACTCTAGCAGACTTCCGTGCTTTAACTCTGTCAGCAATTGCCATAATGTTTTTGAGGTTGTGCCTCCACCAAACCTCTTCACAAAGGCAACACGTAGTACATCCATGCGTTCTTGGTAGCTTGGGGCAAAGCATTGTACCAAGACTTGGCCTCTACTTTCATCAACAGAGGAAAAATCATAGCCATGAGGCGTCGTCATCCTTGTTGGAAACCACACAAGCGATGTCGAAGTCATCCAAAATATTGGTGGTGATATCTTCCTCCCTTCTTTCCACTGAATGTGGAAAAAGAGACACTTGCCATGGTAGTAACTTAATGAGAAGGAAATTACAAACTCTTTTTTTTTCAATATCACAAATGACTCAGCGATGCATAACATTTTTTTATAGGTTGGGCGGATAGATTTAAAACAAGATAAAAACGGAAACATTGAAAGAGTGGTACTAATCCAACATGGGGAGAATAATAGGATTTGGGCCCGGTTTGGGGAGCTAAGGATTTCTCCTAGCACTGTAGCACAAAACAGATACACAATCTTCTGTTGGTAGAAGATTTTTCTATCTACATAAATATTCACATGCATGTGTTGCAGAAACCTAAATGGGAAAGTTGTTGGCCCGTTTTCCATGATGCATAGAAGGTGGAACACTTAATTATACTCTTACCGTGCCGGTGTTGATGAGTTGGCACATCCAGAGGAGGTCGTCGCCTTTCATAGGCTCAACTTTTCCTTCGTCACTCAGCACGTACTGGGTGATAGCAATGCATTTGACTACTCCTAGCCTTTTAGCTAGCAGTAGCTATAAGTAATTACCATAGTTGGCACGTTGCATGAACTCCACCCCATTTAACTGTAACTTGTCTCCAGCCCACTCAGTCTCATGATGAGCTGTATGGGGAGAGGAGGAAGACCCTCTACCCGTTCTCCAAAGCAGCAAGGGCAATAGCCGAACCATTCCTCCCTAGGGCATGGGAACCTTCTTACCACTTCTGCTTCAGGGTTGTCAAAATGGAATGGCAACACTCGCATGCGCCGTGCGAATTGATAGACGACCTTCCACTGCTTCACCTCGGATGAACTTCTTTTTGGCAAACTAGGAACGACTCTGCTTCCCAAACTTGGAGCACTCCTGTGGCCAGGTTCTTTTTCCTTTGGGGTCATGTGTTTCCGGACTGGCCTAGCCCTTCCTTTCCTTTGGCTCGAGCGGCCCCTTTTGGTCACTTAAGAGTAGAGGCTATACCTTTACTTGCAGATTCCTTAGGAAAGAGAGGCCTTACCGATATTTTTCCTCCTTTGATATAGATGAGCTTACAAGGGCAGCGGGTAGACAGACATGCGAATTACCTCCCAACCATCCTATATATAGGCCCCGGCCCTCTTCCATATATAGACCCCTTTACTGCATGTGTGTCCGGCACATTTCCCGGGCCGTGCCCGTCTAGTCCTACCCTTGGCATGACATTACTCCCCCCTTGGAGAAGTGTTTTCGTCCTCGAAAACACAAGTGGTGGTATCTTCATAAGAACACTAATGTTTTCCACTGTGCCATCCCTCATGGATCCAACGGTTCATTGAATCGGAACCCGGTTCATTGGGAGGTTCAATGAAATCAAGAGTAACATCTTGATTTTCTACATTGTTGTCCCTGTGCAACCGTCTTGGTTAACCGACGCATAATCAAAAGAGCGTGAAGGCTCCATTTAGAACTCACTTGAGAATTCCAAACGAGTTATCACAACTAAGAGGTGTTTAAATGCATACCCAGGTTTCAGACTTTCTGAAGGTACTAGAATGTGCAATATAACCTCGGCTCATCTTTCCATGAAAGTACTATGCTGACATATTAATCAGCAGCAACCAAGTCCTTGACTTGCGGTGGTTTCTTGCCAATAGTCAACCTCATCCAAACTGATGATTAAGGTTGAAAACTTGAGAATAAAAGGCAGAGACTAGAACTAGCCGTAACATGCCTTTCATCATATGAAGCAAACTCCAAACCAGAAAGGTAACCGATCTAGTTGTTTCACTTCTTGCTTAACGTATGCACTTAGCATATCCTTTAGCGTGCTTGACTAACGTATGCACTTTGCATATCCTTTAGTACCAAATAGAATGCTTGTAAGCTGCCCATCCTACGCGGGATGAATAGCAACAGTAAGAGTGAGATGCTTTCCCCCAACCACGTACAGACAGTCGCCCATGACTGACGACAAACTATGACTCAATCATTGAGTATCCAGCCATATACTCAATATGGAATGGACACAACCAACTAGGTTGAAAGCGAATTGGAGTTTGAGGCAGCTAATCACGAACACCCATACTCAGCCATCACCTTGTATGGTAGGGTGTAAACTCATTCTAAATCTGCAAGAGAGATTGCACTGGCAGTGCAAAAAATTGCAGAAACAATAATGTCCATGAATTTTCATTCCACTCCGAATAAATTTGTGGTAAACACTAGGGCCCATAACACCTAGTGTGCATGCATTTAACACAAACATATCCGAACCGCAATTCCATGACGAGACTTTCCACGGTACGTACGTGAAAGTTTTGCAACAAATTTGGACCATAATAGAATGTGACAACCCAATCAAACCTAGGTACCAACCATGAGACATTCTCATGTACATAGCATACGTAGCTATATGTAAAAATGACCCTCCGTTTAAGGTGGTTTCACAGCACTTGGAATCGTAACAAGTTTGTCCTTAGTACCTGACAATTTCTGGCCACTAAAATTGCTCCTGATACTGTGCACTTAAAATGGTCGAACCAATGGATGCGACCAGCACCTAGGGACTTCGTCACGACACATTGGCAAACATTGGCGCCAGTGTCAGTCTAAGAGACTCATATTCTCCACATGTGGAATATGTCTCAAACAAGGATATCAAGAAAAGCGACATCCATCAAGTACGAGCTAGTACTTGTGTGTGGAGGTAACTGCAAACACTCCGCGACAAGAGTGAGAGGGACCCTCATTATCATGCTCCACACTGGCTAAACTGAACTCCTTGAGTTCCTAGACCATGTTGTATCCCATGTGACAACATGTGCCAAATCGAACCCTAAAACTAGGTTCGTAACAGCATAAGGTACAGTGGACGTTACGGTCCAAAATACTCCGTTCCAACATGCCCTTGGCATGGCTTTGAAAATTTCAAGCGTATTTATATAACTTGCACTAGAAACCGTGGGTGTTGCCTGCGCAATCCAACCCCTTTGGTTAACATCTACGTAGTCAAACCCCTTGGTAAGACCCTCTGTAGAAACTGCTCAACTAGCAGGCAACGGTAACCAACATAGTTAACTGTGTACATAATGATTGGAATGAACTCAAAAAGTTGAACTCGTCTGCTACCGTGTGGTAGATTGCAGAAGTCTTTCTTTGAAACTTTAAATGGGAGAGATCAAACTGTGATCCTCAATGCCTATGGGGTGATTTAGCAGTCACCCTCCGGGCTGTGCCCCAAACAATATGTCCATAGAGACTCCGTAGTGCTATAGAGAGAGCAAGAAATCCACACAAGTGAGCTGCCTAGCTCTTGTGAACAGCCATGCTGTCTTAACTGATTGCTGCATCTATACTTCCTTGTAGAGATCATCTGCTGTGAGTGGACGATTTATCAAAAACTCTACTTGAGTGTCGCACTGAAAACATGTAGTGCAAAAATGACACTGTAAACATCATGAATGACAAGACTCTTGCTGGGCCATTAATGTCGATGTATACTTCCCTGGGTAGATCTGTTTGATCTGGAAAACAATCACCCAAAGAATGCCAATAATTGGGTCTTACCCTTGGCCTGACAATGGCTCTTAGCCTGTGTGGCTCATAGCCCTTATGCAAATTAGTTGAGAGTTAGAGCACCTTGACTCAGGCTCCATTGAACCGTTGAAGACTAATTTGAGTAGCATCTTAGCCACGTGCTAGCTGAAAGGTAGAGAATCTTGGCTCAGGCTGCACGTATCAAAAGCTTCTTAGAAGATTTTCATTTTTCCCTTAAAGAGAAAGAGAGAGAAGAAGAGCATGCTGGGCTGAGGAACTTTCCTTAAGTTTTTAGAGTGTGTGCCCAAACTGTGTGCTCTTACGCATCTTATGTCTGACTTGCAGCTTATCGTATAAGCATTCCACAGGTTTTCGGTATGACTGTCTCATTAAGAGAGATAACAGAAAAACACAAAACTCACTCCGACCCACCTACCTTGTAGGGGTCGTGATTATATGAGTACGACATAGCTTTGGCACTTTGCCTGTAAAATAAGTGCTAGATTGAGGTTCCTTTTAGTATTGTTGGGTGGTAATAGCAACCAACCATCAGGTTCAACAATCCATCACTTAGTCTTTCCTGGACAGAGTTGCGAGTATGATAGCGGAAGCGTAATCTATGAAGTGGTGGACTCCATGCCACTTTCTTAGCATTCCTTTCATGAAAAAGCGTAAGCCCTTGGCTAATATGACGGCCTCAAGCGTGAGAGCGGAAACCAAACGTGCCTTGCACAATCTGCATTGGTAGTGGTACATCATAATGGGATATCACCACACCTAAAATGGGAGCAAACTGCTGGTCATACCAGCTCCCCAAACTTGTGTCCCAATGCCCGTGATTCCAGGTCAATGGGCAGTAACGTGGCACAAGGGAGAAGCCTTGCTTCGTGTAAAATTGCCAAAGCACTTTGCTTTGCACAATGATAGTAATTGCCAAGGAAAGTGTAAACATGGAAAAAACAAGAAAAACTTAAACTTGGCTAACCTGGTTGTTGCTGTAACGAGTTGTCCCGAGATTTTGTAGGAGAAAACTTGATCACAGATGGCTCATAGCCATATGTGGCTGTCGGATAGATGGCTCATAGCCATATCTGATGTCTCATAGATGGTTGATAGCCGTATTTGCTGTGCGAGGGGGAGTTGTCGTGTACACAACTACGTCTTCTTATGTCAGATACATCCGTCGTGTCCGGAATGAAATATCCTGCATACAGTTTGCCATATCCTTCCCAAGTTGTATGCTCATAGCATATGCCAAACATGGGGAGTGTCAAAGCAAGAAGCCTGATGTGAAGCCTTGCGTCATAGAAATATGTTTGTGCTGACAGTCAACGAATGTGGCTGCAGATATCATAACAAAAAGAATCGACCTTGTCGAGCAATTTCAAGTGAAATTAACCAGTATTGTGTGGCAAGCATCCTCTTGTCAGTTTGTAGAAACAGTGACAAGGAGTCAGCCATGGAGAGCAACTTGCTGCCCTCAACAAATCTAGTAATAGACCATGCCTATCTCCTTGAGATACTGAAAAATTGGTCCTTGGACGTGCCTTTGAAGCAAAATGTAGCTTCATATAATTATGTATGTCCTCATTTCCAACAAGTGCTATCAGCGACGACAGATGTCATAGCAAAGAGAGTCGACCTTGTCGATCATGCACAAACAATTGACCGTGTCGAATTGTAATGTAATGGAAAAATAGTAGAACACGTGCAAATTATGCATCTTGTACCTGCTTGGCTCTATGAACGATAGCCGTGATCATCCATGCTAGTGCATACTAGAGTTATCAAACACATGCTCAATACTACTCTACTTCTGGCTGCCAAGGGCCTTGCCCAATGCACCACCAATTTGGAATCTTGTGAGAACTTCCATAGCGTTACCGTAGAATCATTCAAGCCTTGCTTGATAAATTCTACATATCTCTTGGGCGGCAACCATTGCACTAGTCGGAATTCAAAAAACCAAACAAAGTGCAGATGATTGTAAAGAATGCAAAAAGTAATGCCGAAACATAAACAAAAATACCTGGAGCATTAGCAGATCCACCTTGAAGCCTCGCCAAGATGCCAACCCACGACCTTGTCGTGCATGGTGTTGGATCTCGCTCGTGGGATCCATAAGTTCTCGAGTCTGGTGTCCAAATGTGTACCAGACTTGGTACTGCTGGAATCTGGGAGTCGGTCGGATTCCTTTCAAAAACAATCGGCGTCCGCCGCTAGTGATGCCTTGCATGTGATTGCCAATCCATGGCTAAGTTAGAAACCTTGCATCATGGCAAACTAAACACCTTGCTTGCCGAGCACTGCTCTTTATGCATGCCTTGGACTCCAGTTTCAATCCTGACATGGAGAGGTTTTGAGAGGTAGCTTGTAAATTTTCTGCACATGAGCTATGCAGAAATTTCAAAGCGAGCTTCTCCTTTTGCCGAGATCGTACCTTGAATCGGAGGTCCCTCCAGAGCCATGGCCAAGAGAGCTTTGGACTATCCTTGAGCGGCTAGGACGCAAAGCCCACGATGATATGAACACCGTAAGCCTACACACACACACACACACACACACACACACACACACACACACACACAGAGAGAGAGAGAGAGAGAGAGAGAGAGAGAGAGAGAGAGAGAGAGAGAGAGAGATAGAGAGAGAGAGAGAGAGAGAGAGAGAGAGAGAGAGAGAACACTCGCAATTGATGAAAACAACCTCGGGGGTGTGAGGGTGAATTATTTTTGCAATATTTACAAGGTGACATGCCGTGGTGGTAGAGAGGTAGGGGAAAGAGATGGTGAAACCTACTTGGTGCGTTCTCAGGGGCAACTCAATGACTGCAAATGTTCATTTTCCAAGAGCGTGCGTACGTGTGTGCATCGACCATTGGAGTCGAGAGATGGGTGTGAGTCCCTTCGCATGGTGCAATTTCCAAGGCAAACCCAACACACAAGACCCTAAACCCTCTCCCCGTGATGATGATGGTGTCAATCCCTCCCACTACACTCTACCCAATGCTTGGTTCCACATAAGTTGCCCCCCCCCCCCCCCCCCCCCGATAGTGACCTCTCAGTGCCAATTTATAGGTGTTGGCTGCTTGGATTATGGTAATCCCAGTGTGGTTATGGTAATCTTAATCGGGGAGACAAAGCAAGTGGTGGGCCCGGTGTGGTTGACCCTTGCTTTGTTTTGGGGATGGTTAATAAAAGATGGGAATCTCTACGTGGGCCTTTGTTACTCTCACCTAGAGAGAGGATATTTACAAAAGGGAAAATTTACAATGGCTTGGGGTGACAACTGAAGATAATGGTAAAATAACCTAAAATTACTGAGATGGCATTGAGGTTGCGTGTTGCCGGCGAATGGCGAGCTACCGGTGCGTTGGTGTCGAGCGTACTTCTTTTCAGAGTCGGCCGGGGCATGCCTTCGGAGCATTTTCTGTTTTTTGTCGTTGGCGGCGCGTGCTTTGGATCCTTCTTCTTTCCTTTGTCGATGTCGTAAGCGTTTATGCATGTGCGTATGTATGTATGTGAGTGTGCATGTGTGCGGGTATTTTTGTGGGTGAGTGTGTATATGTATATGTATGTGCGCATGCGTGCGTGGGAACACGGGAAAGGGGGGGGAATTATATAATGTATGTATATATATATATATATATATATATATATATATATATAAAATTTATATATTTTTTCTCTTTTTTTCTGTGGCGGATGGAGGACCGTTTGCGCATGGCGGAAGCAGAGGGGGGAGGTGTGTGGTGGGGGGGTGTGTGTGTGTGGGTGAGTGTGTGTGTGTGTGTTTCTACTGTTGCCGCAAGGCGAGTGTGTGTGGGTGTGTGGGCTGCTGTGCGCAAGAGAGTGTGTGTGAGTGAGGGACTTCTGCGGACTGCGCATGGGAGAGAGAGGAGAGGTGGGGGGAAGGTGTGGTGGGGTGTTTCTGTGGGTAGTATGTGTGTGTAGCGTTGCTGCCGCAAGGCGAGAGAGAGAGAGAGAGATTTGCGCTGGCGGCATCCGGATGAGAAAAGAGAGAGAGTTTGGTGTGCTGCCGAAAGGCGTGAGAGGGAGAGGGGGAGGTGTGGGGTGAGGGGATAAGGTTTAGAGAGAGTGTGTGAGGGAGAGTGAGGGAGAGAGGGGGTATGGTGGGGCATGAGTTTGTGTGGGTGAGAGGGAGAGGGGGAGGGTGGTGTGTCTTGCATGGGCTTAAGGACGAAGGACAGCTAAGTCAATGGGGGGGGGGGGGGGGGGGGGGAGGTTAAGCCGAAAGAGGGTGAGGCGAGCGGGTGGGGAAGAGGGAGGAGGGGTCGGGGGAGGGAATACTGGCGGGCCCAAGAGGGGGGAGGGGTGTGAGGCGGTAGGATAGGGTAGAGAGTAAAGGATAATGGGAGAGGGGTGAGTGTAAGAGTGAGGGGGGGGGGGGGGGGGTCTCACGCAGCTCATACCGAGGGAGCACGAGAAAGGGGTTGAGGGGGGGGGGGGGGGGGGGGGGGGGGGGGGGTTTCTTCTTAATTTCTGCCTGGCCGAGGAGGGTAAATCGCGGGGGGGGAAAAGGGGGAAGAGGATATGTAAAGAAAATGGGGGGGAGAGAGTTCGAGAGTTTTATCTGATGCCCGTGGGCCGGGAAGGGAAAGATGAGTTACGGTGGGGGGGTACTGAGAGTGGGGGGGGGGGGGGGGGGGGGGGTGGGGGTGAAATGAGTTTTCTTTTTCTTTGATTTTCCGAAAGCTAGCTATCACTAGCATTCATTGATCGTGTGCTTTGGTCAACAACAGGGATGGCATTTTAGAGCCCTCCCACTTGATGCTCTTAACTTGTGGTTAGCACAAGAAATACAAGATGGGGAGCTTACCTCTTGCATACTGACGACGCTACAGCCTCCTAGTAGTATTTGAATGAAGGAAGTTAGTGTTTCTTCAACCTCCTCTTCCTCCCTTCTCCAGTTGGAGAATTCTTGCAGCCATTCATCCATGGTCGACGATGGGCGTTGTCTTCAGCATTGTAAACTGGAGGTTTTTGAGAAGCCCTCCTCAGTGGGGGCACCAAATGACAAGCGCAAAGCATGACACGGACCACAATGGCGTCAAACGCAAGGAGCCAATGCACGTCGAGCTGGCCACGATGAAATGAACAGGGGGCACCACCTTCCTTTGAGAGGCTAGGATGGGAACAATAGTGATTTAAAATCACTCAAACTCTGCCACCGAGAGAGAGAGAGAGAGAGAGAGAGAGAGAGAGAGAGAGAGAGAGAGAGAGAGAGAGAGAGATGCAGGTGATAAAAACCCCTTGGAGTGTGAGGGAAAACTGACTAAATGCAATATTTACAGAAACCTTCTCTTTGGTGAGGTGGCAACCATGGTGATAGAGAGAGATAGAGAGAAATAGTGAGCCTATAGTGCGTTCTCTAGAGGTGACTCATGAGCACGGAGATTTTCTACTATCGTGAGTGTGTGTGGAAACCATTGAAAACAAGGTGTAGACTTGGCTCCTCCCCTTAGTTCTAATTCCCAAAATGCTACACCAAAATCCCCTCTCCCTTGGTGCAAGTGTTTCCAATCTCTCCCACCAAAATGCTACCAAGTGCTGACCCCCTCAATAGTGACCTCTCAGTGCCTTTTTATAGGTGCAGGATGCATTAGGTTAGGGTAATCTGATGAGGTTTAGGACCCTAATCAGGAGAGACAAACCAAGGAGTTGGGTCCCAGATGGTTGACCCTTGATTTGTCTTAGGATAGTTTTAAAATGAAAAACACCTAGGTGGGCCTTTGTGACCATCACCTAGAGAGAGGTGACGATTACAAATTGGAATTTTTTACAAGATTTTGGCTTGAAACTGGAAAAATAATGATTACTACGGATACTATTGCAATGATGTAGTGGATGAGATGCATGCGAATGGCGGGCCTTGTTGGTGCGTCAGTGTAGTGTGCTCACCAGTTTCAGGGCCGGCCGGGGCATGCCTTCGGCATCTTTCCTTGATTTGGTGTCGCCATCGTGCGACTCGATTGTCTTTATTCTTTGAGCATCGATGTCAATTCTTTGTTTTTATTTTTTCTTGTGTGTGCGTATATGCGGGTATAGACTGTGTGTATATGTGAGTGCGTGTAAACATGCATATATATACGGGGTTGTGTGTGTATGTAAGTGTGTGTGTGTGTATCGGGAGAGCACGTGTGTGGGAACGAGAGAGAGAGAGAGAGAGAGAGAGAGAGAGAGAGAGAGAGAGAGTAATTATATATATATATATATATATATATATATATATATAAATAATTTTCTTACTATGTAGGCTTTTGGGGGGCGGGGGGGGGGGTGATGACGTGAGTGAGCTCATGAGGGGGGGTGAGAGGGACGATGTGTGTGTGTGTGTGTGTGTGGCAAGTTGGGGGGTGTGTGTATTATGAGAGAGAGAGAGAGAGTGTGTGTTTATTCACTGCGCCTTCGGGCCTGTCGAGAGCACGAGAGAGAGATAGAGAGTGCGGGAGTGAGGGATGGTGGCCCTATGGCTGACGGGAGTGAGGGGTGAGAGAAGGGGTATGGGGGGGTGTGTGTGTTGGTGTGCGTGGGTGTGAATAAGAGAGAGAGAGAGAGAGAGAGAGAGAGAGAGTAATTTTGGCTGAACTCAGCATAGAGAGAGATAATTCTGAAAAATACAAAAGTAGTTTTTGGAATATTTCTCATAGTACATACGTAAAAGTTTTCTCGATCACTTAAATGCATGCTTGTACAAAATTCTTTTCGAGAGCCTAACTGAAGTGTACACAAAACTCCATGTTTGTGAATTTTAATGACTGATGTGATGTGTGATGAGAGAGAACACATAAGAGATGTTTTCAAAATACAAAAAGGATACTATGAATGTATCCAAAACGTCCAAAAACCTTTAAAACGCTGAAATCTGATGTCTCTAGCTCAAGATATAGCGTTTTTAAGCCTAGGGCCTCATGAGGTCAGTACCAAGCGAATAGAGGCCCTTGAGGGGGTCTCAAGGGCCTCTATTTGTTTGGTACTGACCTCATAAGGCCCTAGGCTTAAAAATGCTATATCTTGAGCTAGACATGTCAGATTTCAGCGTTTTAAAGTGCTATCCTAAGGTTTTTGAACGTTTTGGATGCATCCGTGGGCTTTAAAATGCTATATCTTAAGCCTAGGGCATCATGAGGTTAGAATCAAGAAAATAAAGGTCCCAAAGACCCCTCAAGGACCTCTATGTGCTTGGCTCTGACTCCTTCATAGTCTTAAATAGTACATATCAAAACCTATCAAGTACGATCCATTCAAATTTGAATTGCGAGTACTTCATAAAAAGGTGATTGATGCTTGTGCGAGATGCACGGGTACAAGTACTTGACTTTATAAGATAGCAACATTGGGTCATAAAAAGGCGTTTCTTGTGCAAAATGTGACTATCAAGCATCTTACTTTTCAGATGATAGTGACAATTTCTCCAAAATGGTTTTCATAGACATTTTCAAAATGAGAAAAAAGGATTTTTCTACGTAACGTTAGCCTTCTTCCTATTGGCTAAGGAGCATTCTCTCACTAGAGCTAAAAGGTCCAAAAATGAGTCCATTTCTTTTCTAATGAGTGTCAAAAATGACTTTTGAGCACATAGGGACGTTGAGGATACTCTACACATGCTAGGAATTAAGTTTCATTGCATTTGGAGCATCGTAGCTAAACAATTTCATTGAATCAAGTTTGTGGTAAGGAAAGTGGTTGTTGGTTTCCAGCACACACCTGAGACCGATCTAGGTGAGAGCACACTAGACTTGGGTTTTTCAAGAGATTAACTATCTCATGTAGCCTCCATGCACTAGTTGGGTCAGCTACATCCCACGGATTGACTATTTATGTATGTGGTTCTTTCTTTACTAGCATCAATATGGTGAGGCTTGGCAGTTGGCCGACATTTTGGCACCGTTGTCGAGAACGGGGCCTAGACTAGAGAAAAACCCAAAGCATTCACTTTGATTTCCATTACTTCCACTAATTTTGGCTAGAGTAACACCTTTTTTTAACTTTATCATGGTTGAGAGGTTTTTGAGAGTAGACTCAATAAAGACCTCGAGAGCTTTAGTTAGTAGGACGGACTAGGTAGCGGGTCCTTGAGACGAGCTAGTGGTCGGTAAGGGCATCACCTAAGTAGAGAGTAGCGATTTCAGACTGAAGGTTGAGCTTTTTACTTTCAATACTGTTTTTTCATGTTCAGTAGGAGTAGGGTAAGTAGAAAATCATAAGGATTGCATCTGATTTGAGGTGCACTATGGAAATCACAAAAAATGTCACATCTATCTTATGCACGCCGAAGATAGACAAGGGAGTTTTTGAGACTAATATTGGAAAACTGGACATATAAGGTGGTAGATCAACTTGAGTAGAGTACTACCTTTGATTTGGGAAACATTTGGATCACTAAAACACTTGCTCAATCCCCAAATTGAAAAAAATCAAAGACTTTAGAGAAAATAAAAACAAAAAAATCAGATCAGGCTAAAACTTGAAACCAGGGTGTGGTTGAAATTCAATATGTGAAGAAAAAAATGCGAAAGTTCAAAATCTGACAGAGATTTATCTTAGGGGCGCCGAAGATAGAAATATCTCCAGAGAGGGTATTTTGCCAAAATCTCAACTCACAGGGTCTATTTAGACCATAATACAACTCCTAAGCAAGTTTCATCAAATTTGGAGTTGTGCAAGGATAAAAACACCAAGAAAAGTGGAAACCCTGACTATGGGATCAAAAAGGGTGACAAAACACTGGTAAAGTGTCCAAACTTTGTGAAAATCATTGAACAAGCTTGGAATCACATATAAGAACCTAAACAAGTCACATTGGTCAAAAATATGTTAAAACAAGGAAATTTTATATTAAGCGCACCGAAGATAAAAATTTTCACCTTAAGGGTAATGCTATTGATTTGATACTAAGATTACATGTAAAAACCCAAGAAAAACACCTTGGAAAAAAATCTCTTGAAATAGTGAAAGTTTATCTTATGTGCGCCGAAGATAAATTTTTCACTAGAAAGGTGTTTTTTTTATTTTCACACTAAGGTGAGCTTTATTCTATCATAATAACCCTATTCAAGTGGTCAAAGTCAAAGGTGATTTTTTTATTTTGACACCAAGGTGACCTTTTATTCTATCATAAGAACCCTATTCAGGTGATCAAAGTCAAATTTTGGAGAATTTTATCTTAGGCGCACATAAGATAAATCCTCTACGAGAAAGGTGATTTTTTTATTTTGACACTAGGGTTAGTTTTGTCTTATCATAAGAACCCTATTCAAGTGGTCAAGGTTCAAATTTTAAAGAATTTTATCTTATGCGTGCATAAGATAAATTTTCTACAAGAAAGGCAATTTTGGCAGAATTTTCATTGACATAGTTTCCATTGAGCATTATAGAGATCTTGAGCAAGTTTGAACAACTTTGAAGCTGTGCAAAGACTGCAAAACATATGGAAACCTTTAAGATGGGACAAAAAGGGATGGTAAACCACTCACATATAGTTCAAACTTTGTGAAACTACATGTAAAACCCTAGAAAAATCACAGTGGAAAAAAATCTCTTGAAATAGTGAAATTTTATCTTTGGCGCTCTCTCAATAGCAATTTTATCTTGGGCGGCCTCAAGATAGCAATTTTATCTTTGTTGGTCTCAAGATACAAATTTTATCTTTGGCGCTCCCAAGATAGCAATCTTATCTTTGGTACTCCCAAGATAGCAATTTTATATTTGGCAATCCAAAGATAGCTTGTTATCACCAAGGGTACATGTGATTGCAAATTAAGCTATTTAGAGCCAAATTTTTTCGTTGTTTCAAATTTTAATGCATTCGATGTAGAGTTTCCTAACTCTTGTGTGTTTAGAAAGCATTCAACTGCTAGAATTGCACAAGCAATCTTTTCAACCTGAGAGGGAGGAATTTGTCCATGCAGCAATAGAATCTGTGAACATACATCTTTACAGACCAACACAACATAGACTCAAGTGGAGCTGAGAGTTCAAGCGGACCAGAGCTAGTCAATGGTAGTAACAAAAGTACAAATGCAATAGAGCAGGTTTTACAGCTCTATGGATAAAATGGAGATAAAGTCGTGTATAAATATTCAAAAGTCCACAGGTATCTTGTGAGTATCAAAAGTAGCACAGGAGCCACAATCTTATTAATTAGAGTATAGCCAGATCCAAAGAACTTGCAGATGTTCACAAATTTTAGTGGAGGTAGGTATGGCAAGCTCAAAGATGAAGTGCAGGTAGAAGTGCACCCCAAGAGATTATCCAAATATTTGCAGAAGCCATCAAACCATCCAATTGGTGCATATGCTATCAGGATCATTGTACATGGATTATAATGGTCGAATCTACAGTCAAGAGACAAAATTGAAACATCCAATAGATCAGCCGATAGAAGTGAGTCTAATTGGAGAACCAGGTCAAAGGTAGTACAAAGATCAAGATGGAGCAGTCTACATCCTGATGCTAAGTGTGCTAAAATAAGAGGTTGACAATTTGGTTAACACAGAAGCAAAAAATTCTCAGTAAGAGCTTGTGATAGATGAGACAGCTGACATACCACAGGTGATGGTGTACTACTTAGATTGTGGAAGAAATGGTGGAAAATTTTCAGAGGACTGTCCAAGAAACACAGACAAAAGAGACACAAAAATTGCCAAGCGAAGCACATAGCAAATTGGAAACACAATTCGGATATAAGTCTATCTAACTTATCATTTTTTATGCAATCAAATGTTCATGCATTACCATTAGAAGCACCAATAAAAGCATGACAAGTTCAAAATTTGAATGAAGATGCACATACACATGAAAAGATTAAAATGAATCCTTTGAATAAAAAAATACTATGTGAATCTTGTCAAAAAGTTCAGTTATCACCAGAGGTTAAAAAAAGTGTTAGGTTTGCAAATGCTTTGCATCCACTACCACCAATGTGCAATCATTCACGAGTCTAAGGGACACATCAAAGACAATGTTTCTAGCATTGTATGGTACATATAATTCATATGCACACTATTTAGACCAAAAAGGGCAATTGTACAAAAAGGATCGACCAGTGTTTGAACAACCCACATACTAGCTCATAGAATTGTGCCCAGTGATAGATTAGGAAGGATAGTTCATTTTAGAGGAAAGAATTTATTATATCACATCCTCTCTAGAGCTGAATAATATTACACTCGTGAACCCAAAAATTTGTTCGAAGCCAAACTCTCCTCCATCAAAAACCAAGCTTTGATGTTGTGACCAAATGAGCATCTACATTGACCAAAATAGTCGTAGATATAGTCGAGAGTCTAAAATCTATGATTCTTTGGGTCTTGAAACCATAGAAGCTCATATCATATGAGACCCATGGATAGACAATATTAGGGTGAAGACAATGCTATCTACAGCTTGACTTGGGGAATCATATGTCATGTTTCATGTAGGTACATAGGAAACCATTAGGGTGAAGACAATGTTATCTGCAGATTGACTTGGGAAATCATATGTCATGTTTCATGTAGGTACATAGGAAACTATGCATAAGGTTTGAAAATGCTAAACACTGATAGTGCTACACGCACTATGCCTCCACAATCCCAAAAGGTGAGATCAAACCTGAGCCAAACAGTCTTGAGCCAAGCTCCTAGAGAAAGCTTTAGTGATCACCCTAGGAAGGGGGGAGTTGCAAATACATCAAATTCAGCTTATGTACCAGGACATGCAGCACTAGTTAGAATCCCTAGAGCTTCTAACTAGTCCTTTTCAAATCAAAAGCCATTAAAAGACCATATGGTTGTTAAAAGTTCCTACTGGACCCAAGCTCCCTCAGAATTTGATGTGACAAGTGCCAGTACAAAGACCATCAAGTACAAAAGTTTCAGTTGACTTTCTCAAGATAGATTCAAAATTGACAAATCCCATAATGTTCAAGCAATTGCATGGGACCAGTCTCACACAGATATCAAGATGCAGATGGAAATAAATACCAGCAACCTCATGACATTATACAAACCTCCACGGATGGTAAGCTTGAATTCAAATATTATCTCAAGATGATGCAGAGCGTCAAGCTGCCAAAACAGGTGAAGCTTGGTTCAAATTCAACAGAAGCTAAAGATCAGAAAGCTACACAAATGTCATCGTCAAAATCTCCTTTGAAGAGACACATTTTGCCAAAAAGTACAATGGATATTTTAAGATCAAAGGTTGCTTAGCTGCAGGCAGATAATGCTCAACAACTGTAAGAAAAAGATACAACATTGCATCCAAACGAGTCAACATCGATATAAGTAGGCATTCAAAGCAAATAAGATGCAAAAAAAGTTTGATTCAAGAACGACATAATCAATTTCAAAAAAAACCATGAGAAGATCAAGTGCAACATTACTGTCGAACTTGAAGAAAAGCTGAAAGTGAAGTAAAGCTAGATTTTCAGCTAGACAATAATCTTATGTTATTTTGCACTCAAAAAAAATGTGGCCAATGATCGCTGGAAGATGCACCTGAATTCATTAGCATATCTGAAAACAAGCAAGCAGAATGTTGGGGAGTTGTTTCTACGACCATTCAGATAAGTTCAAAAACCGTCATAGCTCAGTTCCACGTGATCACAACAAAATATATAATAGATAACATCATATTGGGAAGGGTAACGGCCTAGAAGGTTTTAACAGAATGTTGGGGAATCATTTCTATGACCATTCAGATAATTTCAAAAACCATCACAACCCAGTTCCATGTGATCACAGTAAAATATATAATAGATAACATCACGTTGGGAATTCCAATGTCCGAGAAGGTTTTAGAGATACAAAGTGCAAACAAGATGCAGTCTTCAAATACAACAAAGAATGAAGACCAAGACTGGTCACCCACAGATGATAGCACAAATTCCTCGAGTAAAACTCAAATGGAGACCGATTCCAAAGCAAAGTTTATTGAATATGATGCATCTCCAAGAAAGACAACTTCGTAAGAGCTTCAAGGATATCAAGCAATAGCAAGTGCAAATCAAACGAAGCAAAGAGCAACCACACAAGCTAATGAGATAGAAGCAGCATCAAGACAAGTAAAGAAGAACGAAGTTGCAGCAAACCAAGAAGCAATAGGAAGTCTAAAGGTCCAGACATTGTTAGCAGGATCAACAGATGGAAGTCCTAATGGAACTCGAAGCCTAAAGTCACCTTCCATAGTGACCAAGTTAGATCATGACAAGACTATGGGAAAAGACGAACAAGAATCTTCAATAGAATTGCCAATGAGAATAACTATAGTCCTTAGGAATGCAAATGGACAAAGTGTCAGATGAAATTCTCTATTGGATAAAGAAGCAAAATGTCAGATGCAATTCTCTATTGGATAAAGAAGCAAAGTGCAATATTGTTGCAGACAGTATCCAAAGAATATAATGCAAGATCACTCCAAGTACACAGAATAGTAAAGCAATACTAGGTATGATTGCGAGTGAAGAAGAAATGGTTGCTATTTTTAGCATCCAAAAGCATGAAGAGCAGGTAAAGTTTCAAGTAAAGTCTTCAAAAGACATGCTTGCAAATGTCCAACTAATTATAATTGAGACAAACATACATGAAGATCTCAAGAGATTAACAAGACCTACAACCAGACAAAGTCATCAACAAACCTATGAAGGTAATTGAGAGATTTGGATTCCTAAGTCTTCCAGTGCTTCAAGTCAAAAGCCAGATGCTGACATCCAATAAATGCCTATAACAACATCAAAGACTCCTTTCAACAACAAGCCTAATTGGGGAACCAAACAAACAATGGAGTCTTTACAATCAAAGAAGGAAAACTCAACCAACAAAGCTGTAGATTCCAAGATAAAACAGGTATGGCAAAAGAAATCTTCAATGCCAACTTGTTCCTTCAATAATCATCTTTTTGAGGGGTAGCTTACTTTTACCTAGAAATGTTTGTAGTAAGCTCAAGAATGTGAAAATTCAAGTTGCCAGGGTGGAAAAAAACACTCTTTGGCATAGTCAAAGTCATGTTGCTAAGCCACAGAATGAGCAAAGTATTAGTCCCAAAGCTTCATGCCTTAATAAACTGTGTGCTAAGAGTCGTAGTTATTAGGATTATGCTCAAGCTATACGAGTTGAGTATGTCTAAGTCGTGTCGCTCATGCTGGATGAGATTAGCATAATATTCAAAGTATATTGAATTAATCATGGTGGAGTGATGTAGAGTCCAACACTCACGCACAATGGACATTAAGATCTCTACCCTCGACAATGAAAACCCTTCTTAAAGGGGTTCCTGCTTGTAAAGCCACGTCATATGCTTTTATAGATACACATTCTTTCTGAAGAACCCCTCAAAAATCCTTTTTTCACAGCATATTATTGACCATGCATTTCTATGTATGCATATAGGATGCCCCACCGTATTGGACATATGCATTAGAAACTCTTTTTTTCTTCCACCTATGCACCTTGAGTGGACTATAGTAGGAAAACAAATGTTTCATCATGCCACCCACATATTTGATACCCCTTTATATTTCCACATCCATCGGCAAATAATACGTTCAGTACTTTATTAATATTTCCCATGATAATAAGTACTTCAATAATGTGTGTATCCCAAAGGCACAAGGGATGATTAATCCTATCCCTCAGCAGGTGTGTTTCTTGTATCTTACGCACTAGCACCCCATAGTTGTGATGTTTGTCGCATATAAAATCATTGCCAAAGCAATCGCTCTTAGCCTATTGCTTCCCTCTTGGACAGGGTTATCTCTCACCATTAGCATTGGTTCATCAAAGGGAGGTTAGACAATATCTTGGGAGCCATGGTTGGAATTGAGTAAGCAGAGCAAGAGTGCATCTTGCTTTAGCTTGATCTAGACAAGGCATATGACAGGGTTATGTGGTCCTTCATTGAAAATGTCATGAAAGCTCTGGGCTTTGGGCATCACCTTTGTCATCTTGTTCACACTCTGGGCACACGGAGGCAATTTGATCTCTTATTCAATAAAAGAATTATGGGCTGCTTTGAAGTTAGGAGATCGATCAAGCAGGGATGCTTCCTAGTCCCCTAATCTTTTTGCCATTGGCTCAAACATCCTGATTCTTGAAGGTGCTATTATGCAGGGTGAAATTCAAGGTTTAACTATGTCTAGCAACGATCAACTCCTCACCCAGATGTTTGTAGATGACTCCCGCCTTTTATTGAAAGCCTTCCCTCAAGTTCTCAGCAACGCGCTAGAGATTGTACGGACATTCTCTGTGGCTTCCGGGTAAAAGTGTAGTATCAAGAAGTCAAGACTAATCTCCCTAATGGAAAGCAACTCATTCAACCCATCAGATTGGGTGGGGGAGATTGTTTCTAAAGGAAGGATCTTTCAACATCTAGGCGCACACTTGGGGGTGTACGTCACTCACAAGCAAAGATTCTAGTAGGTCATGGAGAAGATACATAGGAAAATGAGGAAGCAGAGTTTGTGTTTCTTCACTTTCCGAGTGGAATAAAAGTGATCGACTCATTTATACTCCCTTAAATTGCCTTCATAAATTGCCTTCATCAACCCTCTCCTCAAAATTTCCAAGTGTAATTGGAAGGAGTATTTTAAACCTATTGAAAGATTCTTATGGAAGAACAGCACTAAAGCCTTGCCACCATGGAAGTGGGCAAATTGGGAAGTGATAGCTTGCCTAGTTACCAATGGTGGCCTCAAAATCCTCAACCCTACTGTCCATGTTGAGGTTCTTTGTGCCAAGTTTGTGGTCTCTATAGCTAAACAAGAATAGACATCAGCTATCATGACCAAGGACATGATTAACTAGTCAAAACTTTTCTCTAAAGGTGGTCAATGGAAAGAGATTGAGGTGCATGACAAACTATTAGCCTTGGGGTGGTCTAGTCTGAAAATGGGTGGTACAATGTGGGAGCTGGTGAGAAAGTGCAATAGAGCAACAAGGGTTATAGAGACTCTAGGGCTTCTAACTGACATTGCGGTTCCTGGTACATAAGATGAGCTTGATGAATTTATAGCTCCCTCTTCCTAGGGTGGTCACTATAGCCTGCTTCATTATAAGAGTTCAAAATTGTTTGGCTCTATTTTAGTCTCACCTTTTGGGATCGTGAAGGTAAACTTTGGGTATTAGTATTGATGTTTGGCATCTGTAAACCTTCTACATAGTTTCCTCTCTATCTCATTGAAACATGACAAATTATTCCCCAAGTCAAGCTGTAGATAGTATTATTTTTGCCCTGATATTTTCTATCCCATGGGTCTCCTATGATATGAGCTTCTGTGGTTGAAGGACCCAAGGCATCATAGATGCTAGACTCTAGTCTATATCTACGACTGTTTTGATAAAAGTATATGCTCGTTTGGTTACAACATCGAAGCTTGACTTCCTATGAAGGAGAGTTTGGCTTTGAATAGATTTATGAGTTCACTTGGGTAATATCCTTCAACTCTAGAGAGGATGGGCTATGATAGATTCTTTCCTTTGAAATGAACCATCCTTTTTGATCTATCATTGGACGCTCTTCTATGAGTTGGTATGTGGGCCGTTCAAACACTGGTTGATGCCTTTTGTACAGTTTCCCTTTTTGGTCTACATAGTGTGCATATGAATTATGTGTACCATACAATGCTAACAACATTCTATTTCATGTGTCGGTAAGATTTGTAAATGATTGCACACTTGTGGCAGTGGATGTAGGATCATTTGCAAACCTAACAGTCTTTTCAACATTCGGTGGTATCTCGACACCTTGACCAAATGCATACAGGAATTTGTTGTTCAAAGAATCAATTTTAAGCTTTTCAGGTACCTGTGCCACTTCATGTTAATTTTGAACTTTTAGTGTTTTTACTAGTGCTTCTAATGGTAATGCAGAATCACATGATTGCATTATAAATGACCATTTACGTGCACTTACATCGAGATTCGCATTTCCAATTTTCTTTGTACCTTGCTTGGCAGTTGATGTGTCCTTGTTGTCTGGATTTCTTGCACAATCTTCAGAAATACTGGTGGTATTTCATTTGGTTTTGTGATGTCAAGCTCTACCTGAGAAACTTCTGCTTCTATGCTCGCCAAGTTGTTGGCATATTCCTTTAGAACACTAAGTATCAAGCTGTAGATTGCTCCATCTTGACCTTTGTACCGTCTTTGGCTTTGTTCTCCAATTAGAGTGTCTCCTATTGGTTGATCTATTGGATCTTCCATTTCTGGTTCTCGACTGTAGATCTGACCACTGTAAGCCATGTACAATGACCTTGATTGCATATGCACCAGCTGTATGTTTTGCTGGCTTGTGCTGATTTCTAGATAGACACTTGGGTTGACTTTTTGAACTTTTATATGTATTTCATCTTTGAACTTGAAATACCTGGATCCATTGAAGTGTGTCAACATCTCCGAGTTCTCTAAATCTGGCTTTACTCTGATCAATAGGATCTTGGCTCTTGTGCTGCTTTTACTGCTCTTTGCAATCTGCATATAAGACTTTATCTCCATTGTAGCCATATAGTTGTAGAATCTGCTCTGATGCAATTGTGCGTATGTTGCCAATGCTACTAGCTTGCTCTGTTGTACTTGAACTCTCGGCTCGATTTGAGTCCATGTCGGCTTGTTCTATAAAAACTATCTCTTAGCAGATTTTGCTACCGATTAGCAAAATTTATGCTGCTCTACTAGCCTAATCTGCAATCACATGTGAGTGGTGTCCCTATTCATCCAACTGGGAGCTAATTTGCAACGCAATTACTTGCACTTGCCAATTTCTAGCATCCAAAATTTTGAAATTTGTATGCCCCTCAAACGGCTTTGAGTTGGTCGTTTTCATCTTTTTTTTGATATTCTTCTGCTATTTCTCGTTTTTCCGCTATTTGCTTGGTGTGTGAATCTTTCGACTTTTCTTTCTTGCTTTTTCGTATCTTTCTGGTTTTTTCGACGACTTTCTTTTTATTTTTATTATTTATTTGAATTTTCTATTTTTGGGTAATTTTATGATTTTTCTAAATTTTTTCGAAAGTTTTGATTTTTTAGGATTTTTTTGGTGAATTTTCTAATTTTTATGGATTTTTTTAATGGTTTTATGAATGTTTTATGATTTATTGTGATTTTTTCGAACAATTTTTGGATTTTTAAGGATTTTCTATGAGTTTTTGTGAATTTTCTATATTTTTTGTGAATTATCTGTAGAAGTTTTGAGTTTTTTATGAGTTTTCTATGAGGTTTGTATTTTTTGCAAAATTTTCTGTGATTTTCTAATCCGTTTTTTGATTTTTTATTAGAAATACTGGTGGTATTTCATTTGGTTTTGTGATGTCAAGCTCTACCTGAGAAACTTCTGCTTCTATGCTCGCCAAGTTGTTGGCATATTCCTTTAGAACACTAAGTATCAAGCTGTAGATTGCTCCATCTTGACCTTTGTACCGTCTTTGGCTTTGTTCTCCGATTAGATTGTCTCCTATTGGTTGATCTATTGGATCTTCCATTTCTGGTTCTCGACTGTAGATCTGACCACTGTAAGCCATGTACAATGACCTTGATTGCATATGCACCAGCTGTATGTTTTGCTGGCTTGTGCTGATTTCTAGATAGACACTTGGGTTGACTTTTTGAACTTTTATATGTATTTCATCTTTGAACTTGAAATACCTGGATCCATTGAAGTGTGTCAACATCTTCGAGTTCTCTAAATCTGGCTTTACTCTGATCAATAGGATCTTGGCTCTTGTGCTGCTTTTACTGCTCTTTGCAATCTGCATATAAGACTTTATCTCCATTGTAGCCATATAGTTGTAGAATCTGCTCTGATGCAATTGTGCGTATGTTGCCAATGCTACTAGCTTGCTCTGTTGTACTTGAACTCTCGGCTCGATTTGAGTCCATGTCGGCTTGTTCTATAAAAGCTATCTCTTAGCAGATTTTGCTACCGATTAGCAAAATTTATGCTGCTCTACTAGCCTAATCTGCAATCACATGTGAGTGGTGTCCCTATTCATCCAACTGGGAGCTAATTTGCAACGCAATTACTTGCACTTGCCAATTTCTAGCATCCAAAATTTTGAAATTTGTATGCCCCTCAAACGGCTTTGAGTTGGTCGTTTTCATCTTTTTTTTGATATTCTTCTGCTATTTCTCGTTTTTCCGCTATTTGCTTGGTGTGTGAATCTTTCGACTTTTCTTTTTTGCTTTTTCGTATCTTTCTGGTTTTTTCGACGACTTTCTTTTTATTTATTTGAATTTTCTATTTTTGGGTAATTTTATGATTTTTCTAAATTTTTTGGAAAGTTTTGATTTTTTAGGATTTTTTGGTGAATTTTCTAATTTTTATGGATTTTTTTGAAGGTTTTATGAATGTTTTATGATTTATTGTGATTTTTTCGAACAATTTTTGGATTTTTAAGGATTTTCTATGAGTTTTTGTGAATTTTCTATATTTTTTGTGAATTATCTGTAGAAGTTTTGAGTTTTTTATGAATTTTCTATGAGGTTTGTATTTTTTGCAAAATTTTCTGTGATTTTCTAATCCGTTTTTTGATTTTTTATTAGAAATACTGGTGGTATTTCATTTGGTTTTGTGATGTCAAGCTCTACCTGAGAAACTTCTGCTTCTATGCTGGCCAAGTTGTTGGCATATTCCTTTAGAACACTAAGTATCAAGCTGTAGATTGCTCCATCTTGACCTTTGTACCGTCTTTGGCTTTGTTCTCCGATTAGATTGTCTCCTATTGGTTGATCTATTGGATCTTCCATTTCTGGTTCTCGACTGTAGATCTGACCACTGTAAGCCATGTACAATGACCTTGATTGCATATGCACCAGCTGTATGTTTTGCTGGCTTGTGCTGATTTCTAGATAGACACTTGGGTTGACTTTTTGAACTTTTATATGTATTTCATCTTTGAACTTGAAATACCTGGATCCATTGAAGTGTGTCAACATCTCCGAGTTCTCTAAATCTAGCTTTACTCTGATCAATAGGATCTTGGCTCTTGTGCTGCTTTTACTGCTCTTTGCAATCTGCATATAAGACTTTATCTCCATTGTAGCCATATAGTTGTAGAATCTGCTCTGATGCAATTGTGCGTATGTTGCCAATGCTACTAGCTTGCTCTGTTGTACTTGAACTCTCGGCTCGATTTGAGTCCATGTCGGCTTGTTCTATAAAAGCTATCTCTTAGCAGATTTTGCTACCGATTAGCAAAATTTATGCTGCTCTACTAGCCTAATCTGCAATCACATGTGAGTGGTGTCCCTATTCATCCAACTGGGAGCTAATTTGCAACGCAATTACTTGCACTTGCCAATTTCTAGCATCCAAAATTTTGAAATTTGTATGCCCCTCAAACGGCTTTGAGTTGGTCGTTTTCATCTTTTTTTTGATATTCTTCTGCTATTTCTCGTTTTTCCGCTATTTGCTTGGTGTGTGAATCTTTCGACTTTTCTTTTTTGCTTTTTCGTATCTTTCTGGTTTTTTCGACGACTTTCTTTTTATTTATTTGAATTTTCTATTTTTGGGTAATTTTATGATTTTTCTAAATTTTTTGGAAAGTTTTGATTTTTTAGGATTTTTTGGTGAATTTTCTAATTTTTATGGATTTTTTTGAAGGTTTTATGAATGTTTTATGATTTATTGTGATTTTTTCGAACAATTTTTGGATTTTTAAGGATTTTCTATGAGTTTTTGTGAATTTTCTATATTTTTTGTGAATTATCTGTAGAAGTTTTGAGTTTTTTATGAATTTTCTATGAGGTTTGTATTTTTTGCAAAATTTTCTGTGATTTTCTAATCCGTTTTTTGATTTTTTATTAGAAATACTGGTGGTATTTCATTTGGTTTTGTGATGTCAAGCTCTACCTGAGAAACTTCTGCTTCTATGCTGGCCAAGTTGTTGGCATATTCCTTTAGAACACTAAGTATCAAGCTGTAGATTGCTCCATCTTGACCTTTGTACCGTCTTTGGCTTTGTTCTCCGATTAGATTGTCTCCTATTGGTTGATCTATTGGATCTTCCATTTCTGGTTCTCGACTGTAGATCTGACCACTGTAAGCCATGTACAATGACCTTGATTGCATATGCACCAGCTGTATGTTTTGCTGGCTTGTGCTGATTTCTAGATAGACACTTGGGTTGACTTTTTGAACTTTTATATGTATTTCATCTTTGAACTTGAAATACCTGGATCCATTGAAGTGTGTCAACATCTCCGAGTTCTCTAAATCTAGCTTTACTCTGATCAATAGGATCTTGGCTCTTGTGCTGCTTTTACTGCTCTTTGCAATCTGCATATAAGACTTTATCTCCATTGTAGCCATATAGTTGTAGAATCTGCTCTGATGCAATTGTGCGTATGTTGCCAATGCTACTAGCTTGCTCTGTTGTACTTGAACTCTCGGCTCGATTTGAGTCCATGTCGGCTTGTTCTATAAAAACTATCTCTTAGCAGATTTTGCTACCGATTAGCAAAATTTATGTTGCTCTACTAGCCTAATCTGCAATCACATGTGAGTGGTGTCCCTATTCATCCAACTGGGAGCTAATTTGCAACGCAATTACTTGCACTTGCCAATTTTTAGCATCCAAAATTTTGAAATTTGTATGCCCCTCAAACGGCTTTGAGTTGGTCGTTTTCATCTTTTTTTTGATATTCTTCTGCTATTTCTCGTTTTTCCGCTATTTGCTTGGTGTGTGAATCTTTCGACTTTTCTTTTTTGCTTTTTCGTATCTTTCTGGTTTTTTCGACGACTTTCTTTTTATTTTTTTGAATTTTCTATTTTTGGGTAATTTTATGATTTTTCTAAATTTTTTGGAAAGTTTGGATTTTTTTGGATTTTTTTGGATTTTTTTGGTGAATTTTCTAATTTTTATGGATTTTTTTAAAGGTTTTATGAATGTTTTATGATTTATTGTGATTTTTTCGAACAATTTTTGGATTTTTAAGGATTTTCTATGAGTTTTTGTGAATTTTCTATATTTTTTGTGAATTATCTGTAGAAGTTTTGAGTTTTTTATGAATTTTCTATGAGGTTTGTATTTTTTGCAAAATTTTCTGTGATTTTCTAATCCGTTTTTTGATTTTTTATGTTTTTTTGTGATTTTTGGAAAAAATTTAAAGGCTTTTTTACCTGTCTTACATGTGGCGCTGGTGATGGCGGGGTTGACCTGCGGACGTGATGGCGAGGTTGGCGGGGCCCGAGCCTAGCGCGCGCAGTAGTAGGTAGAGGAGAGAAGGAGAGAGAGAGAGAGAGAGAGAGAGAGAGAGAGAGAGAGAGAGAGAGAGAGAGAGAGAGAGAGAGAGAGAGAGAGAGAGAGAGAGAGAGAGAGAGAGAGAACAAAATGTGGGTAGCCCTAAATGGCGCGTGACAATGGCCATCGGCGATACACAGGACAGAGGCAAGGCCTGGAGCAGAAGAGATGCGCTGTGTGTGTGTGTGTGTGTGCGGGCGCGCGTGTGTGCGTGGCAGCGTGGATTCGGGTCAGCTTTTGACAATGCAAATGAGGGGTCGAGCTGCGGGGGTTGAAAGCATCGGGGGTTTGACCATTGAGCGCATGCGGGTGCAGGCAGACAACACACACACACACACACACACACACACACACACACACAGATTGGGTACACCGTACAGGACAGAGGGAGAGAGACAAGGCGGTGCAGAGAGAAGAGAGAGAGAGAGAGAGTGAGAATTTAATGGCTCGCAGTAATCAGCGGGATCTAAGGGAGAGTGTGTGTGTGTGTGTGTAAAGGTGTGGTCGATCCAAGCATCGAAAGGCACGGAGAATTGTGGAGAAGGAGATACTGCGAAGAGAGAGAGTACAATAGAGAGAGGGAGAGGAGAGGAAATGCTAATAATCGCAAGAGAGAGTTAGAGAGAGAGTGAGAGTGATGAGAGAGAGGGTTTTATAAGCGGGTAGAAGAGCAGAGAGAAGTAAGAGAGATGGGGGTGGATAGAGTAGAGAGAGAGTGGGGAGGAGAGAGAGGGTTAATATTCGTGCTTTTGGGAGGTAGAGGGATTTTTTTTTTAAAGTGTGGTGGGATAGATCTAAGTGTGGTGGTGGTATTAAAGATAGATAATGAGAGATAGAGATAGAGTTAGAGACAAGTATTGGACTAGATATGAAAATGAAAGAAAAACTAGCAACATATATCTTACATGAGAGCAATCCTGACCACCTTAATGCAGAGAGAAGATGAGGCAAGACTTCAGTCTTTCTTCAAGGTAAAGTATGGCACTAAGATGAGTGTGTCACTAAGGAATTGAGCTATTCTCACTCACTCATAAATTTCCCCCAATGAAGAGAAGGTTGCCCTTTTTATAGGTGAGAGAGCCATGTTTTACATAATCACTTGATTAGGCTAAAGAATTAGCCCAAATCAAATGTTCTTTGGATATTTCTTAAAATGGGCAATATTAGGACTCAAAATATCATGAAATTCAGCATTTTTGTTCATTGAGGCTCCATGTGGGTGCATGATGTATGTGGGCCCCACCTAAGCATCTTCTCTGTGGCTCCAGCAGGGGGTCCCAACTTGTGTGTCTTGTCCTTCAAAGCATCTTTGAGGTGTCACATTCACATGCTTGTGTCTTTTATCTTCCAAATATCTTATTTTATGGAAAAAGACCAAG
This sequence comes from Adiantum capillus-veneris, assembly GCF_014529385.1. Classification (NCBI taxonomy): domain Eukaryota; kingdom Viridiplantae; phylum Streptophyta; class Polypodiopsida; order Polypodiales; family Pteridaceae; genus Adiantum; species Adiantum capillus-veneris. The sequence goes on along the minus strand of NC_140935.1, from coordinate 11,350,701 downwards.
ATTACCTCTTTGCACTTGATTCACCTGTTTACCATTTCTTCTTGTAGTGTAGTTGTGAGAGGATTTTTCATTGATTTCCCTGTAACTTTTGACCTGTAACTCGGATTGACATGCTTCAAAAAGAAAAATTGGCCTACTAAAAGAGCTTGACTTGGTTTTGGCCTTTTCTCCACGCCCTTTGGTCGGGATTTTCAAATTGGGATGGTCCAAGAAGCTTTGGATCTTCCTTTTCATAAAGTCTTCTAGTAGGCCCTTCCCTCTTGTATGTATCCAAGAAGGTATGCATTATTGAAGGGTTATATTATTAAATAAATGTGAAAAGAAGAAAATAATTTATAAATGGTAGGGTATAGCTGAGATATTAGAAGAAATATACAAATGCTTTTCCCCCAGACAAAAGGAGGCACAATCATTGATACTTCTCTTGCAGTACTGTCTATTAGTAATGTACATTTATATTACTTCAAAGGTAAATACTAAGGTATGGTAGAAAGATTTTTTTTATGCATATGATTATTATATGAAGTATACTTATGCATCAAAAAGTCACAAGATAAATCGTTTAATGCCCGTTCCCACTATATACGTGCGACATCACGACATCCACCCCCTCTAAACCTGCACATCCGCCGGTATGTGCCACATTGTCTCTTTGTAAGATCAGCCCTCTTGTACATCTTCCTTGCTTTCTTCTTCACTGGATGATTCCAGAGCTTCATGTTCACTTTTATCTTCACCTGTGTTTTTCTCTTCTTCCTCATCAACATCTTCTAGACCATTGTCTCTTCTTCTCTTAAACATTTTGATCCTTTTTCCCACAATGGGAATCTTTACTTCTGTACCATCTAGTTCAGACAAGGTGTTAGTAGAATTTTCATGCACATGCTTTACAACGTATGGTCCAAACCATCTTTTTGAGAACTTACGCATGATTGCGTGTTGGTTATCAAGGCTACTATTATACACTAAAACCCAGTCACCTTTATCAATTGCTTTGCTCCTGAGGCGATGTCGCTTATCAAAGTAGTCCTTGTTTTTCAACCAAGCATTTTTGAGTCGTTCTTTTGCAGCTTCAATGTCTCCAGGTCTTCTCTCTAGTTGCCTTATATGCAGTGCAAGGAGATGTTCCCTGCTAAGCCCCTCTTGCCAAGGTAGTACATTCAATGTGGGAATTGTATCTTCAATCGGCATCAATGGCTTTTGTCCATACATTAGCTCCGCAGGCATGTAGCCAGTTACTGAGCTATGTGTTGTACGATCAGCCCGTAAAGCATATGGTAACAGTTTTGGCCACTCACCAACTCTTCCTTCGCAAGCCTTGGCCAAAGCTTTGATGATAGGAGGATTCCCTCTTTCACTCTTTCCATTGCCTTCAGGGTTGTAAGTTGTAGTAAGAGAAAGCTTGATTCCTAGTCTAGAAAAGAACTCCCTTGCTTCTTCGGCATCCAGTTCACCTCTATCTGCAGTGATTTTTCCCACACAACCATAACGGCAAATCACCTCATCAAGAAGGAATTTTCACACAGCTTCTGTGGTTTTAGCTCTTAATGCTCTTCCTTCAACTTGGTTAGTTAGGTCCTCTCGTGCAAGAACCAAGTATCTCATCTGCTAGAGTCCTAAAGGCATTGTGACTAGATCCACAACCCATTTATAGTGCATGGCTAGTGGATATGTAGGGTGCAATCCATCACGATGTCGTACATTTGAATACATTTGACAAGTTACACAGGACTCTACAAACTGTGATACATCTTTATACATACCCTTCCACCAGTATTTTTCTTTCAACTTGGAGAAGGTTGCCCACACACCTCTGTGTCCAGCCCATAGACTCTCATGAAACTCTTGCATGAGCTTTACTTGGTTCTCTTTTTTACATATAACCCATTGTGATGTAGCACCCTTTTGTTTGGGATGCTTCCACAAGTAACCATCCCTCAAAAAGTACCCATATGCTTTTCTGTGTATCCTCTTGAATTCTTGTTCAGACCAATCATCCTGTTTTGTTAGAGTACTCAAGTAGCTTCTAATAATAAGCCAATCACCTTCATAAAGATCTTTCAAGAGCAATTCGAGTGAATTAGTCATGTAGACATTGTTACCTTTGACATGAGAGATAGAATAGAACTTTGTGCCTACATCTTCTCCCTCATCAATCATTTGTGACTCATCTTCATACCTTGCCCTTGATAGCATATCTGCCAATGTATTGTCTTTACTTGCAATGTGCTTAAACTCAGGATTTAAGGACTTAATGTAGGCAATCCACTGCAACATAGCAATGTCTGGTGTTGAGCAGCTTGTAATCATCCTAAGAAGTGGTAGAAAATCTATTTCTACAACCACACATGCACCAATTAGGTACTCTTTTCCATTTTTCAAGGCTGTAACCATACCCCATAGCTCTCTCTTTATTTGTGGATTGTTTCTTTGGTGAGCACTTAGTACCTTTGCTCCAAATCTTACCACATACCTGCGTCCTTCTTCATCATCTTGTCCTATTGCCCATCCAATCCCTCTAGGACTGGTGTCTACTGTCACAATTACTAGCCTTTGACACTCATAGTCTACCTTTCTCAAAGTTTGTGCTGACTGGAGCAACTCCTTTAGCTTTTTCATGGATTTTACATGTGCTTCTGTCCATTTAAACTTTTGATTCTTTCTAAGCAACTGATAAAGAGGATCAGCTACATGTGTATAATTTGGAATCCAAATAACATAGCAGACACATGCTCCCAGAAACCTTCTAACCTCAGTGATGCTAGTGCATGTTTCTTTCATTCTTTGGATAGTATCTACCTTTTCTGGACAAGGTTTCCTACCATATGGCCCGCACATGTGCCCCACAATGAGCACTTCATTGACACCAAACATAGAATTTTCCCTGACAATGTAAGATTCACTTCTTCCAACCTAGACAAAATTTTATCACAATCATTTATGTGATTTACCACAAACCTGCAACATCCCTTGAGATCCAAAGCTTCATCTTTTTCACTTTCTTCACATCCTTTGATAGGAAAATCATCAATGAAAGGCATTGTGATTTGAGGAATAAAGTCACGTAAGACCTTATTCATCCCATTCATCATATGTACAACCGAGTTGGTTGCTCCCTGTGGCAAGGTACACATCCTTACCAAACCCAAAAGTGTCCTCATGGTTGTCAAGTCTCTGTGTTCGATTGCAAGCTGAAATTGGTCATACCTTGAGTAGAGATCCCCCATTGAGTAGATTGCCTCCCTGCAAACACCTCTGCAAACTCATCCACAATTGGACTTGTACCTACATTTCTAATTGTCACCTTGTTCATTGGTTGCATATCTTGGATGAAGCGTAGAGAACCATTCTTCTTTGGAACTGTGAACCACCTGTTTGAGTATGGAGCACAAGAAGGCTCCAAGATTCTCATTTTGATTTTCTCATTCAGTAGCTCTACTAACTTTGGCAAATGAGCCTTTGGAACCAGAATAGGCGGCAGATTCCAAGGCACATGAGGTATTGTGAAACTTACCATAGGAGCTACAATAGAAGGATCAACACATCCTATCTCATCTGGCTCAAATGCAAAAACCTTACCATGCTTTGAAAGCATTTCTTTAAATCACTTCGTCTCCTCCTGTGTTAGAAACTCCTCGCGACCAATCTGCAACTCTTAGAAAGACTCCTTTCTGAAGGTATGCCCAATCTTTTTAGGATTCCTCAAACTTGGTTGAAAAGAAGCCTGCTCAATCTTTTCCCTATTGTTGGGTGGTAAGGGAAGCTACTGGTTTCATCTTCTTTGCTACACTCTTGTATTTAGTTTCAACATGGACTTCTGGGCCAACTATTTGGTTTTCTTTAAAGGCTTCTATTACTTGATACATTTCCATAGAGCAAACTTCAACAACTTCATTTTCAAGATGCAAACTAGACCCCATTATAGCATCAAGCTCACCCAGAACATTTTCAATAGGCTCTAGCAACCCACTCTTTTTCATGCCTATTTGTACATTATGCACATATTGCCTCTCACATCTCTTCAAATCTTCAAGTTTTGTAAAACATTTGATCCATTCCTTGTTACCTAGGAGCTCGCTGAAAAAGTTTCACCTATGTTTGGATCAAGCGAGACCCTTTTTAATTTTGTACCACTGCAATCCCTCTTTACAATGGTACTTGGCCAAAACCCATCATTTCTCTATGATCATGAAACTCTTTGCTCACCTTTGGTTGTGAATGTTCTCTGAGGTTGTCACGATTTCTTTCATGGTTTACACAAACTGTGAGAAATTGGGTAGCTCATTTACCATCTTTGCTACGTATCCTAGCATATGCTGAACCATCATCCATTACCTTTGTTTCCATTCAAAATCCCACAATGTAGGGTTGTCCAAGGATGAGATGATATGAAGATGTATCCTGTACAAAGAAGTTTTGGTCAATCTTTACATCACCTATTGTCACCTTCACACCTGGACATGCTGCATACAATTCATCGGATGAATTGTTTTCCACTTTCACCATCCAACCATGATCTTTGTCCAGCACTTGTTGTAGAGACTCTTTGACATTATGTTTATTTCTGAACCATGGTCAATCAAGGCAACAAATGGCTCTTCAAGATCACCTACCTTGACCAAAGTTTCTATAGTAGCCCTTGCCCAGTGACTTCGTGAATAGTAACTCCTAGGAATAGCTTCAACTTCTTCATCATCATTTGAGAAATGCACTTGCTTCACTCTCCCACTAGATTGGTAGCATCCTACCACAACTCCATCATCCTCCTTATTTTGCAACTGCATCCCTTGTGTCTTCAAGGTTTCTCCATCAACCTGTGGACGAGCAACCTCAGCAAGAGTTTGCCTCTTTCTCTTGATGATGTCAATGATCTCCTCCTGGAATTCACGCTTTGCAATGCCAAGGACTTCTCCCAGAGTGAACTCAATCTTGCTATTCAAAATCCTTTCCTCCAAGAATTTCTTTAAATCTGTAGCAACCTCAATATCAGATTGTAGTTTATAAGTTGGGCCTTTTGTCTTACCTTTTGTTGGCTCTTTCTTCTTTCCTGTTGTAGACTCCTCCATGAGTACTTCAGGTGGAGATGCTCCCTGTGTCGGGGTTGTTTGGGAAGGCATTGAGTCACTTCTTCCCCCACTTCTAGAAGCTCTTTTTGATGGTCCTTCATCAGCATTCTCACGCCTGCGCTTTTCTTCTACGATAGCCTCATTTTGTTGGCATTTTGTAATGTAGGCATGTACTGACAATGAGTCCACAGGATCATTCCATCCTATTTCTAGATGTATGCAATCACCTGCTTCATGTAGAATCTCTTTTGTAAGATTTCCCTTTTTAGCTAATTGCATGACATTTGGCCAAATTTGACTATGATGGTCATTCACCTCTTCATCACTAAGATGCTCAATTTTTACTCCATAAGTAGCTGCCTCAACTGAAGAGCTAGCATGGCTAGTTGCCATATCTTCAACTAAGGTTTGCATTCCCCCCTTCCCAAAGTTAGTTCTCAAGGGTAGACCTATCTCTCTTAAGTGGATTTTACCATCCTTAAAAAAGACAACATCTTTTGACAAAGCATTATTAAAATCATCACAATCCCTTCTTACATGGTCTGTACTATCACACCAAATACATCTATTAACAAACCCTTCTTTGGGCTGTTGTCTTTGCCTAAGAAGTGGCCCTGATGGTGTGCCTTTTTCTTCAAGCTTTGCAAGCTTCACCTTCAAGTCATGAATTCCCTTCACAAGTTCATCTAGCATAGACTCATCAAACTTAGGAGCTATATAAGTAGGCTTTACCATTTTGTCAGAAGTTGAGGTTGAAGGACTTGTAGTGTTTACTACCATCTTGTCCCTTCTTCTTTGTCATTTGGCAAGCAACGAGACAGCACCGTCAACTTCATTCCAGTCGGTCTTTAGTCCTTTCTCAGCATCTTTATCTTCAAGAAGACCAAATTTTCTTGAAACTCTTTACCTGTGGATTGTAAGAAAAGATCTGTCTTCTCTGCATCTAGTGTGGCCCTTTCTGTCCTGGTGAGTTGTGCAAAGTGCCACTCAAATTCCCTAAGTAGCTCTGTTATTGATAGTCCTTGCTTTGGCTTGACTACCCATTCTAAGAATGTCCTTTTGGTCACTTTCTCCGAGTCCTCCATGAAATATTCCTCCTTTAAAGCTACTTTGAGTTCTTCCCATTTTCTCCCATGCCCATCTTTAATTGCCCTAATATGCTCCCTAATTTCTAGAGTAACAACTAGCTCAAAGCTTTGAATCATCTCACCTTCTGACACACGATGCAGCTCCATCTCCTTCACATACTCGCGTAAGTACTTGGTTACATCTCTGCCATTGAACTGATCCATTCAGTTGACGACTGCTTATATGGCCTTCGTTGTTGAAATCTCCCTTCTTTCAGTAGCATGTTTTTGTTGCATGAACATTGCACATGCTTGAAACATTTTCATTGTTGCTGGGTCAAAATGCATACCCTGTTGCGCAACATGATTACCCATGGTTACCCACAAACTCTTACCCTCGCTGATTCGCGTCGGGTTCATCAAAAATATGTCAAGAAGTCGACAGTCTTGCCAGGAAGGCACCGGGCCTCTTGCTATGAGAGTTTGTGAGGAAGCTCAAGGTTTATGAGAAGGAGCTAAGATGTAGATAACATAGCTTCTAGAGCTAAATAAGAATGTAGCCAAAGAAGCCGCTCACTTTCCCTTACAAACACACGTGATGGAGAGAACTCATGAAAGATAGTGAAACCAAAACAAAAATGAAAACATCGAAATTATGATCATATTATATCATGGGTAGGATAAAATGGTTAATGAATGTCATGATATTTAATCTTTGTTGTCCAAATAAGCTACGGATTGCTCTTTGGAACTATAGCTTTGTGCTTACTATAATGTATATGTTTTGTCTAGCGATTGGGATTAGTTGTGAGTACAAATCCTCTTGATTCATAATTAAATAACCACATTCGCATCAAAAGAGGATTCATAGTCAATAATAGGTAGTATGATGGGATCTGGTGAGAGAAGTATTTCGTTGAGCCTTTCAGGACCAAATAGAAACACTATGCGTTGCTGAAAGTGAATCTTTTGACTAATCCAAATGTTGACTCTAATAGATTGCATAGAATGGAAATGAAAGAAATTGCCTCTATGTGGATTATGGTTATTCATCAATGATATACTTAGTATGTTCAAAGATAAAGGTGTGAAAGAAGTGAAAGGAGAAGAAGAAGAGAGTTTCTCTCCCAAACCCTATTGTTGCCCTTAGGTAATAAGGATACTGCGGGGAGAGAAGTACCTGTAGCAAGGAGATTCTAGATTTTGTGGAAGAGAATGAGAACCTTAAGAGAGAGAGATGCTTGTGAAAGATGAAGATATGGTTACTAACCTTGTGCACATATTTGTTTCCCGCAAGAAGGTTGTGCCCGTTACATTGACAAGATTGCTCCTTGAATACCTTCCAATGAAACAATTAGGACACAACAAGAGAGAGGAAAGGAAGAGTAAAGATAGAATTAGAGATAGATCTAAGTGTGGTGGTGGTATTAAAGATAGATAATGAGATATAGAGATAGAGTTAGAGACAAGTATTGGACTAGATATGCAAATGAAAGAAAAACTAGCAACATATATCTTACATGAGAGCAATCCTCACCACCTTAATGCAGAGAGAAGATGAGGCAAGACTTCAGCCTTTCTTCAAGATAAAGTATGGCACTAAGATGAGTGTGTCACTATGGAATTGAGCTATTCTCACTCACTCGTATATTGCCCCCAATGAAGAGAAAGTTTTCCTTTTTATAGGTGCGGGAGCCATGTTTTACATAATCACTTGATTAGGCTAAAGAATTAGCCCAAATCAAATGTTCTTTGGATATTTCTTAAAATGGGCAATATTAGGACTCAAAATATCATGAAATTTAGCATTTTTGGTCGTTGAGGCTCCATGTGGGTGCATGATGTATGTGGACCCCACCTAGGCATCTTCTCTGTGGCTCCAGCAGGGGTCCCAACTTGTGTGTCTTGTCCTTCAAGACATCTTTGAGGTGTAACATCCACATGCTTGTGTCTTTTATCCTCCAAATATCTTATTTTATGGAAAAAGACCAAGATTACCTCTTTGCACTTGATTCACCTGTTTACCATCTCTTCTTGTAGTGTAGTTGTGAGAGGATTTTTCATTGATTTCCCTGTAACTTTTGACCTGTAACTCGGATTGACATGCTTCAAAAAGAAACATTGGCCTACTAAAAGAGCTTGACTTGGTTTTGGCCTTTTCTCCACGCCCTTTGGTCGGGATTTTCAAATTGGGATGGTCCAAGAAGCTTTGGATCTTCCTTTTCATAAAGTCTTCTAGTAGGCCCTTCCCTCTTGTATGTATCCAAGAAGGTATGCATTATTGAAGGGTTATATTATTAAATAAATATGAAAAGAAGAAAATAATTTATATATGGTAGGGTATAGGTGAGATATTAGAAGAAATATACAAATGCTTTTCCCCCAGACAAAAGGAGGCACAATCATTGATACTTCTCTTGCAGTACTTTCTAACAGTAATGTACATTTATATTACTTCAAATGTAAATACTAAGGTATGGTAGAAAGCTTTTATTTATGCATATTAGTATTATATGAAGTATACTTATGCGTCAAAAAGTCACAAGATAAATCGTTTAATGCCCGTTCCCACTATATACGTGTCACAACACGACAATGTGATGGTCCCTCTTGGTTCTCTGGTGGTGCTTCAGACTGTGTCAATTTCTTTGGATCTCTGAGGATGGCTCCCATCAGTTTGATGCTACTGTCGCTCTCCTCAAATTTTTTTGTCTTTTCTCTTGAGGTGGTCAAAGTGTCACTAGTGAATTCATATTCCGATGCCTCCAAGATCATGTTGCATTTCTTCCCAGTCTTCATGTCTTAGAATATGGGCTTTTATGTAGCATCCTTTATCTGGATCATTCCGTTACTCCAATCCTTCTTAGCTTCCATAGCCATGATCCATGGCCTTCTGAGAATGATGGGGTAGCTCTCCCCTTTGTGTGGCATGACAAAAATGTCTACCTCAACTTCTGTGTTGAATGCCTTCACCTTGACTGCATTCACAATGCCTACGCACTCCTCTTTGACGTTATTTGCCAGTTTAGCTATGTAGGGTGTTGGCCTACTTACCTCTAGGCCTAGATGGTGCATCATTTTCTCACTCATGATGCATATTTGTGCACCACCATCTATGTAGATATTTGAGATACATTGCCTCTGGACGTGGACACCCATGATAGGTAGGATGTCATCTAGATTCCTCCCAGAGATAGCCCCAAAAATCCTTGGTCTTGACTTTGTAGTAATTACCATCTTCGTACATTGTCTTCTCATCCTTGGTGCAAGATGGAGTAATTGGGGCCAGGTTACATTTGGACCCTGCATCAAAACATCTTGAACTAGGTCATATGGCTTAGAATACTTGCCTAGTAAAAAATCCACGATGTCGATCTTTCACGGAGGCTTAGATGCATGCTTGCTAGACTCTCCTTTTCCTTTCATATTTTCCTCCCTTTGAGAGGCCTCTTCGTGCCTGGCACGCTTCACTCCCATGACATCCACTTCTTCTACTTTTCCTTTTCCTTTGTCCTTCTCTTTGACGCACTCTTCTACCTTTGCCTTTCCTTTAGCTTCAAGACTGATGACACTCACTGCTTGGTTTCTGGCAGGTGGTGGAGGCAAGGATGGAATGAGAGGCTGCAGTGGTGGTGGTTGTAAGGGAGGTCAAAGGATTTGGACCAATGTAATCTACCATGGTTGCCTGGGTGGTGGTGGTCTCCCCCTTTGTGGAGAGAGATCTGAATCTTCCTTCCTTCTCTACTGAAGTTATGCCTTCTTGGATGAAACAGTAGCCTCATGCCATAGCCATCCTCTCCATAGTTGTAACAATGGTAGTCTTGATTCTATCATCACTGCCCTCTTCCTTGCTCTCGATTTTTGGTAGGTGCACGTACTTGCTGTATCAGATGTACTGAAAGATTCTCTACCTGGATGATGATTCGATTGAGCAGGTCTTGTTGATCTTCATTCGATTCTTGTGACTGATTCCTCTAGTGCGGCTAGGTATGGTCAACCCCTTTCCGGTTCCTCTTCCTTGGTAGACCTAGCTTGTAAATGCAACTTGTTATCTTTAAGGTGGGCTACGTCAACTGCTACCTCATACATAGCAGGAAACCTTTCCTTTTCCTTATCTTTAAGAATTGTCCATAAACCAACAACAAACCGGTCTTTCTTTAGGAAATCGGGTGCCCCTTTGCCCTCCCTTTGCGATGCAATCCATCGTCCCCATAGATCCACAAACTTCAATTTGTATGTTGCATATTCAGCCATACTTCCTTGCTTCAACTCCATTAGTAATTTCCATAATTTCTCCGATGTGGTGCCTTCTCCAAAGTGCCTTAAAAATGCTACTCTTAGCAGGTCCCACCTCTCCTTGGTGGCTTGCATCAAGGCGTACAATGATCTTGCTTCCACTTTCCTTAACATTGGAAAAATACGTAGACGTGAAGCATCATCATCCCTTCTAGAGACGACACATGCTATTTCAAGATTATTTAGGAAATCCAAAGCATCTTTCCCGACCTTACCCATGAAGGTTGGGAAGGAAACATTTGCTATTGCAAAACACGATTTTCAAAACTTTTTTTTTCTTAAACACAAATGACTTAGCGGCTTATAGTGATTAAAACAAGATGAAAATGAAAACATCGAAAGAGTGATGATAACTAACATAGGGAGGATAATGGGGTTTGGGGAGCTAAGGATCTCTCCTAGCACCATAGCACCAAACAGATACACATTTTTTTGCTGATAGAAGATCTTCCTATCTACATATATATTTATCTGCATGTGTTGTAGAAACCTAAATGGAAAAGAGGTTGGTCTATTATCCATGATGCACAGAGCGTAGAGTATTCACTTATACCCAAACATTACATGTTACCTTTAGTACAAGAAAATAGGGCCAAAATATAGGTTTGGACGGGGGTTGGGATCTATGGTGTCCCTTTTTCAACGGACAAAATCAAAGGAGGCACCCGTATGGAAGTGTTTAAGGTACCTTTAATATGTCTCAAGAAAAGAGCTCAAAGATTTCCTCACTATATATTGAGTATCTAATTTAGCTGACTATATGTATGTATAGCCATCTGTTTTGGCATGGATGGTTATAGGTAGTGCAAAGCGGGGAGTAAAAAGATGTCAAAAAGAGGTCCAATTGCTTTGAACAAAAATATCCCCATTACTTGTGCACCTACTCATTGCCTTCCGAACTGATGAGTCTAGTTTTGGAAAAGAGGGGGGATCAAAAAGTTCACTCCGTTGGTCGCTTGTGAGAAAGAACAACTCTTGATGCATCTAATAATCAGGTGCCAAAAACACAGGTAACTGAATATTGTGTTGTAAGGTCCAAGGTAGCTAATGATAATGTTTTCTTTGTCACAAAGATTGTGTTCCTCTCTCTCTCTCTCTCTCTCTCTCTCTCTCTCTCTCTCTCTCTCTCTCTCTCTCTCTCTCTCTCTCTCTCTCTCTCTCTCTCTCCCCCCGACGTGCACACACATATTTTTTCCATACAAGCCCTAAGTGAAACAATGCAGGCTGACACGGACTATTTAAGATGGAATCTACTTGGTCAAATTTGAAAATACTCATTGATTTGTGGCCATGATTCATATGGAATCTTTGAATCTGAGAAAAACCTAATGCATCATTGCCATCACCTAGCCTTGTACATAGACCCTTCTATGTCAACTTGCTACCTAGATATGAGACACCAAGTGTGGGATATTTGGGATGTTGTAGGTTCTTTGAGAAAACAAAGCATCTAGGTGGGACTAGGTGCTTGGGGTTTGCCCAAGCAATCGTAACCGACAAATCCACCCTTGCCAGTGTTGAAAAAAACGGGGATCTAGTGTATTTGAACTGATTGAAATTGTAAAATCCCAGTTAGATTTTGAGCTTGCCTTAAAGAGAAAACCAAGAAGTATAGTATTTACACAAAATTTAGTGCAAATAAGGGCAAAAGCTTCAAATTTTGACCTAAAAATTGGAAGAATTTCAAGTTTTTCCTTCTTTTCTTGGGTTAGGGGAAAAGTTTTTTTATAACCCTGAGATGTTCACTTCAATGGTTTCAAAATACGTAGGACAAAACAATGCACTTCCCTTTCAAGGTAGTGCCAACAAAGGTACTATTGAGACGTGCTTCTCTAAGACCCTCACAAGGTCTCTTTTGTACATCATAAATATGATGAAAGGGCTCACAAATGGTTATTGTTGAGAGATCATCCACAAGTATGTGCCCCACGATTTGTAAAAAATCGTGGATTAGGTGGAATCAAAAGAGATTCCAGGCAGCGCAGCAAAAGAAAGAAGTCGTAGCCAGCACAACAAAAAGTCGAAGACTGCCAGTGATTCAGGCAGCGCAGCCAAAAACTGCTAGTGATTGCATGGAAACTTTGTGACGTTTGGCAGCTGCAGTGCATTACAAATGAAAGAGAAATCATAGGTCTGTAGGTCGAAGGCAAGGGTAGAGCAGTGCATCCATCGCTAGGTGCTCTCTCTCTCTCTGTCTCTTCCTATCCCATCGCAGGTGCCCTTTCTCTCTCTCTCTCTCTCTCTCTCTCTCTCTCTCTCTCTCTCTCTCTCTCTCTCTCTCTCTCTCTCTCTCTCTCTGACAGGGTGGTATGTACGTACAATTTGCATAAATTTGTTGTCGAACAAAAATTTGCAGCACCTATGCAGAGTAAGTGTGTTAGTGAGAGAGAGAGTTTGAGAAATCAAATTTTACAACACCTATGCAGTTCTCCCTGTCTGCAAAGTGGGTGTGTGTGTGTGTTAGAGAGAGAGAGAGAGGGAGAAATCAAATTTTACTCGCAGAGTCTGTGTGTGTGTGTGTGTGTGTGAGAGAGAGAGAGAGAGAGAGAGAGAGAGAGAGAGGGAGAAATCGATTTTTATAGCAGTGGTATTGTGTGCAGAGTGGGTGTGTGTGTGTGTTAGTGAGAGAGAGAGTTTGAGAAATCAATTTTTACAGCAGCGGTAACATCGCAGAGTGTGTGTGTGTGTGTGTGTGTGTGTTAGTGAGAGAGAGAGAGAGAGAGAGATTGATTTTTATAGCAGCTCCATAAAAATCTTTATGTGTGTGCTTGCTTAAAGCTTTATGTTTTTTTTTTTGCTTTAGTTAGAGAGAGCACGCATACACGATGGCTTCATTGGAAAATAGTGCGAGAGGTGCGGCCAATAGCGCAGGCAAAGAAGGCGTCCTCGTTAAGAGGAGGGGGTGTCCTCGAATGACCGCAGAGAAGAGGTCCGCAAACGAGTCGAAGAGGCCAAAAAAGTTAATGGAGGCGAGCATGACAATCTCCGTGAGAGGGGAGGACATAGATACATGTCTTCTTCCACGCGTTGACGAATTCTTGCAGAAGGAGACATTAGCGGGAGAGTGCGCAGTGGAAAGAGGTGGTAGTGTATTCCATTTGCATTTTCAGATGGTGGTTCGTATGCTATCGTCGTCTCTTATTGCCATCAACAAGAAGCTGAAGTCATACTTGGGTTGGGACAAGGAAGGTCCGACAGGTGCAAACATCCTATGTAGAGCTCTAAAGCAGAAAAATATGCATACCTTCCAGGGGATGGTAGGCTACTACATGAAGGATGAAGGTGAGCCGCACTTCCAGAAGCTGACTCACAATGTCACTGTTGATGATATCAACAAGGGCGTAGAGTTGTATACCCTTTACGGTGTAGAAGACCTCAAGAACAGGGTATGCCTAACTCCGAACAATATTTTCGACCGTGCTGCAATGTATTGGAAGTTCAAAATGCGGCACCCTCTAGGGAACGATTTCTTGTCGACCTTGCACATTATGGTGCGTACCAGAAAATACTACCCTTCATCGTCGTGAATCATTCCTTACCAAGGCCAAGGAATGTACTTGAAAAAGATTAGAGCGATGTGGCGCTGCATGGCTTTTCCCTCAACCGTGACTTACCAAGACATAGTCAGCATTTTTGTGGCCGATGACATGTACGCCAATGCACAACCACGAGCCGATTGGTTTATGTCCCGATGGGAGGCTATAGAAAGGTTAGCATCGTATTGTTCTGCTTTCTTTTCCATGAGCTCATTGATTTAGGTACTTGTCACTATTTGTGATTAGCAAGGAGCTTACCGATACGACCGCATTTAAAGAGACCAACGTGAATGATCCAAAAGACAATGTTGTTATCATTGATGACAGTGACGATGACGATGAGAGCACACAGATAGGCGATGATTTCATGCCTCTTGTGCATCGCACAGAGGCAATACTTGTTGCATCTTGAAGGTTTATAATTCATAACTGTTTCTTTTCGTTGAACCATATTTTTTTGCCGTTGGATTCTAACTTGTTGGGCTCATTCTTTGTTATGCAGATCGTAATGGAGGAGGGGGGTCATTTGAATGCTGTGGAGGCCACTGACACGCAGGACATGTTCGAGGGAGTAGAGGAAGATCTTGTTGAAAGATTGAAGGCAATCCTGCTACATATTTGGACTTAGGTCCATGGCCATGACAATGGCACCCTTAAGTTCTTCATAAAAGAGTCTGTAGAGTCAATAAAAAACGTAGTTCAAGATTTTCAAGTAAATGTAGCGGATATCCAAGTAGCTGAACTAGAGGAGAAAATAGTGGCATTACGCAAAGAGGTTTCATCTTTAAAAGTGCAATTGAATAAACTGAATGCACTTGTGATAAGATTGAATAATGTAATCGGATGTTTCCGTTCATGAATTTAATGACATTGCTTATCCTTATCTATCGGATGTGTAATTTTCTTTTCTGTTTACTTGTCATTACAAATGAATTTCAATTTATGCCTTACCAGTTTTTATGAATTGTTGTTTGTTATGGCGTTCCTTCATAAGGTTTTCAGAAGGTTGGATCTCATGTATCTGCTCCATGTGAAATTGTCTTGCTAATACTCTTGTGTAAATTGAATGGAGTGTCAGCCATCTCTCTCTCTCTCTCTCTCTCTCTCTCTCTCTCTCTCTCTCTCTCTCTCTCTCTCTCTCTCTCTCTCTCCTTCGAGATTCCTTGGCATCTCCAAACAAATGAATTTATTTTCAAGTCTACAAGTATGTACTAGTATTTTCAAGTTTCAGCTGGTCCATGAAGGGAAAGTCCTTTCTCAGTGATACAAGCTCTCTTAACATACCCTACTGGTGAACCGCATGCTGTCAAGCTATAGTCGCCCACATTTGTGCCCTACAGTAATTAAAGTGGACCAGAGAGAGAGAGAGAGAGAGAAATTTTTTTGGTTCACCTGCAAACCGCTACAAACGCGCACGCGCGCGTGCGAGCGAGCGAGCGAGCGAGAGAGAGAGACGTCTGTGAATGCAAAATATGACTTCGGCATGATAACGACTTGCAAAAGTCTGCCTTAAGGGAATTGGATGCTTGAAATAGTCTGCCTCGCCGCGGGCTGTTTCTGGAGGAACTTTTGAGACACCTGCACACGAGTACGAGAGAGAGAGAGAGAGAGAGAGAGAGAGAGAGAGAGAGAGAGAGAGAGAGAGAGAGAGAGAGAGAGAGAGAGAGAGAGAGAGAGAGAGAGAGAGAGAGAGAGAGAGAGAGAGAGAGAGAGAGAGAGAGAGAGAGAGAGAGAGAGAGAGAGTAGATCTATGGAGTGAAACAATTATGGAGTCCGGACATGAGAGAGAGAGATAGATAGACAGAGAGAGAGAGTAGATCTATGGAGTGAAACATTTATGGAGTCCGGACATGAGAGAGAGAGATAGATAGACAGAGAGAGAGGGGGCGTTGATTTTAGCATGCGAGCGACTACAAAAATTAATCGGCATGTTAGCAAAACGTGAAAAACAAACCCCCCAAAATAGTCCACGCCGTCGGAGTCTATTTTTTTATTTGTTTTTGAAGCACCTGTAGAAACACACACACACTGTCATAATAATCAATATCTAATTCTCCTAAATGATTTTCTCATGTTAAACTGATCATTTAATATGGGGAAGTGCCAGGGGAGAAAAAGCTAGAATATTGGTTAAGCTAGCAAACCGGCCACAGTAGGGATCCAAAGGAGGGAAAATAGGGATCCAAAGGGGGGGCCATCTGCAAAATACCCATGTGCAACAATGGGCTGAAAAGACCCTAAGGTTCAGCCCATTAAGACTTCCAAAATGCTAAGGCTCCAAAATTCAAAGGTTGTGTCCAAAGGTCAACCTTAAGGGAATTGGATGCTTTGTGTGTGTACAAAAAGGTCTTTGCAATCCCTACCTGGGAGGGGGCGAGCCTTGCATGTAGGGAATGAGAGACAAATCCACACACACACACACAAGCTCCCTTTACACAAAGGGAATGAGGGACACATGTCAGCTCCCTAGCCCAGATGCCCACAAGGTGTACCCAATTCCTATATGGATGGCCTTGGAGGTGGACCAATGAGAATTAGACTAGAGTAAATCTAGTTTAATTAATTAAAAAGAACCAATGAAAATTAAGTCTCCTAGATGACTATTGGACAGTCTCCCAAGAGGTCCAATGAGCATTCAGCAGCCCAATGGCTTGCCTGATTCCTATTGGCCAGGAGGCAAAGGGGTCCAATGAGAGTTTAGTTGAATTATTAAATTACCTAAAGCTCTCACAAAAGGGGAAGGGGGACAAATGTCAGAAGGCTATCACTTATGTTGCTTAATAGTCATTGGCTTGACTTGGGGAGGTCCAATGAGGGTAGAGCAAGAGCAAATAGCAAGAGGGCTCGCCCAAGAGAGAGAGGGGGCTGCTTTTTGTAGGGCATTATCACACACACACTCACACAATCTCATGTGTGAAGTAAAGAAAACTATCTCTTCCCAAGCTTTAATGGAGAGCTCATCACCTACTCCAAGCTTGTGAGATAGAAGCCTACATCGACACACTCTTGGCATGTGGATGCAAATCCAACCAAGAGCCAATCTTCAATGCATGATCATCTCCTCTACCATGCTAATTACTAAGCTAAGCTATGCTATTATGAGTGATTATGTGAGGAGATGTACATCTTTCTCATAAGATACTCCTTCTTCCTCTCAATCTACTCTCATACCCTGCTAGCTCTCACCATCTTCAAAGGTGTGTGAGGTCTTGGGTCTGAGACCGGGGATAATTGATGTTGTGTTTGCTAAGTGTTTTGCTTAGTGCATGAAGCTTTCATCTTCATTGCACTATCTAGTCTTGAAGGAACACAAATAATTGTATTGTACAATGTCTCTGTTGATGGGAGAAACCATAATACAAAGCCTTTTGGAGGGGGGACCGGATCCATGCAAATCCGGTCCTCAACTGTTGTCAATAGCTTAATTTCTCTCTCTTTTGAAAGTATTGTTCATGCTATCTAACTAGGTGTTATGATTTTTTTTGCTCTCTCCACCCAAGCACTCTTGTAATTCTCATTAGGAATCTATTCTAATGAAATGCCCACTATGTTCATGCTAATTTCCGCTCCACACAAGCTTTTAGGCCATTAAGTGTTACACACACACACAAAGAGAGAGCGCTCCAAGGCAAAGTTGAATTAGATACACTTTAGTATGTTGTAGCTAGCGGGTGTTGGGGCGTTGGAAGAGGGAGCGATGACTTCAGCTAGGTGACATCAGTAGCAATAGGGGGTGGCTGAGTTCATCTTAGCCTTGGTTGGCACCAATCGCAGGGTGAAGTCAAAACTACGATGCAGTAGACAACATTGAACTTCAGGCCTCTCTTTCTCCCAAGCTGCAATACATTGGTGTTGTAAGAAGGCCTCGTTAACTTGGGAGTCCATCGGTGCATCCTTGACCAAGTGACATACATCCAATCTTCCAAACCATTTCTTCATGTCAAGCATCCACCCCAAACTTAGTATTTTGCTCTTGCATGTCTTTTGGACCTTTTGACTTGCTTCATATGCGATTCTAGGAAGTTGATGCAAAGGGCTATGTTGTGTCAAGTAAGCATGTACTCCACAACCCTTTGCATGTCCAAGACCTCAATGGGAAGCGATCCGGACTCAAGAAGTAAGAGAATGTAGGGTGTTTGTGTCTTGACTTGGAGAAAATTGGTGAGAAAATGCTTTTGGACATTCTCAAACTCTTTCCAAGTAGACTTCCCAATGCTTCCACCTCACACCTCCACTCCTCACCGATGTGTCAAAGCTTTTTTAGAGCCCAACACTTGATCTCTCCAGCATTGCACATGTTCTCAAATGCAGAATAAGCCCTCTTTCCGGCTTCCAAGTGACACATTGCACAATCCTTCCATTTATGATTGGATGGAACCTCAAGGCCAAGGTACTTGAAGTGATCTACCACTTCAAGTTTCTCATTGTTGTATACAATGCATGGATTTTTGTCATTGAGGGTCTTTACAAGCATAACCTTGGTTTTGGATCCATTCATGATCAGTCCGCTATGTAGGAAAAAGCGTTCCAAGACACTCATAAGATTTTATGCATCTTCTAAGGTATGTTCCAAGAGCACTACATCATCGGCATAAAGCAAAAGCATGATCACTGCATTTCCGATCTTAACCTCTTCTATGCATTCTTGCTGCATAAAATCAAGAACCATGCATTCCAATTCATCAATGAGTAGCCCAAATAGGGTTGGGGAAAGTGGGCATCCTTGTTTTACACCAATGGTGCTTGCAAAAATTCTGAAACTCCATCTCCCATACGTAGTCGACATATCACTTTTTGGTAGATGCGAAATACTGCATGCATAAATTCTCTCATCACTTGAGGGCTTTGCATACATCTCCAAAGATTTCCTCGTGGTACCATGTTAAAAGCTTTCTTGAAATCCACAAAGCAAGAATAAAACTTTTTTCCTTTGAATCGAAACGCTTCCATAAGAACTCAAAGAGTGACAAGGTGATCAATAGTGCTATGATGCTTTCGAAAACCTACTTGGCTAAGCGCACGTTTGCCATTTTTTTCAGCCCATTCACTTATCTTCATCTCCATGATACATCCAAATAAATTTTCCATCAAAGAACCAACCATTATAGTGCGATAGTTGTTCACATTGTTTACATCTCCTCCTTTGTGCAAAGGTGGGTTTGATCCAATTTCCACTCCAATCATGAGAGAGAGAGAGAGAGAGAGAGAGAGAGAGAGAGAGAGTCGGTATGGCACCTCCAAAAACTAAAAAATAAACTCTTGAAACAATCCCCGTCGGTGCGAACTATTTCAGGAGGTTTCTTTTTAGTTTTTGAAAACAAAGGGCCTATGAAATTTTTTCTTGAGATGTTTTGACATTCAATTTTCTCAGTCCTTGCATGCCAATTTTTCATCTACATATGCTATGTAGGTGACTTGTAGCATAAGACTCCAAGAATTATCTTTGTTGACTGTTGTCTTTTGTGATTCATGAGTGGAACAAGCTTGCGGCTAGTTTGTAAATGGAGCACGGTAGATTTTTGTAAATTTCTCAGGAGAACTCAAAAAGTTGACAAGAAGTGGCCAATATGTTTTCAATCGGCACCCCATGTGAACTATCTCATCGATGATTGGAATTTCTTTACGTCATTGATAAACTTTGGCATGCGCATGCTCGCACGTTGTTAACACTCCACCTTCACTACATATTGTTAACACTTCATCATCAACCCACACTATGCCTTCCATGCTCTCCTGCAACTTTTTTTACCCGCTGATTGAATCTGCTCACTAGCCCTACGTTAGGGGCCACCCTGGAAGAAATATCAACACCCACACCTACCCGCCTACAATGTTTTTCTCCTCTATGTGAATTTTCTTTCTAGCCCTACGCTAGGAGCCACCCTGTAAGAAGCAATCCACACCCACACCCCTTTCAAACTGTCAGCAAGGGTCTCTGTCCTAGTGGGTTTCCAAGGACTTTGTGCAAATCAACCTACCCCGACACACCCCACTCAAACTATTTACAAGGGTCTCTATTAGGGCGATTTCCAAAGACATTATGCAACTCGGCCAACACACAAAAAGATATCTTTTCCATTACATTAAAAGATTGCAAGAGTGGCCGATCTTTATGCACTCAAGTCGATAGCTACATAAGGACTCAAGTGGCAGCAAGAAAATCTCTCAGAGCCAACCACACACAGCTCGACCACCGATCTAAATGGCAACAATTGATTCACATTGCATGACAATTGAATGGGCTTGAATTTCCTAGATGGCTTATAGCACAACCCCATCACAATTGTTAGTGTCAAGCTTCTGAGACACAAGGAAGGGAAGCTCTTCTACAAAGATGTTTCAAGATAGACTACAATATGAGAAGCATTCAAATGACGTCCCAAGATTGACTGCAATACCATAAGTCTTCAAAAGAGTTGAGCTCTTTTCTTGTCCTACCAAAACACCAAAAGATTTGATATAGGTATACATCATGCTTGCATAAAACCCTTCGCTTTCCTCTCATAATAATTGTCTGACCTACCAACTTTTGAAAGGGATTGAGGTGCTTCTTTGAACATCACAGTCACCTCATAAGCTATTGATTAACTTTAAAATCATAAGGTGGTGAGTCCTATTAGTATTTAGTTCCATGCTTGTTGTTTATAGCACATAGGCAAGAAATTATTGCCCTTGCAAGTCAACATGTGTGCCTATATACAAAAGCTATGAAGGTGGTGGATACATGCAAGCGACAAGGTGGATACAACTAGTGATATTTGGGACACATTGCACAAGAGAGCACCACCAATGAGAAGAAAAGGTAGGACGCATGGCATCTCATGGCTAGTGCTAGTGAAAATCCTCATGAGCAAAGAGTTGAGAGACTATGAGTGGTGCTACTACCATTATCGCTAACATTGATGCTTGTGAATGGGTAAGTTGCGGGCGTGTAGAAAGTGACTCAAGAGAAACGGAGTTATAGAGGTGAGGAGGGGATGTGTGTTGGATGCATCCAACGTCAGCAACCATTTTCACCTTCTCATGGACATTATTTTTCCATTCGCTATGTATATATTCATGGGCTCACATTGAGTTCCAAGTTGTATCTGTTTATTCACTTCATGTACTTTGGGCGGACGGCCATAAATTTTACAACCCAAGGTATATAAGTGAATGTAGCTCATGTGAAAAGGGGGAGATATCATTTTGAGAGAAACCTAGAGTAGAGAATTAGACCAAGTGAGTTCAGGGACTTAGTGCCTGTGAGCTATAGAGGAGATAGATACCTAGATGATGAGGGTATCATGTACTTGGTAGTCCTGAATCCTAACATTGTAGACAAGTGGGGATTGATGGGCACGAAAGCCAAAATAGATGAGGAACATGAGGAGAAGGAACCAACAATGAGCTTCCCTAATGCGCGGTTAAGGCGAGAAAACAAAACTTTGAGAGTCAACACGGATAATGTCTACTTGGGGTTATACAAGTATAATAATGGAGAGAAAGATCTCTATTATAGATGCAAGGAACCCTACGTCGTGAGAGTTCGCGGAAGAATTCTCAAAATGGGGTATAAAGCATAATATTGTATCACAGATATGTGCTTTTAAACAAAGGGAGAACGAAAAAGTGAAGGAAGCATCCTTGAGATTCAAGCAATACATTGAGAGGTGCCCGAGGAGAGAATTACTGTAGGACGAGATATTTTTTGTGCTCTTCATTGAAGGACTTAGGAACGAAACCCTGAAAAAGGACCTTCACTTGAAGGCCTGTAGCACATTTGAACAGGTTACAAGGGGAGCGTTATATCTTGTTGATAACTACAAAGCATATGGGGAAGTGTCAGAGGATACTGATTCAGTAACCAGTGGCTCTTCATCTATTAAGAGCGAACCCTCAACCAAGAAAGATGCTCAGGCTTCCTTGATGCCGACAGCTGACCAAATGATAGAGGAGGTAACGAAGAGAATGCACCAACATATGAGATTAAATCCGGTGATGAGACAGTCTCAAACAAGGAAATGTGACATATGTGGGGGGGATCACCTGATGCCGTGGTGCACACAACAACCGAAAGCACCAGTTGCGAATGGACGAGTACTAAAATGGTGCGCCATAGAGAAAAAATGGACAAATCATGGCACGAAAGAGTGTTTTTATAACAAAAACTATGTGAGGGAAAGGCCGTATGGACCTCCAGCAGGACCACCCCAGTCATCTCCTCCAAGATATCAAGTTGGACCAAATATGAATATGGTAGCAGGAGCAGACAGACCTCAACCTGTGTTGGGTCAACAAACTCCATTACCACAGGAAAATAGAGCCATGATTAGGTATGCTCAACCTTGTGAAGCATCACCAGGAACAAATAGTACACTTCAAGTTTCTTATTATGAGGAACCGAATGAGCCTTACATAACAGAACCTAAATCACAAATGTACGTAGATGAAGCCTATCAACCGTGGGGAAATAGTGAGGGTATGGCACCACCAACGTATGTAGCACAACCTTTGAGAGATCAATATTTGGTGGACGAAAGAACGCTAATATTCATTGCGAACCAGAACTACAAACCAAGAGGATATCCTAATAGGGAAGGACAACCTATGGGACCACCTCCTCAAAATCAACCACCAATTGGACAGTGCTATAACTATGGAAGTACAGATCATTGGGAACGTAGCTGCCCTTTCAAAGGCGAAAGAGTGAAAATTTTTGGGTTTTGTGACGGCTGTGGTGTGAATCACATATTGTCAGATTGCCCAAGGAATCCGGACAACAAGGGAAAAGAAACTATAAATATTGTGGGGGTGTTACCAAGTGCAAGCAGTGGATCAGAAACCGATCCCATGATCCAAATCAATGCGATAACCAGAGCCCAAGCCAAGGACTTAGAGAAAAAAAAGCCATTGGAAGAAAAGGTGGAGTTGCCAATACCCACAAAAAATGAGATTTTATATGTGAGAACCCAGCGAAAATCTTGGAAGGCGAAACGAGACACAATGAAAACAAGAAGGTTGAAAACCCAAATTGCCATGCAAAACGAATTACATGAAACAAATGAGCAACTGAAACAAGAGAGAGATAGTAAATCTGCTGAGGATAACAACAAGCCGAAGAAAGCGTCCTCAGGAGGATTAGTCTTGGTTGAGAAAGTGCTAGAGCCTTTAGATGCTCTATTACAAGCGTACGAAGCAAGGCTAACAAAAACCAAACCTTAGAGCAGAGATGGTTGACTTACCCTCAACCAGAAGTGAAAACGAAGCGTTTGGAAATGTGTAAACACCTCATTGAAACAACCCAGGCATTGATGGAACTTAAGGCGGTTAGAACCCCAAAACAAGAAGTGTTGATTCACGAAGAGCTAGAAAAACTAAAAATCGATGAACCAGAACAAGTAAACGGACCCAGGCCTGAAACGATATTGTCATTGGATCACCGAGTGGTGCCAAACACCACTGATGATGCTAAGTCAATGACTATAATGCCAATTCCAGAAGTTGAAGAACCATGGCCACAACACTTATGGAAAACCATTAGAAATAGAAAGAACGAAAGCGCGACGTTATAGTCTGCTCCAATTCCTGAGATTAACTTGGACAACGGGATTTGTCCAGGAGATATACAATTGTTGTATGGGGATGCGGGAATGGAGGTTTTGATGGAAAGCAAAGCTCACTCCTTGAAAACCCTGCCTTCATTTACAGGTGAACACGAGGCACAATCGGAGATAAGGTTAGTTCATCCCAGATGAGAACTATTCCACAAATGATTGACTCAAAAAGTCTTCAAGAGATGTTGTCGACACCTATAACATGCACAATCACACTGTCAGAACTCTTGAGAGTCAGACCACACTTATGGGAAGACATGGGGAAACATTTGGAGAACAAAGGAGTAAAGATTCCTCTTCAGACAAACCCTACGGGAGAAGAAAAAAAACGGGAAGGTCAACCCAAAGCCCAACAAGTGCCCATAAACAAGGTCGGAGATTACTATGAAGGTGAGGAAGGTAATACAACTTTACCTGTTGAATATAAGGATATAAAAATGATAGCTATCCTAAACAGTGGAGCGGGAGTTGCGATTGTTACAAAGTAAATCTGGGAGAAATGGGGCCGTCCAGCTCTCAGAAAGACGAGAATGAAACTGCAACTCGCAGATGGGTATATAGAGATACCATTGGGAATCCTGGACCAAATAGTTGTAACTTCGTGCGGAATTAACTATGAGCACACCTTTGTTGTGGTGGATTTCGAAAAAATAAACAACTTCGACATTATTTTGGGGCGACCTTTTCTGCGTCAACTCAAAATGATATAAGATTGGGGGTACAACCAAATTTACCTAAGGCACGAAGAGCTAATAACAAAAATCAACATGAAGGATCACAACTATAAAGAAGTTGCAAAAAGACCATTGCAAGAATTTAATTCAACCACAGTAAATGAAAAAGAAATACCTGCATGGATACAAACAAAAGCACATGTCTGGATGTGTGGAGCATCAGATTGTGGAGACATAATCAAAGAGGAATGCGTATTGGAAAGATCCGTAGAAGACAAGGATTATCTCCCAGAACCTTTCCCTGAACATTTATTTGAGCCATTTGGGTGGACTTAAATATTGTCAACCTTGGATATATGTGTTAACGAATGCACGCCTACAAAATTTTGTGACGATGAAGGATACGACCTAGTAACGTTGCAAATGGCTAGCGTCATCCTTGAGTCATGATCAGAGAGCAAGGAACAAGAAGAACCACCACGTGAGACTGAGTGTAAAAGAATAATTGATGAGATATCTGTAGTGAACGATAGGAATCGAACAAAGGAGGAATTCACATATTCACTAAGCAATGACCTTCCATCACTGAGTGATGAAATCCAAATGATAGATGCTGATGAAGAAAGATCAAGTGGATTAGAGAAGAATAGGAAATACAGGTCGAGATAGAACAGGTTTTACGAGTTTCCTACCCAAAAACCTAGTCGACAAGAGCGGTATAAATCCAAGAGAACAAGGAAATCAAGAGCGAATAAGCATAATCCGATGCCTCTTGTCAATGACAGAACGGGATATCTAAATCTTGTCAAAGCTGACCATTGTGTCAAAGACAAGGTCACTGGCCGGTTTATCAAAACTAAACCATGGAAAAACAACAATAAGAACAGGTGCGAAAAGCGAACGACTAAGACACATAATGGGGGGGGAAACAGGGGCTGGAATGACCAAAACAGAGAGGAAAACGGAGTACAATAAGCTCAAGCAAACCCTCAGAGACATATGGACGACTGAATTGGAGACAAATGAGGACAAGAATTTTGACAAGATGGATGCACCGTCCCATTATAAGAAGTATACCATACAAGATAGGAAAATCATAGTGCAACAACCGATGAGGGAACTGAAGGAACCTGGTACATCGTACGATGGTCCTGAAAAAGAAAAACGAATAGATCTATCAGAGCTGGGAGAAGATCCAAAACCTGCATATATTGCCACGGATCTTACTGAAGACGAGGAAAAGCTTTTGGTAGCTACTCTTAAACAGTATAGAGATGTGTTTGCATGGTCATACAAAGATCTTAATGAGGTGGATCCAAGTATCTGTCAACACACAATACCCCTTAAGAATGACGCCAAACCCAACAGACAACGTCCCTATACTTACAATGAGATGTTTGCATAAAAGATTAAGGAGGAGATAGATAAGCTTAAATAGGCAGAGTTTATTTACGAAATTGAGCACACCAATTGGGTTTCACTAATTGTGGTGGTCCCAAAGAAAAATGGAAAGTTAAGAGTGTGCGTCAATCTCAAGAAAGTAAACGCTACTACAATTCGGGACAACTATCCCCTACCCATTACTGATCATGTAATAGAAAGAGTGGCAGATAAAGAAGCTTATAGTTTCTTAGATGGATTTTTGGGCTACAATCAACTCGCAATAAAGGCAGAGGATCAGCACAAGACATCTTTTGCAACTGAATGGGACATTTTTGCATTCAGGGTAATGGCTTTTGGCTTAACAAATGCACTAGCCACATTTTAGAGGCTGATGGGTCATGCTTTTAAACAATATCTAAGGCAGTTTCTAGAAATTTACATGGATGACTTGTGCGTTCACTCTCTCGTAAGATTGGAGCACATAGAGCACTTGACCAAGGTGTTCGAAAAATGCAGATTGTATCGGATTTGCCTGAATCCAGAGAAATGTGTCTTCATGGTAAGACAGGGAAAAATATTGGGACATATAGTGTCCAAAAATGGTATTTCGACAGACATGGAGAAGATCAGCGTCATTGTTGATCTACCACGACCAGTAAAGGTAAAGGAGGTACATGCATTTATGGGCCATTGTGGATATTATCGCAGATTTGTCTACTCATACGCTATAATTGCAAAACCACTTTACGTGCTGATAACTAAATTTGAGTGGACAGATGAGTGCGAGAAATCTTTTCAAACTTTGAAGCAAAGGTTGGTTTCCGCTCCAATTTTGAAGGCTCCGGACTGGGAAAAGATATTCCACATCCACGTAGATGCATCAGCATATGCTATAGGATGCATACTTGCACAACCTGGAGAGAACAACATGGATTTTCCAATCAGTTACTCCAGTAGACAATTGAACAATGCGGAGAAGAATTACACAACAATTGAGAGGGAGGGTTTGGGTATGATCTATGCGGTGAAAAATTTTAGACACTACTTACTTTCCAATAAATTTGTATTCTTCGTTGATCACTAGGCACTGCTGTACTTAGTAAACACACCTTGCAGTATGGGAGGATTGTACGATGGTTCATCATACTGCTTGAGTTTGATTTCACGGTAGTAGTCAAAAAAGGAACTACACATCAAAGAGTGGATCATTTATCTAGAATGATGCATGGAGAAAACCCGTTAGGAGTTGATGATGATTTTCCAGATGCATATCTTTTCAACATAGAAATGGTTCCAAGATGGAGCGAGGATGTAATTCCTTTGTTGACTATTGGGTCATTGAATGTGACAAGACAACCATCTACCATTGTAGCATCCAGATCATTGGTAATGTTGGCGGGAAGGGTATACAAACAAGGGTCGGATCAAATCCTTAGGCTTTGTGTTGAATCGAGTAAACGGGAATCGTATCTAAACCAAGCTCATGTACAAACAACGGGGATTCACAATGGGCATGCACAGATGTATCAAAGATTGATGAGAATGGGTGTGTATTGGCTGAAAATGAAACAAAGTGTTTATGTGCATATCAAATCATGCGGTAGCTGCACATTTCAAAAGCCGATAGAACACGCGACTCTATTCAAATTATCTGTAGTACCGCGATGGAGTAACTACATTGTTGAATACCTCACCACCGGGATACTTCCTGAAGGGATGAGTAGATCACGTATCAAAACGATCACGAAAGAGGCAAAAAACTATGTACTGATTCAGAACAATCTTTACATGAAGGGAAAAGACAATCAATTGAGAATGTGCGCGGCTGAAGAGGAATACATTCCTATCTTAGAGCAAGCACATGGCGGACAAGCTGGAGGACATTTCTCAGTTGACAAAATGGCCAAAGCAATTCTTATTGCAGGCATATGGTGGCCTACACTATTCATGGATTGTGAAGAGTTTGTGAAATGATTTGACGATTGCCAGAGGACAAAGATTCCTAGAGCACGAGATGATATGCCCTTGAGGCCAATGATGGGGGCAAGAGCGTTTGCAAAATGGGAAATATATTTTGTAGGACCGATTACGCCTCCTGGATATAAAACGCACGCTCAATACATTATTGTGGCAACAAATTATCTAAAAAAGTGGGTGGAAGCGAAAGCAACAACCAAAAATGATGTAAAAACCAGCACAGTTTTTGTATGAGAATATTTTCACCAGATATGGCTTACCAATAGAGATAGTGAGCAATAGAGGGACTCACTTCATCAATGAAGGGATCGAATTCCTATTGGATGAATTCATGGTAATTCATAGGAAGTCAGCTCCCTATCACCCACAAGCTAACGGCCAAGCAGAAAGTACAAACAAAATCTTGGTGACAATTCTCACCAAAATTGTTAGCGAATCGAGAGCTGACTGGGATCAAAAGCTGCATTCAGCTTTATGGGCATATAGAGTAGCTTACAAAACATCAATCAGAATGACTCCGTTCAACATGGTTTATGGAATTCAAGCAATTTTGCCACTTGAATTTCTTATCCCCACGCTTCGGGTCGCTAAAGAATTAGAATGGACGAGCCATGAATTATCCAATCAGGTAGATATCTTGGAAAAAGTCGATGAAACTAGATTGAGAGCAGTTGCATCAATCTACATGCAAAAAAGAAACATGAAATCATTCTTTGATCAACATGTTATCAGCAAGAAATTTGCTACGGGGGATTACGTCTTAACACTAGGTTGGTAAAGGGACACTTTTATGTCCTGTTAAGTGACTATTTTCCTTGAATTATGTCAAGAGTTTCAAAATGGATTTTGAGGTGCTATCTGTCTAGAAATTTGTCTCATGAGCTGAAAAAAACTTGACATTTTTTTGGAATATCAATTCCATCTTTAACCTTGTCCTTGCACAACATTTCACAACCTAAACTGTGTGAAAAAACGGGTCCTGTTTTTGGCTTTTTTCAACTTTTTGCAACTATATCACTCTAGAATTCATTTTTGTGAGGTCTATAATGCTAGAGAACTATCTTTATTAGTCCTCAACATGTCCTGATTCTTCTAGGGAGAAATAAATGTTAAAGTTGTAAGTTATGACCAAATTACAAAAATTGTCAAATCCTGTTTTTTAGCCAATTTTAGCTCTTCTATGATTTTTTTGGTGGCTTTCATGATATCCAAATGCAGTTTTGATTTTCTATGTCGCATATTGTAACATAAAGCTAATATTCCTTGAGTTTTGGGGCACCTAATACCCTATTTTGCATAGTAGACAACAATGGTTGATTTTTTCAATTATAGAAGAAAACGAAACATTCTAGTATATCAAGTATAGCTTTTTCAATATTGTTACTTTCTCGTGACAACTACATGCATTTTGTAGGTAGTAACCATATCTAGTCATAAAGATCAAATTTGTCTAGATATTGAATAGTTTCAATGGGATTCTACAACTCATAATGTTGAACCCAGTTTTTTCATGTTTGCTGTATTTAGGACTTCATCTTTGTCCCAAAGATTCCCCTTGGTAAGAGATGTATTATTCTTTTGACATGCTCCATGGATCCTTATTAACCTAAAGGACAATAGGGAACTAAGAAAACATGCATATATTATTTGTATTGAGCGTGGCTATAGAAACTTTGATGATAGGTTTGCAGAATGGTAAAAATTCAACTTTTTTGTACCTATTTCTTTTGGCAAAACAAAAAATAGTGAGTGAGAAGCAATCATATGTTCTGATCACCAACCCATTGAAGTTAACTAGGGAATTTATCTCAAGTCCTACAAAAATCCCTAATCTTTTTTTTATGCAACAAAGCGTAAGAAATGACTGTTTTGATGAAAATGTACTGGTCCATCAACTTTGGAGGCTTGGTGTGACCAAAAGATGATAAATTTTACAAGTTTCTTATTTTTTCCATGTGTAGTAGGCCTTGAACTATAACCTCATGAAAGTATTTTACAAAATCAATGGATCTACTATGGTTCTGGAGGTTTTTTTCAAAACCCTGAAAGGACACTTTTATGTCCTGTTAGGTTACCAACCTAGTGTTGTATACCCTGAAACAACATTCCCGGTAACTCAAAAAGCGAGGAAATGGACCCTATGTGATTCATGACATATCATCTAGCAGTGCCATTAAACTTGCGACATTAGAGGGAGAGGAGATGCCTAACTGGATTAGTGGTTGCAGACTAAAGAAGTACAACCTACCACTAACCTTAGAGATGCTTGCCAAAATACACGCTCTGAGGGAGCACAAGAACAAAGAAAATGCGACAAAAGCTCAAGCGCGGGAGGAGGCCAGAATCAGGATTTTAAAATGAAAACAAAACTTACAACAACAAAGACTTACTCAACCAGCAGATACGGCTCAAATTCCTCTTTCTATAATTCACACTGATGAGTAATGGGAAACAGGAATCGATGTTCGCATCAATGTCAGGCTTCTGCATGGCAGATATCAACGAGCATTGATTGACACAGGAGCAAGAGTCAATGTGGTCAACTTCTCCACTTACAAGATGCTTACATATGAACCCCTAGTGCAATCCACACGTGATTTACAAGCCGCAACGGAGCAACAATGCCAACATTGGGGATAGTAAACTTACCAATCAATATTGATGGAAATAGTTGTCCTCATCAATTTTTCATAATGAAAGACGGAGAAATCACAGAATCACTATGTTTGGGAGTTCCATGGATGAGAACGTACAATACAGTTACTGAATGGTCAGAACGTGTGTTGATATATACACACAACTCTAACAAATACATGACTCCATTCGCCAAAACAGATCACTCGTGGCCGAGTATCCCCATCGACAAAAAGCAACCAGCTCATCAGCCAAAAACACCAAAAATGGATGTTCGGAAAGTATGGCTAAAGAAAAAAATCATGCATAACAAATAGAGCCAGATATGGCTACCCAAGGAAAAACTCCCGACGAAAGAAGCACCATATCAAAGACCTTCAAAGTTAGTCCAAAGTGGAAATAGTAACCAAAACTGGAGAAAACCAAAGATTTGGCGATAAAGCTCGAAGGGAAACCCAAAAGTCAAAACAGGAACCCTGAACTACCAAAATGGCACTGGAAACCTATGAAAATTCAGGAAACTAAATTAGAATCTGTAAAGATGCAACAAACCACATACAAATGGGTTCCAAAAATAGTTTCCATCACAACACGAACAATCAAGGAAAGAGCAACTCAACTGCAAGCTCTTCTGTTCCATACATAGCTACCCTCGCCATCAAAAGCCACTGAAAGCTACATTCAGTCCCCGCATCTTTCACATCACCTTGTTACCCAACGCATTGTCTCAAACATGAGAATAGGGCCACATTACACGGCCATGCATAGACACAGATTTCAAAACCTAGGCACATGCACCCAACCTTTGTCCGGGACGGCTCAGTCTAGGAAGGGGGGAGTAACTGATGAATCTTGCAGCAATCAGGACCATTAAGGGGTCCAACGTGTATATATGTACATAATGTCTGTGTTTTTCATTATTTAGAGTTCAATTTAGAGTAGGCTGATGGTAGCAGCACATCATGGAAGCAGTGAAAGCTCTAAAACTAACTTCAACTAACTCGAGGCTCCAACCAAATTTCATCAGGAAAACCCAATATGGTTAGACTTAGTAAAATAAGGTCAAACACTGAAAAATTGCTCAAATTTGTTCATTTTAAGTCCAAACTTGGAAATAAATCATCAGTGGGCTAGGCAGGCATAGGGGTCCATGACCATCCAGTTTTCACCCAAAAAAGCCCAGGTACTACGATTACGATCAGTGTACCTCAGCATCAGATTTTGACCAAAACCAAAAAGATCCCTT
Organism: Adiantum capillus-veneris; assembly: GCF_014529385.1. Lineage (NCBI taxonomy): Eukaryota > Viridiplantae > Streptophyta > Polypodiopsida > Polypodiales > Pteridaceae > Adiantum > Adiantum capillus-veneris. The sequence continues at coordinate 11,319,226 of NC_140935.1, read as the reverse complement.
GCACACATCTTGTTCAAGTCACCCACCAAGTTTCAAGCCATTTGGACATCAAAAACTCATGAAAAGTCAAAGTCTAGTCCAAAACTCCCTTGTAACCCAAAATTGGGACCTATAAACTCAAAAATGGTTCAAATGAAACACAGAGTGGACCAAAATGACCCTCCAACTATCAGCAAACCACTCATGTGATCAAATCTAATTTTGGCCTCTATACTACGATCGCGATCGGTGTACCTCAGGCTCAGAATTGGCTTAGATTTTAATCAGTCATAGCTCTAGTCTTCCTAGTCCCACTGGTGAAATATGAACAAGAATGGATGAAATTTGTTCAAGTTATGATCCGTTTTATCTTTTGAGCAGTTTTTTACTAAAAGTCTAGATGCTACTGATTGCGAAAGGTAAATCCTGACAGCTTGTGATTCTATTGACACAGAATGCCTCGCCAAAAGAAAGAAAGGTAGTGGACAGCAGCACCATATGAAGTGGATGAGCTCGCTACAAATGAAAAAGCTCACATCTCGGATGAAATACTAGCTCAGATCCCTGCTCACATTTTCATCTCGAAGTTTAGGGATGTTGATGGTGACATGGTAAAGATGACTATCATGCCACGGGAAATATGGAATCTCAACCAAAGGCCGGAGGTAATAGAGGAAGTGCGGGCTGTGCATTTGGAGTAGTTTTTCATATTATAGCCATGGGGAACAGACTACATGAGGGCCCACGAGCTCATGAGCTCGATACAATATGATGGGTAGGCAATGCTCACGGACAAGGATGGATCGAAGGTGAAAGTAAAGATCACGAAAGAAATCATCAATGAAGCTTTGCATTTCCTTCCAAGGAAACACGACTTGCTGGCAAAGACCAAGTCACTGGATAACGAGAAGGAATTCATCAAAGCAAAAGGAAACATATACAAATACAGTGACATGATATACGAAGAGCTAGAATTATCGATGAGATTGATCTCTCAGCATTTCAGAGTACAAAAGCCTCCTCGCTACACCTAGCCAATCCTGCACATTGCCGTGGTCATGGCTCTAGCAACAGCCGAAAATAGAACCATTCATTGCGACTATGGTTCTTACATTTTGGAAAACTTGGTCGAAGCAAAGTTGAAAAGCTGGGCAAAAAAAAAAAGCTACATGAACGCAGGGCCAATGCTAACAAGAATAGCATACCAAGCTTTGGGAATGATTGAAGATCTGCTAGCTGCTAGTTCTCAAACAACCCTGATTCAAAAAGCAAAGCTGATTGCTCATTCAGTAAGGACGACCCCTGGCACAACATCATCGCGCTCAGCCAAGGCATCCAACAAAAGCTTGAGTGATGAAGAAAAGGAGGAGACTGACGAGGAAGGAAACTCTCAAGGGTCGAAAGAGAAAGGACCATCGGAGTTTGAAGAAAGCGAGGAGGAAGACTCCACAAAGCCTCGCGAGAGAAAAAGGAGGGAAAGAAGTGCAGTACCGCCGTCTGACCTTCAAAAGTCATATGCAGAAGCCCAACAAAGAGTCGAGGAAAGAAGGACCAAGTTACGGGCAGACAGACATGCAAGAGCTGCTGCAGCACAACAAACACAAAAATGAAGATTCGAGAGGAAAGACAAGAAAGAATAGAAAATGCTGCTCCTATACAGGCTGAAAAGCAAAGGTTAGAAGCAGAACAAAAGGCTGCAGAAGTGGACATTTCTTTGCAGTCCACTGAAGGAATGAAGGAAAAAGATGCAGCTGATGATACAAACCAAGCAGAGCAACTAAAGAAAACTCAAAGAGAGAGGAATGTGGAAGCGCGACGGGCGGCGAATCTGACCCGCCAAAGAATCATCAAGATTTTAAAGAAAAGAAAAGCAAAAGAATCTGCTTCACAACGAGGGGAAGATGCTTCCAAAAAGAGGCATGTACGAGAAGAAGCAAGCTCACCTCCTCCCTCACCTAAATCACCACCTCCTCCCTCACCGAAATCTCCTCCTCCTCCTCCTTCTCCATCAAACAAAAAACCGCCATCTCCTCCTCCTTCAACCTCACAATAGGAGTTTATACCTCCTATGGAAGCAATCGGATACCACGAAGCCTGCCAGGATGTTTCTAGTTTTTATTACAGGCAAACTTTAAAGGAATTGGAAAGACAGTTCCAGTGCCAGCACGTGGTGCTGAGAGAAAAGGAAAAGCACGTACAGGAGGCCCAACAAAATCAAGCATCTGGGCAAGAGGAGTTAGAGAGCCTGAGGGCACGACTGAAACTCACAACGAGGGAAAGAGACATTGAGAGATAGCAGGCTCAGTCTCTGATCAGAGATTTGGTGGATGTCAGGACAAATTTGACCACCAAAGAAAAAGAATGCCAAGAATTGACGGCAAGAGTACAAAAAGCAATGGAGCAGCTTGCTTACGAAAGCACAAGGTTTCAGAGAGTTAACAGTTCGTACAACACTGTCAAAAGTACTCTGACAACCTTGATGGCAAACCAGGAACCTGCTGGAGCATTGGTCTCCACATCGGACAATGCCACAGCAGTGAACACCATAGCGGCACTCAAATTGGAGCTAGAGCAAGAAAATATTCAAAGACAGCTGGTCTTATTAGGAATGATGGCCCAGACGGCGGCAAATGAGCAAAAGATAAAAGAATTGGAGCAGCAACTCGCACAAGCAAGCGCCGAATTAGAGACTCAGAAGCAGATCGGTGACACACTGCTAAAGGAAAAGGAAGATCTGATTTTTCAACAACAAATTAGAGTAGACAAAGCCCAAAGTCAACCGTAACTGCTGCCGAGACAACAAGTGCCTAATTTGCCTGAAACATCACACCAAGGGAACAAGAACACACATTTGTAGAGCCAGATATGGATATTAGAGATGAGCTCACTGAGAGCATTAGGGACATGCCAAAGGGACCATCAAAGGATTACATGCTCTATGAAAAGAAGATAATGGAGTCAGCGGCCCTGTCCTACTTACAGTCAGAAGAGCAGGTGGAAGGGTTTGGCCATGAGTACCTACCACTTCCTCTGATATGCCATGAAGCAATTCTGTGGAAGAAAAAGATGCGGCCAACCCTGTCACGAAACAAAGATGGGGGTTACGAAGGCATTGCACTCACAGCGGAAGAAGCCCAGATACTTGTCGACGACCACCCAAAGTGGAGGCAGAAGTGGTTGGACAAACGGCCACAGGATCTAACTAACTACCACAACGCTCCTTAGCATATACAAATAGATCCTACTTTCTGCCCAGTCCCTAGAAGATGCACATGGAGGGATTTTGCCACATGGAAAGGCTCAAGGCAGCAAAAGCTAAACTACCCAGACTTTACAGCGCAGCAGCCTCCTACAGTAGCCTATGTGGTCAACACATTGAATTCGACAGTCACCTTGCTACGGGATGTCCCTGACTTGGCTTGTCAAATGCTAGTAAAGATAGCCTGGATGATCATCACCTGCATCCAGGTGTTTAAATACACTGAATGCGACGATCATCCGTGGAATCTGTTCTTGGAAGGGCACAGAGGGATCTGTTGGAATCTCCAGGATACGCCGCCACGACACATTTTGATTCCAGGCTAATGTACCTGCCTTCACACTACTTGCAGACATTCGAAGAGGCCTTCATCACAGGGTTCTTCGAAATCGACTCAAGGATCTTCCATCCTATGGCGAAGGACCTCAAGGCACAATACGTAGCATACCAACACACATTAAGTAAAAATCCTTTCAGACAGCATCAAGAAACCCTGGAAGCTGTCCTTTGAACAAGAACCTTTTCAGCAACACTTGCTTCATTGGAGCCACATCAACGGCCAAAGCAATGAACATGCACGAGGACGTGCAAGGATAAGGAAGGGGGGAGTGTTTGGCGGACGAAGCGACAAGCGGCCGTTTCCAGAGAAGCGTTATATTTTTATGAGAACCTTCGTAAAATTCTTTTGTAAGAGAGTATCTCTAAGCCGAGAACTTGTCAAAGGATTTATGATTATTCTTCTGGGAGCAATTGTATATTAGAGAGCCAGTTAGAAGTTTAGGAGCTTTTGTCCGGACAAGCCATTTGTAAAGACCAAAACTATAAAGGTAATTTTTTTGTAAGTTAAAACATTATCTTTTTGATGAAAAACTGAGAAGACAACGTACGTTTGAGAGCTCCTTCTTGCTCCAATTTGTAATCTTCGCTATTGTGGCTACGATAATCCAAATTCAGATTCGTTTATTGCATTGTGTTCCTCTTACTTTGCTCTTCCATTCAAGTGTAATCATTCAAGATTCGGTGTAGGTTTTTAACTACGAGTTTGAGACCTTAAATCACTGTCTCGAGTGTCTATATATGTATTTTTTGTTGTTTTGACCCTAGGAGAGGCTTTACGGACCCTAAAACGACCCATTAGGATCACCTGTTCGCTGTTTTTGCTGACCTTGAGATGAACAATTGTGATCTTTGTACCTCTTTAGAATGCTGTGACAATGATAGGATATGATCCTGATAATCCCCTGTAGCTTCCCTTCAAGTTTTGTGCGATTCCGAATACATTATTTCTTATAGAGTTAGTAGATGCATCTCATCGAGTTCACTTCATTAGGATTGACACCCCAATGAGTTTCCATGCCTCATGCTGGTCGCTTCCCTTGTATTGATAAATATGTTGATGCTTGAGAGCTATGCTATGGACGTCCTTCACGGCGACCCGCAAACAAACCAAAACACCGTTATCCCCATTTCACGTGATGAGTAGGAGTAGAGTAAGTAGGACACCATGATTCAGGATCTAGAGCACTTCATGCATCTATACTTGCTTGTTAGATTCATCACAAGGTTGTAAAAGACGCAAAAGTGTGTTTGAAAGCTGAAGTGAAGTCCAAAAGTTACTGTGAGTGTTTCTGATAGATCTGCAAAGCATCAGGAGCATTTCTGTCAGGAAAAAAAAATAATTTTAATCCAGGAGACATCTTACGCGTAGGATGTCTACAGGCTAATCTGGTGGGAATTTTGAAATTTTGAGTTGACCAGTGTGTCCAGATGGTAGTTTCTACCCTATTTTCACCTGGAAAGTGGAAATTTGACCATATCTTGACAGGATAAGGCCAGATATACTGAAATTGCCAGACATTCTACCCAAATTGTGCCAAAGCATTATTTTAAGACCAAAACCATAGGATGGCTGCATGAGCATGATGTGCATGATATATTGAGTGAGTGAGAGAGGTTTCATCTCATTTGGGTGAGAAAATTGAGTTCTAAGCAGACTTTAGCACTTTTGACTACAAAGGGCTAGAACAGCTAAAACTGGGGACTTTGGAAATCCAAACCAAAATCTAAGCATACCACTGGGTTGCTGACATCAAGGGGAAGCTGTGGGTCAAGTCTGGGGTCAAACAAACCAAAAAGACATCCTACAGGATGGATGTCATCTGTGTGATTTTGCACTCCAAACCTAATTTCGAGCATATCAAAGTAATCAGCACCTTAAGGAGAGTCTGTGCTTTGCATTTGAAGCCATTCAGAGCAAAAAGACATGCTACACGTAGAATTTCTAAAGCAAGAAATTGAAGCCAGATACTGAATGTAGGCCTAGCAGGGTGTTGTATAGCCTGAGGCCAACCTCCTAGTCAATTTTGGTCCAAATTGGAGTTGATTTGACTGATCATACCAACAGCAGGCTGTCGGAATAGATTTCTGATCCATTGACCAGCTTATAGGTGTCCAAATCAAAAAGTAAAAACAGTTGTGGACTCAGCACATCAAGGGAAATCCATAGTGCAAAAATCCAGGCAAAAAAGAGCAGGAGACATCCTACGCGTAGGATGTCTACTGGGGCTTAGTGAAGAGAAAATTTAAATGAGCTTATACATTGAGGTTCCATTTGGCTTAAGAGTTCTAGAACTTCTTTCAGAAGTGAAATTGGACCTTGTTTGACCTTTTGACGGAGCAAAGACTGAATTCATACTTTTCAAGTAAATTGACCAACATCCGAGGGAAGTACGGTTCCAGATTAGCAGACCTAAGAACACTAGAAGTTTATAAAATACAGTAGTGGTTGAGGTTAACTCTCCAGTTACACCAATCATTACTAAGATCAACTCTAGTGGTTAAATGCTTTGATTTGATTGCCGAAATTAAACGCTTGTGTACAGGTATATTCAGCAGCAAAGCAAGAAGTTGTGCAAAAACCAATCCTTTGCCAGGCGAGTGGTTGGATTTGTGATAAGTCGCATTGATAAGTTTGATGAATTTAATATCAGGAAGATACATTTTTAGAGACCAAAAGGTGGCAGGTGACCAAGGTAGCTTAGTGTCCACCGAGGAGAGTGTAACTCAGGCAAGGCTAGATCCACCAGCACCGATTATTGAGGAGGGTAGTGATATTGACACTTCATCAGAAAAATCCTTCTTCATGATGGATAGTCAACAGCCAGGAGGTTTCACCTATGACAGACCAATGCCAGGAGGAAGCACCTCCCTAAATCCTTTGAATGATTCCAAGTTCACTGTAATCTTATTAGAAGGAACAAACTCGAGGGGAGCCCTAGTTTATTTTGACTACCGAGGACGCAAGTGTATTTGTATTGAAGAAAGACCGGCTCAGAGACTAGAGATAATTCGAGTGTATGATGATGGAGATAGATTCTGAGAGGAGAAGGGGAACCACTATTTGATAGTTAGTAACCCTGAGGACTACAACAGATATGGAGATAACGTGGCCAAGGGAAAAATGGTTTCAGAAACTCAAGAACCGCCTCCAAATATTGATCGACCTGGAGCGATTTTTATGTATGATAAGAAAACAACCAGGGTTTCAACTTATAATGAGAATGTGGGCATTTACAAGCATGAGAGTGAGGGAATAGTCTCTTACTTTCGTTGCAAAGAACCATACCCAAACGAGTTAAGCAAAAACAAGGTTTTTTACTTATTCTCTTATGAAATTGCAATGGGGAAGGATATAGTTTTTGTTGATAGGTATGGGCAAGAATACCAACATATTCTCCCAGAGGAGGTAGAAAAGGCAACAGTTCCAGGAGCATCAACATATGGCCCCGAGGAAGTTCCAAGAGCCATCTACACCCCTAGCAAGTTGACAAATCCCATTTCAAAGGAGTATGATGCGACCTCACATTCTACCCGACCATAGACATTCAACAATCATTGCAGGCATGGCTTTGATAGAGTGCAACATTAGAACAAGACCGAAATTGAGATGGTTATCAACCCGCACAAGGGCTAAGGGATTTATAGGAGCCACCACTCTATTCAAGGTATCAAGGAGAGAGTAAGCCAAAAACTCAAGGGTCAACAGCGCCTGGAAGACCCCCCATAGAACGAATTCGAAGAGATGAACCATCTCTTGCAAGAACTGTTAGAAATTACGGCTTAGGAGCATCATTGGGAGAGGAACCAACCTACTATAGAAGACCAGAGGAGGAATATCGACTACGACGTGGAGATCCAATGATGAGATTTGTAGACCATCGTAGAATTAGACCTTCTCAAGTGCAAAAATGGGTAAACAAGAAATACACGGGAAACAGAGATCCGAGAGATCATGTAGTAGCCTTTGTGCGTGTAATTAGAGCGGATGAGGTGTTAGACTTCCCTACCCAATTTGCAGGGTTTGGACTAACCCTAGAGGATGACGCTGCTACTTGGTTCGACTCTGTGGAGCATAGAGACTTTGAGTCTATGGAGGAGGTGTTTGACGAGTTTATTGAGGAATTCTTACAAAGGGAAATAGCTCGTAAAACCGTCTCACAAATCCATAAATTCAAATAGAAAGATGCGGAATCTGTGCGAAAGGCAGCCCTACGACTAAATAGACATGTTAAGTTCTGTCCTGTGGAAGAACTGCCAACTCAGTCCATACTTATGCTTATATTTATCCAAGGACTAAGGAATGCAGATCTCTAGAAGGACTTACATATGAAGAGGAGCACGAGTTAAATGAGTTAACTAAGGAGGCTCTTTACCTTGTGGAAAATTGTGCGGTCTACAAAGAGGGTGAGTTCAAGGATCTTGATGTCGATTCATCCTCACAACAAAGTGGAAGCAAGTCTTCTAAGACAACACCAAAAGGAGAAGTATCTGTAAACCAGGAGCACCTTGTAGAGGAAGTGCTCAAAAAGATTAACTTGTACGCCAAACCCCATGCTAAACAGCCCAAGTGGTGTGCTATTGAACAAAAATGGACGAACCATGGGACGGAAGAATGTTATTATAACAAGGAATATGTGAGAGAGAGACCTTACGCTCCCCAAGCTCAGGTAGCATCTCCTCAAATTCCACCAATGCCTAGGTATCAAGCAGGCAACCTACCAGGACCTGTAGGTGTAGAAAGACTACAACCAGTGTTGGGGCAACAACCACCCCTACCAGGATTACGACCAGTTGGCATAAGATACACACCAACCATAACTGAATTAGAAGAGAAGGATTTTGTGCCTATGCATGCATATTATGAAGATCCCAATGGATATGTTCCAAATCCTGCCTATTATCCACAGAAGAACACTCAACACCAGAACCATGGAGCATGATGGGAGGTTCAGGACCACCAATAGCTGTACAGGCAGCAGGAGAAGGAAGATATAGCTTGGATGAATGAACATTGTTGTTCATAGCCAACGGATGCATGGGCGGGCCGAGACATGCATACCAACAAAGAGGAGCTCAATTAGAAGCACCTCAAAAACCTAAAGGACCCTGCTACAAGTGTGGTGGAGACCATTGGCTAAGAGACTGTCCTCATGATGAAATCATTAGAGTCAACTCATATTGCACCGAGTGTGGAGTTACTCATTTGATTCGTGATTACCCTAAGAACCCGAGCAAAGGAGCAAAAACCACCTTGAACATGCTGAAAGTAGTGCCTTTCAGTGGATGGTCAAAAAACGAGACAATCATACCTATTCAGGCAGTGACGCGAGCCCAAGCTCAAAGAATGACGAACGAACCCATAATTGAAGAGCCAAAAACCGATGCCCCAAGTTCAAAAAAAAAATAATCAGAGAAGCACTTGGAAAGCTAGAAAGGTGCGTATGAAAGCCAGGAAAGAACGAGAGCAAACGGCTATGTCCGAGGAGTTAAAACATGCAAAGGATAGATTAGAGCGGCTAGAGGATCTAGCTAGCCTAAGCTCACACACTGTGGCAACCATAGCACCCAAGGAAATAGCAGAACCCAAAAATGCAGGATCAGGAGGATCACTACTGGCAGACAAGGTAAATGAGCAGTTAGATGCCCTTCTAAAAGCTTACGAAGCCAGACTCAAAAAGAACCCTAGACGCCAAGAACGCTATAGGAGAAAACGAGCAGAAAACAAAGCGAGAGAGAACCTGATGCCCAGGATCAAAGATAAAACTCGCTATCTAATGCTTGTAAAAGCAGAGGATTGTGTAAAAGATCAAATATCAGGAAGTTTCTCAAAAGTTCGAAGAGAAGGAACGCGAGAGGAAATAAGACAAGTACGGAAAGCTAAAACAGAAGCAAAATCGCAAAAAACAAAACAAGAAACAACAAAAGACCCAGAGTGGACCAAATTGGAGCGTAAAAAGAAATACCAAGAACTAAAACGGTCTTTACGAGAGGTATGGACTACTGAGGGAGATAGTGATGGTAAGGGGGAGTCAGAAAAAGGAAACATGAATGTAACATCACACTATCGGAAATTCACCATCCATGACAGAAAAATCATAATGACACCACCAGTTAGGGAAAGAACAAACCAGGAATCTTACGATGGTCTGGAAAATGCAAAACGGATAGACCTCGCTGAACCAGGTGAGAAGCCTTAGCCGGTCTATGTCGCAACTGATTTAGAGCCGAAGAAGAAGAACTACTAACACAACTTCTCAAGAAGTATAAAGATGTGTTTGCATGGTCCTACAAAGACATCAAAGGAGTTGATCCATCGATATGTCAACATACAATTCCTTTGAAATCAGATTCGAAACCTAGCAAACAACGTCCTTATACATATAATGACACATTTGCTAAACGAATCAAAGAGGAGATTGATAAGCTGATGGATGCTAAATTCATGTATGAAATTGAACATACAGATTGGGTTCATCCATTGTGGTAGTCCCCAAGAATAACGGAAAACTGCGAGTGTGTGTAAACCTCAAAAAGGTAAATGAAGCTACTATAAGGGATAATTATCCCTTGCCAATCACAGAACATGTACTTGAGAGGGTGGCTGGGAAACTGGATTATTCCTTTCTAGATGGGTTTTCAGGATACAACCAACTGGCAATTGCAATAGAGGATCAACACAAAACAGCGTTTTCCACAAAATGGGGAATGTATGCGTATCGAGCTATGCCTTTTGGCTTAACTATTTCCCTAGCTACCTTTCAAAGGTTAATGACACATGCGTTCAAAGAATACCTGAGAATATTCTTAGAAATATACATGGATGGTCTTTGTGTATACTCTCTTCTACGAGAGGAACATATTGACCATTTGCAAAAGGTATTTGAAAAAAGTAGAACATATCGAATCTGTCTTAACCCGGAAAAGTGTCTTTTTATGGTTAGGCAAGGCCGCATCTTAGGACACATTGTCTCAAGAAGTGGTATAACCACTGACCTAGACAAAATCAAAGTCATAGTAGACCTACCCAGGCCTACCAATGCGAAACAAGTGCAATCCTTCATGGGACACTGCAGGTATTATCGAAGATTCATATATATGTATGCAGTCATCGCAAAACCTCTGTATCGTTTTTTAGTCAGTTTCGACAGGACTAAGGAGTGTGAAACTTCATTCCAAAAGCTGAAGGAAAACCTTGTATCAGCACCTATACTTAAAGCACCGGATTGGGAAAATATATACCAGTTCACATTGATGCATCTGCATATGCAATCGGGAGTATTCTGGCTCAACTGGAGACGGAACAATGGATTTTCAAGTTTGTTATGCAAGCCGACAGTTAAATAGTGCGGAGAAGAACTACACAACCACCCAAAAAGAGGGGTTATGAATGATTTATGCTGTAAAGAAGTTATGGCATTATTTGCTCACAAACAAATTTGTGCTCTTCACAGATCATCAATCTCTTTTGTATCTGGTAAATAAACCATGCAATACTGGGAGGATTGTACGTTGGTTTATTATATTGCTAGAGTTTGATTTCACAATGGTAGTCAAAAAGGGTAAAACCCATCTACGAGTGGATCATCTTTCAAGGCTACACAACGGGGAAGCTCCTAAAGGAGTAGATGATGACATACCAGATGCTTATCTTTTCAATATTTAAATGATACCCAAATGGTCTTAGGAAATTGTCAGCATTCTTTCCTTTGGTGGTAGGTTTGATAACATGAAAGACAAATCCAAACAACAAACAATTCGACAAACAAAAAACTTCCAGTTGATTGCAGGACGGTTGTATCATCTAGGATCGGACCAAATTCTACGATTATGTATAAATCCGGAGGAATTCGAGTGTTATCTTGAAGAAGAACATGTCCAAGATTGTGCATTTCATTGTTCAACAGTGAAAACACACCAGAGAGACTGAAACAGTTAGGGGTTTATTGGCCAACCATGTATGCCGCCACACATGCTTACGTTAACAATTGTACTATATGTAGTGCCAAATGACCAGTGGATCATGCGCCATTGTTTCATGTAAACATTACACCTGCATGGAGTCAATATATCATTGATTACTTAACCACAAGGACGTTTCCTGAAAACATAACAAGAGCACGAAAAAGAGCTATAGAGCTGGAGGCTCATGACTTTCAGTTAATTGGGAACCAACTCTATAATCGAGGAAAGGACAGCCAACTTAAAATCTGTGCAAGTGAAAGTGAATACCTGCTGATTCTAGAACACGCACATGGCGGAATAAGTGGAGGCCATTTTTCAGGCGATAAGATGGTAAAAATTGTCTTAACCGCAGGAATATGGTGGCCTACATTGCATATGGATGCTGATGAGTTTGTAAAGCGTTGTGATGCATGTCAGCGCACCAAGGTGCCAATAAAGAGATATGAGATGCCACTACAGCTAATGATGGGAGCAAGGGAATTTGCAAAATCGGGCATTGATTTTGTGGGACCTATTTCACCCCCTGCATATCGCACCCATACTCAATATATCATTGTGGCTACGGATTATCTCACGCAATGGGCGGAAGCCAAGGCAACACAAAAGTAGATGCACGAACCACTACACAATTTTTGTATGAGAATGTCTTTGTACAATACGGTTTACCAATAGAAATTGTTAGTGATAGAGAAACACAGTTTCTAAATGAAGTTATTGAATATTTGCTAGCGGAATTCATGGTCATACATAGAAAATCTGCTCCATATCATCCACAGGCAAATGGACAAGCTGAAGCCACAAATAAAACACTATGCACGATTCTCACTAAAATTGTATCAGAATCAAGAACAGACTGGGATCACCAGTTACACTCAACACTATGGGCATACCGTGGTAGCTTACAAAACATCGATAGGAACGACACCGTACAACATGGTGTTTGGCCTAAATGCTATATTACCCATAGAGTTTTTAATCCCAACTTTATGAGTAGCAAAACACTTAGAATGGACAGGGCATGAGATCTCTTCAATAATAGATGATCTTGAAAAGCTAGATGAACTTTGCTTGAGAGCTGTAGCTTCGATCTATGCTAAAAAGAGAAGACAAAAGGAGTTTTTTGACAAGCATGTGCGCACGAAAGAGTTCAAAACAAGTGATTATGTACTTGTTCATACCTTGAAGCAACATGCCAAGAAACTTAAAAAGCGAGGGATGGGACCCTTTGTGATTAGTGACCTATCACAAACGGAGCTGTCAAGCTTGCTACATTAGCAGGAGAAGAAATGCCAAATTGGATTAGTGGGTGTCGATTAAAGAAATATCATTTACCACTAACACAGGATATGCTTCAACAAATCCATCAAGAAAAACAACGAAGGAAGGAGAAACAGAGGGTACGAGAAGAAGCTCAAGCAGAAGCAAAAGAACACATTGCAAAAAGAAAGCTTCTACGACAACAACAACAGTGTGGATCACCATTGCAAATAAATGCCATTCGACTAATGAATTTTGATGAAGACACAGTGGAACCAATAATTACAGTCAAAGTGGGTAGCAATCAAGTTGAATCGACGACATTGATTGATTCTGGAGCTCAAGAAAATTTGATCTCTTACAGATTATGCAAACATCTCAAGCCCATAGGTCAACTTCATCCTACTCCACAGGTGCTGGAAAGTAGTACATCACATTCACTGAAAACATTGGGATGGATTTTATTGCATGTACAAATACATCAATATATTTATCCACACAAGTTTTATGTGGTCAAGGATGAAAGCACACAACACCCAATGTTGTTGGGACAACCTTGGCAAAAGGAGTACAATGTGCAGATAGAATGGAATGCGAATGCAGTCAAGATTCAGCATACACAAGAACAACAGGTAATATCCTTTGCTCAGAAACCTCGAAAGAATCAACTGCCAGCAATGAAATCACTAGATAAAGAGCCAAAAGCAAGGGTGCCACTACAGAACAACATGATACCCAAGGCTAACAAATAGAAAACTGCCAACATTGTTTACTACAGGTATAAAAAGTCACCAACTGCAGTGAAGAGATCAGATTTAGCAACACGAGAAAAAAAAGTATGGGTGCGCGGAAGGATAGAAATGACATGGCAGACAAACCAAAATACAACAGAAGAATTCAACTGTTGGACGGGTACACCGCGACGGACGTCAGCACAGCGAGAACTCACCTAACAAGTAATGTCAACTAAGGTTGAAGCTCGACCCGCAGGCGCATGGAAGCAAGCATAAGGTGTCAACCTACACTCGACCGACTCCTAACTAATTCCTACAGAGGCCCCTACCAATTGTCTAAGTCACAGTCTTCAAGAGAACAAAAGAGGATGCTTCCTACAATGCTTGCTAGAGCCGAACACCTATCAAACACTTCCGAAACACCATAGAACTTGAAGGAGACCCTACTAATACCTATAGGCCACTCTCCCCAAGGTTTATGAACCAAAATCACGACCCAAAACACCCAGCGCAGAAACACGTAGGATGTCTGGCCGAAATTTGCAGGTCTTCGTTTCCGAAATCTGAAGTGCCTAATGTGTAGCTCTACTCAATGTGAACACGTGGATATGCTGCAATGCGAAATCAGATAATGTATGCTCACCCAAACAACCGATGAAGCTCGTAGAAGGAGCTTCCAAAGCCGGACCGTACGCGCGCAATGTTGGTATCGGCTCGTAGCTCTAGTCGGGGGCAACACGTTGCACTTCTCCGCACTCGATTCCGACCACCGTACCACACGTGGCGTCAAGGAAAAGCTCACACTCTCTCTCACGTACACAATACGCTCACTCACAAAACTTAAACTTGTCTAAAATGACAAAAGGTTTTTTCATCAAGGTCAAAAAGTGATATATATACCTTACAACTTTTCAAACCGTAAAGTTCCAAAATCATCCATCTACTCCATCTAACTAGAAAAACTGGGATACAATCTTGAAACTTCTGTAAGTCCCAATATTTACAAGGTGAAAAACCGGGTTTTCCTCAATGAATGACTAATTACAAAAAATAATAATCCGCCGAGTAGTTAGATGCCGTGGGGTGTGTCCAGCTTCTAACATCAACCGAAACAGATAGTTCAACCAAAAACCAAGGGAATAAAAAATATTTGGATCCCAAAGAAAATGCTCAGCAAGAACTCAAATACAACTCACATCTGGATCCCGAAACGAAAGCAAAAGGAACTCCCTTGAGTACAAGCAACATCGGAAGCCACCCAACTGCATATGAAACCGGCAAACCGATTTATGTGGGTGCCCATCAACAACAAAACAATGGCAACCACAGCAGTATAGCACTAAACCTACAAAAATCTCCAAAGAAAGGCTACCAATGGAAAGCAAAAGAGAGAAGGTCTATGGCCATTCCGACCAAGCCAATTCTCTCCAAGGAGACAACTATGGCCATACCAACAGTAGCGGCAAAGCAAGTGACTTTTGCAACAAAGACAATCAAACAAAGAGCAGTAAAGTTACAGCTTTTACTTGCAAAAAGACAGGAAACCTCGACGGCGAATGCCAATAAGCATTTTGCTTATACCCTTCTCTTGCACATCATTAATTTTTCCATGCATTGACCGAGTATGCATTATATAGAGCCACATTACACGGCCAAGCATTAGCACAAATTTTTCAACCCATGCATGGTACATCTTTGAGGCGATACCTTGTCGTCCGGGAGGACCTCAGCTAGGAGGGGGGGAGGCATTCTCAAATGTGGACCCAATGGCAGAAAGAGCAAAAAAGGATATGTTTTCGACTATTTTTAAGGGTTGTTGTTTGATTGAATTTTTTTTTGGACTAACCCAAGTACATATGCTCTTATACAGCATGAATCTACAAGTATATGAGGCCAAACGCTAAATCAAGCCCTAGGTGTGTGTATATAAGTAAAAATAGCCATTTTTCGGACAAAATATTGGTAAAATAGAGAAATACGGCCATAAAAATTGCATGTGAGTGTATATAATGTTTTGTGTTGATATTTTTGATTTATTATGTTTTTTGGAGATTTTTTGGGTTTGATTTGCTATTTTTCTTTTAATTTTACTAATTTTTGACAGAAAAACTTCAAAAATACAAAAAGCAGGTGAAAAACGATCGTAATGAAAAACAAAAAATATGGGGATGATCAGTGATTATAGAAAAACCTATGGTACAGTGGGGGTGCAATTATGAGACTGGAGCGGAAAGCGTGATTTGGCTAGATTTTGACGAAAACGTCAAATTTCTTGCAAACTGGGTAAATGGAGTCCAAATCAAGATATTTTTGAGCCTAAACCGCATCTCGCAAGAAGTTGGGAGCACATGTCAAATTTCATAAAAAGTGGTTCGGGGACCTCCATTATAAGAATTTTTCACTTCACTTTTAGCTCATTTCCACTATTGACCTTTGAGAGGGAGCTTTTGCCACCTAGAGCGAACGGAACTTCCAATAGCTTCTACAACGTGCACGACTACCCGACAGGCTTCAGACATGAGAGGTAGGCTCACCGCCTTGAGCTTTTCGCGCATGTTTGTCGTTTTGTCGCGAAAACTAGCGTAGGGTTCACACAGAAAGCGGGCAATAGAGACCTACAAGTAGAAGTGGCCACCTAACGGCTAATCCAAAAGCAACGAGACTTCATCGGAAGCTTACCCTAGCATAGGAGACCAGTCTTGGATGTTCAAAGGCAGTAGAAAACTATCGGGAAAAACCCTAATTCCTAGAGCCCCGCAAGAGGCCACCAAATGGGAAATCGACGGAGTGGCGCCCAAATGCTACCAAAATTCATGGGTAGGAGCATCTCGACATGCTCGACAAGGCTATGTAGCCCACATGACCAAAAGATAACCCTAAGCGGCACTAAAATTTAGAAATGGCATCAGACACACAAAGCGTCAAATAGCTCTCGCGGCCAAACCGGATGTCCGTTTGCCGCCAAACTTCACGAGCGGCTCTCCTAGACCATCAACAACCAAGTCCTATGGTGGTAGACCACCACAAGTCATCAAAGACATGTAAACGCAACCACGGGTGCTTTTAGAGCGACAAATTGCCAAATGGAGCTCCTGTGAAGCCAAAGTTGACAAAAACCATACGGCAAGGATCCCCAAGGGATCGGGAAGCTATGGAGACCAACATCAAGAAATTTCATCGCCAAAAAGCACTCCAAAAGTCAAAAAACGGCTCAGAGGCTCTGAAATCCACACAGGGAGTTATTTTCTATCTATTTGACTTTTTTGTTGAAATTACGCTTAAAAGGGACTCAGGGGGACTAGTAGCAGTTTCCATAAAAAATTCATCAGGAGACATCCTACGCGTAGTATGTCTCAAGGCCATTTTTGGGCACAAAACCCAACATTTTTCATTGCACAAAGTTTCTAAATAGCCTTTACATGCTAGCCATCAAGTTTCATCACATTTGGACCAAAATTGACCTCATATGTATGAAAAAACGCAAAGTCAGGGCATAGAGGCAATATGGGCCATAGACCTACCAAAACTTGTCCAAATCACATGAAACTTGCACAATACAGTCATGAGCACATGGACAACTAATCTGTGTGTTCACCTGCAAAAAATGATGAAGTAGACATCCTACGCATAGGATGTCTATTTGACATTTTTGGCCTACAGAGGATGTTTTTCCATTCCAGGTCTATTCATATCACCTTCAAGAGCTCATATATCAAGTTTGAAGACATTCTAATCATTGTTGACCCCCAACACCTCCAAGATGCACTTTTTGAGCCCAAAAACACTACACAGGGTCTTACCCACATCAAATCTTGTCCAAATCAAAATTCAAGAGCATGGCCATGTTCCACATACCAAGAGCTACCCACATAACAAATTCTAGGCAATTTTGATGAAAAAGACATCCTACGCGTAGGATGTCTCCAGCTTATTTTTGACCTTCTGTGCAAAAAATGACATCATGGGAGCCATTACCATGGTGCAAGGAGCCCATACGTCAAGTTTCAACCCATTTGGATATCATTTGCTACCTATTGTGGACATCCTACCCAATTTGTGAGCCTAAAGCCTGAATCTGCCCAAAAATGCACATTTTGATGCCCAAACCCAATTCCAAGCACATAGCCCTGTTGCACATGCCAAGGACCACTAGCCTGCCAAGTTTCACCAAAATCTGATGAAAAAGACATCCTACGCGTAGGATGTCTAAATAATAAATTTTTGCCTGAATAATACTTGAGCACATGCAGGGTTGCCCAAGTTCCTTTTAAGTTTTATTTTCAATTTTCAAATCATTTGGATAGTTAAAACTCAGTTTCTCATCTGGTATGGAAAAAACGCTAACTTTGGACTACTGAGTGCAACAGGATCTATGGCAGCCGCAAAATCACCGGCAAAGAAGAAGAGGATGACCATAAAAGATTACTTGGAAGAAGTAGAGCCGTTCGTCATACCGGAAGGAACTCTAAAGCCAACCAACACGTGGATCCAAGAGGACTTGCTAGAGTCAAATGGTCTGAAGATCTACCAAGCCGTGTTCAAAGACACCGAAGGAAATATAATAGAGCTACCCATGCTACCGCGGGAGCTCAATGAGTTCGTCAGAAGCAAGATGGAAGAGTACCTGGAGAAGATATATCTCCACAATTATTTTGAAGTTGTTCCAGCTGGAATTGACATAAAAAGAGTATGGGAGTCCATGACTACAATCAAAGAAGATGCAGTGGCCAGAGTTACAGATCTACAAGGCAAGACAAACACGAAGATTGTAATCACAAAGAAAGTAGTGGGAGCTGCACTAGACCTCTCCAACAAAGGGGATAGTGTAGCCAAAAGAAGAGACGAAGTAAAGGTGTACACAGAAAAGAAAGGCAACTACACCTTTGAAGACATTGCCAACCCTAAAGTGGAAATCATGAGCCAACTTTATAATCAGTATTTCCACATGTGTACAAAGCGGCCACAAAAGTACAAAATGCCTCCTGGCGCAACTGCCACAACCTTCACCTGGGCAATGCAGAAGAGCAAGCCAAAAGTAATCAACTATTGATAGCCGTTTTTTCGGCTCTTTGTAATTGCCATAGTGAGTTATCTCACCCTATCAAATCACTCAAACACTGTGGTTACCCTCACCCTTTCACTGTATATAGGTGCGTGTGAGTTAGGGGACTTTTCCCATATCTCCTTACTGAAATAAAAAACCCTCAATTAGCTAGTCATTGGGCTAGTTGAGCCAAAAAAATAAAAAATATAAAAAATATAAAAAATATAGGTATATTATGACCCATGCGTATGTAAATATTTCTTTGTATATAGGGCCTAAATAAAAGATTTTTTCATAATTATTTTGGTATTTATTTAAATATTTCTACCTAGGTGTGTGTTATTTATGCTCTGTACATAGCCTCACCATTACCACAATTTTTCTTACCATTTTTCATACTCCTTATTCCATATAGAAATATTTTCATGTAAGCTTCTCTTATATTTGGTGTAACTCCACCCCAACAAAAATCCAAAAAAACTAGTTGTATTTATGTGTATATTTTTTCACTATTGTGATTTTTCCCTTCCTGCATCTATTTTGTTTTTTTTGTTTTTTCTAAAAAATTAGAACACCAAAAATATTTATCTTTTTATGGTAGCCTCATAATGAGAGAGATTTCTTTTGACCCCTTTATATTTTTTCCACTTATATTATTTATATTTGACATGTACATATTTTTTAGACCCCTCAATATTTGATTTTCTTAGTTGTACTATTCACTTATATCATGATCTCAACAATATCTTCAATTATAGACCTACCAAATAAGGTCAAGGGTAGGTGGCATGCATACATGCACTATGGAGGGCTCACTCTTGGAGGTATTCAAAAGAATCATCCAAAGAAGGACCCCACAAGGACCTTGTGCAGTGGAAACAAAACGGTCGGTTTTGCTGAATTTTTAAAGTTCACTTGCTCTCCAAATTTGAAAAGGTGATACAAACAAAAGTTGTAGCTCGTCGGCTGAAATTTTGCCTCAAATTATTTCATATTTTTTTGAGCTACGAGCTGTGAGCTATGATTTTATTAGTGGACCCCAGTTTTCCCATGCTATGCAACCACACTCTCTCTTCCACTTTATCATTTTCCTCTTTCACACACACTTCTCCACTCATCATCCCCACCTCTCTCCCCAATCCTCTCTACACCCTACTCACCTTCTCCTCAACCTTGAAGAATAAGAGAAACCATGGTGAACTCATACCTCCCACACACAATTCCATTCCAAAATTGACCACCTAGTCTCATTTTTCCTCCTCCAAATTACCCATATCCATCAAAAAAACCACAAAATTCAGCCTCTTCTCTTAAACGACAGCACCATGGTGGTTGATTACTCAACTTCAATTACCTTGTCTCTCAAGGAAGGTCAAGAGTGGAGAAAAAATGTACCGTCAAAGCTAGTGGACCGTCAACAAGCGTCAAAATTGGCCCTACTCAAGACACTTGGAGCATCAACCTTGTAAGAAATCCACCTTTTCTTACCTCTTAAGAGTTTTTCTTCCTTATTTGTATCCTACATGGATACTCCCATTGTAAATATCCAATTCCATTTGTAAATTAATACTAACTCTACTAACACTAACCCACTATGAAAAGTCCTATCACCTCCATTTCTCTCCTCTCTCTTTCCCCACCAACTTCTTGATAATTCCAAGCAAAAGAAATTAGATAAATTGCTGAAAATCTAACCCAACCTTGGTTAGAGGAGTAACCCTAGCCTTCAAAATTGCTATAAAAGGAGGGTGTAGCTAGCACAAAAAGGGGGGAGAAGAAAGAGCACTATGCTATAGCTTGAGAAGCCAAGCTCAACCTCTTGAGAAGGAGCTCTTGAGTGGAATCTCATTGGCATTAGGCATATGTATGTGTTGTATTAGGGGTGATTAGCAAGGGAACTCTACGCCATTGTAAGAGAGAGTGAGCATGAAATTGAGAGTAGGAAATCTATCATTTCTCCTACTAGAGTAAGCCCAACATTTGCTGAATCAAGGAGGGTGAATTTGGACTAAGCATGGATACCTTGTCTCCCTTCCAACGTGAATTCATGGATAATAATGATGTGTAAGTGTCTTGGTGTTTTATTTAAGTTCTTGATAGCTTGTCTCCGGGTATTGTTATCAATTTAGCCATAAATCCCACATGCTGTAAGAGGGCGACAGGGTGGAGAGGACTCCCCTGGCCTTAAGACAGTGATTGGGGTGGCTTTTTTCTTGTGATGTGTTGTGGTGTAATTTACTCAGGCTATGTTGAACAAATACTAATCTCACTTTGTTTGGTAATGACAGATTTGTAAGAAGGCATTAGTGCAACAAGCACCCCCTTCCCCCTTCTCTCTCTTTCTTACATATATATATTTATGTTTGCTTGATCATTAACAATATACTTCAAAGCAGCCCGAGCACCATCTCTCTCTCTATCTCTCTCTCTCTCTCTCTCTCTCTCTCTCTCTCTCTCTCTCTCTCTCTCTCTCTCGTGTTTTAGTGTGTGAGAGTATTCCATTGGTGTTAGGGTTAGTGTAAATTCCTTGCTTGTTTGTGGGTTGTTCTAACGATTCTCCTCTTTTGCGTCCTAGTTCGCTCTTAAACTAGGTGGTGCCCCTTGTGTAGTTGGGATTTGGCTGGGGGTTTGTTGTTTTGGTTTGTGTTGTGTTGTGCCCCATCCCCATTGAGCAGCACGGGAGCCTTGAAGGGTGTCTAGAGGTTGCTCTTCTTGTTGCCCGCCCCGGACCGCCTCAATATTGGTGCCCCCACTGAGGAAAACAACTCGTGTATGTTTTTGTGTAGGATCAACTTTTAGCATAGTCAAGTAGTTTGCATGAATCACGAGAGTTTGTATGATCCTTTCATTCCCATTGCAAGGCAAAAGATACACATAATTGTTAGTACTAAGTTGCAATTTCAACGGGTAATTCGTAGGATTTTAGGTCCTCTTAGGTTAGCCGAGATAAACACTTCGATAAATCATTTTATTTTGCCTCTCATTAGGTACGATATTAGCTTGGACATCTATATTTTTGTGTTATTTTAAGCATTAGGACATGCATAGGCCATGGATAATGGCCCAGGAATAGAGGTTTTTCCCTTTCATTTTACTCCACACATTAGAATAAACGTTGCAATTAGTAGAAAGATCCATTTTCAACAACGAATAGTGTTCATGTTTGGTGCACAAAGAGTAGGAGAAATTCTTGCATCACCAAACCCTGTCATTCTACCTCTCATCAACTACCACACTTCTTTTGATGTACATGTGTTCATTTTATTTTAAAATGAAGTGCAGCCCGGCAAAATAGTGTGTATGTTTGTTTTTTCTTTGTCCAAGTTGTTACAAGAAACAAAAAAAAGATCATTTGTTCTAACAGGGAATGTGTGTGCAGTGAAAGTTCAATCCTTAGAGATCTAGCTCTATTACCAATTGAGTTGCAGGAGCAAGTAGTAAGGCGTCTCCCTCATAACAAGAGGGTGGTGAAGTTAAGACGAAAGGTCCTACGCGTGGATTCCATTTTCCTCTTGTTGTTGGGCACTAAGGAAGACCGCGCATTCATCCAACTAGTGTGTGCCCTAAGATTGGTAAATAGAGTGAAATTTGGCGTTTGGCGAGTGCATTTCACCATTGAGGAAGACTCTTCAGGAAACTTGCGGCCAGAGTTCATGCTTCATAGACTCACATTTGGTGAATTTTTCCCTCATTTGCGTTTTATTAATAGTCTTCCTTTCGCTTTCAACAAAGGAGATAGGGAGCTATTCAGAGCTTGTCTTAATAAAGAGAGCATAGAGAAGATTCAAAATTTGTATAAATTCTCATCCTTCTCTACTTTCTATGACACTTTGTTCATAGAGACATTGTAAATCTCTTTATGCTTTTGAATGATTTAACCATAATCCTAAGGAGTTTTTGTCCAAGAATTTTGTAGCACAAGTGGAGTCTTTAAATCTTACAAACTTGATTGGACTTGATGAGGATGTTCTTTATGAAATTGTGAGAAGGTTTCCTCACTCCGACTGTGTGGAACTCGAAGGAAAGGAGCTCCTAGTCAATTGCTACTTTCTCATGGCCTTCGACGAGCATGAAGATCTAGTTTTTAAACAAACCGCTTGTGCGTTGGGAATTGTAGAGCAAGTGCAATTTATCACTTGGGACGTGGTTTCTCTTTTGGATCCAAAAAATGAAGTTCTAGAGATTTCTATTTATTGCCTTAGCTTTGAAGAATTTCAATCCTTCTTAGAGCTCATCAATAGTCTACCTTTTTGTTTTGATCAAACAAATCGAGACCTCATTGAAGCTTGGATAGAGAAGAAGAAAACCTAGAGTGGTATTTTCTTACTTCTTCATTTGCAGGCGAGTGGTTCTAAATCTCTATTGTATCCCTTATTGTAACTCGTGTTGTAATCTTTCATAATAATGGAGAGCCAACGCCAAATGTCTGGATATCCTCTTTTCTTTGGAGAACCTGGAGAGGATGCAGAATTATTTCTAGCGAATTTCAAGATGTCTTGCCGTATCAAGAGGATAGTAACTGATCAAGAACATTTAGAAATGTTTGAGGTGGTCCATAGGAAAGATGCTAGCACTTGGTTTGACTCTTTGCCTGAGGAAGTTAAAGGGAATTACACAGAAGTTTTGAATTGTTTCAAGAAATACTTCTTTGATCCCCAAAACACTCAGAAATTATGGCAAGACATTGTTTCTCATAAGCAAAAAGACTTAGATGACTACTACTTGTACAAGCAAGAGTTTCTACGTCTTTGGGCGCTATGGATACGAAATGTTGCTAACCCTGGTGATGGTGCAGAATTTTTAAAGAAGGAGAGGTTCATAGCCGGACTCTTTCCTAGCCTTAAGGTAAAAGTTGAGGCGGGTGCACCTGCTACTTTTGATGCAGCGGAAACTAGGGCTGCTGAGAAGTATAGGAAACTCAAGTGCTTAAGGGGAGAGGTTCCAATAGAAGGTCTTAGACCCAAAGGTAAGTCACAAGCAACAACATATAGGGAGCTTTCTGAGGTAACGGCTGAAGTGATTGAGAAGTTAAATGAATCTTTAAGCAGCCTGTCAATTCACCTTGCACAAGCTGTAGGTCCAAAGGGACAAGCGAAGAAGTCAGAAGAGAGAGAGCCACGAACTAGGAGAGTCTTGCAATGTTGGAATTGCTGTGAGTCTGGACATGGGATGTATAATTTTCCTTGGCCCCGTGGGGAGCCAGAGAGACCTAACTTGAATTACCCAGTGATGAATGCAGGTGAAGGAACTAGTCAGCAACCACGGCTTATACAAAGGAAAAATGGAGCAAGACCACCTCCACAAGGAGTGGAAGGAGTTCCACCTTTGCCAGACCCAAATGTGCATGTGGTAGAGGTGACAAATTCAAATGAGGTTGACATGGAAGTCAATGGCATTAAGCGTGGCCGAGGAAGAGGTAAAGAGAAAGAAGGAGTCACATCACAGAGTGACCATGGACAAGGCAAGAAGGCAAAGGAAACCAAGGAAACCAAGAGGACTCGACGTCGTATCAACCTCCAAGACTTCCCTCTTGGACATGGTATGGCTCCGTACAACTTGTTGGAAGACATGAGAGGTAAGGGTCCTGATATTTCATGGCCTCAATTTCTTGCATTATGTCCACAAGTTAGGAGGGATTTAACAAGGGCCGTTAGCACTAGGAGAAAGGTAAAAGAGAGTGTGCCTGTTGTAAAAATTGCACAAGCTGAAATGAATGAGGACATTACACCGGTGCTAGACTGTTACATCAAAGGAAGATTGGTTAGGAAAGGTCTAGTGGATGGGGGTGCACAAATTTGCATCATGACAGAGGGACTCATGCAAAGACTAGGCATGCACATCCATGAGACACCTGAAATCAAAGTCAAGATGGCAAACAATAGCAAGGCTAGGTGTGTAGGCATTTGTAAAAATGTCTTTGTAGAGGCCTTTGGCATTAAGAAAGCGGTGGATTTTTATGTTATGTCGACCAAGGGAAGTGGTTATCCATTTATCCTAGGAAGACCATGGCTAATGAAAATGCGAGCTTTGCAGGATTGGGAGAGTGGGAAATTAATTTGCAGGAATGACAATCATAAGAAGGTTGTCTTTGACATGAAGGAGCAACGCCAAGAGGAGCTCCATGAAGAACCATCTCAAAGTGAGACGGAAGAAGGTTGGACCGATAACACTTCAGAAGAAGAAAGTAGCGGCAGCATTACTGAAGAGGAGTCTTCCATCGAAGTCATGGGGGTAAGGTTTAAGCCAAGCAACCAAGAGACCTCTTGTCCAGGCTTGGAGGAGGTAGGTCCTCAAGAGAACGAAGGTGTTCAAGATGAAGGGATGCTGGAAGGTATGCTATCAACAACACTCACAAAGGATGAAAGAGATGAGTTCAAATGTGTGCTAAGGAAGTTTCCTAGGCTTTTTGCTAAAGACTACACCGACGTGCGTGGGGTAAAGGTTGTTCAACACAAGATTGAGTTAAAGCCTGAGGCCACACCTAAAGCTCAGAAGCTACGAAGGCTAGGAGTTATAAAGGAGCAGGCTCTACTCAAGGAGGTAAGAAAGCTTCTAGCAGCAGGTTTCATTTATCCAGTGGAGAATTCAGAGTGGGTCTCTCCTGTTGTTGTCACTCCTAAGAAAAATGGCCAGTGGAGGGTGTGTGTGGATTACCGTCCCCTCAATGAGGCAACAAAAAGAGATCACTTTCCCCTCCCATTCCAGGATGAGATACCAAATGAGGTAGCTGGTCATGAGAAGTACACTATGTGCGATGGTTACTCAGGTTACTTTCAAATAGGGATTGCATTGGAGGATCAATTGAAAACAACCTTTATCACTCCTTGGGGTTGTTATGCTTTTAGAGTCATGCCATTTGGTCTGACAAATGCTCCTGCAACATTCCAACGTTTCATGAATATGGTGTTTCAAGCATTCTTTGGAAAGTCAATTAGGGTGTTCATTGATGATTTTTGCATTTATAGCTCAAAATCATTGCATCTACAAAGGGTAGAAGAAGGTTTAAAGAAGCTCTACGACATGGGAGGTCAACTTAACCCCGACAAGTGCCACATAGGTGAGGATGAAGTGATCTTGCTCGGTCACAAGGTTTCCTATAAAGGCATTGAGGTGGATCCTTCAAAGGCAAAGGCTCTTATTGAGCTCCCATCACCGAAGAGTCTTAAGGAGGTCATCTCTCATTCAGAAGGTGAAGTATATGTCACGCTTCATTCACTTAGCCTCGGAGTTGCTTCATCCTTTGCAAAAGTTGACACAACAAGTAGAATTTGCATGGTCTGATGAGCTTGAAGAGTATTTTTGTAACATTAAAGTCATTTTGTCCGAGCTACCAACACTCATGCCTCCTTGTTGGGAGTACACATTCTTTGTTAGCTCTAGTGCTGGGAAAGAGACAATTGGTGCAGTTTTGCTACAACAAGATCCCTATAGTACCAGGATGCGGCCCATCTACTTTGCTAGTAGGGTCATGAATGCTTTAGAGAGAGGCTACACGGAGGTAGAACTCATGATGCTTTCTCTCATGTTTGCGATAAGGAAGTTTAGATCCTACTTGCTCCCAAAACCTTTTGTAATCCTCACCGCAGAGAATTTGTTCCCTTGGTTGTCATCTCAAATGAATCTTAGTACTAGGATCTCAAAGTGGATTATGGAGTTGCAAGAGTTTCAATACTCTTTCAAGGTAGAAGATAGTGTGCGTGCACAATTGGCAGGGATTCTCACTTATAAGGTGCATGAAAAGGAGATTAAGGTGCCTGAAGTAAAGACCCTACCATTTCCACCACCAAAAAGTATTCCTAATGCTTTTACCTTGTTCTTTGATGGAGCTTTTCGTCGAGCCACAGGAAAAGCAGGGGGAGGGCTAGTGTTGCTCAACCCAAGTGGAGAGGTGGTCATGAAAGAGAAGTTCAATCTACCAAGTTCAGCTAGCAACAATGAAGCAGAATATGACACACTACTTCATGGTTTAAAAATATGCATTGGCCATGGTATACAACGTCTCATGGTAAAGGGGATGCACTTCTCATTGTGAAGCATATTTTAGGCATTTGGGCATGCAAAAATGAAAGGCTAAGGGCCAAAGTTCATACCATCCGTAGGCTATTTAATCAATTTGAGGAGGTGCAATTATATCATATTCCTAGGAAACAAAATGAAGATGCTGATTTACTTGCACAATAAGCCGTTGCATGTGTAAGGAAAGAAGTGCAGGTCATCATGGTGGCGGCTGCTGTGAAGCAACCGAGGTACCAGGGATTGGAGTCATTTGCTCCCATCATTGGCTACATTTTGGAGGGTGAGTTTCCACCAGACTTCACAAAAGCTCAGAAGAGGAGACTCATGAAGAAGGCAAGCATGTATCACTTCCTAGAAGGCTCCCTCTATCAAAGAGGGAAGGATAAAGTGTGCAGAAGAGTACCAACTATCGCGGAAATTCCAGCCATTCTAAAAGTCTTGCATGAAGAGGAATGTGGTGGTCATTTTTCCCAAGAATTAACTGTGAAGAAGATTTTGCTTGCTGGGTATGTTTGGCCAAGCTTGCATGTGGATGTTCATCATTGGTGTAAAAGCTGTCACAATTGTCAGATAAATGGAAATAGAAGGTTGGTGCATGGCCCGAGGCAAATAGTTCTTGCAAATGGACCCTTTGAAAAGTGGGGCATTGATGCTATGGGTCCTCTGCCTAGGACAAAAAATGGTAAACTCTACATTCTAGTGGCTGTAGACTATATGACTAGGTGGGTGGAAGCTCAAAGTGTTGCAAGAGTGAATGAGAGGACAGTTAGCAAGTTTGTGTACAATCACATTTGTTGCAAATTTGGCACACCTTTGGAGATTGTTTCTGATAATGGTCCAGGGTTTAGGAAGGGCTTGCTCACAAAAGTTTGTGAAGAGCTTCACATTCTACATCGTCATAGCACACCATACTACCCACAGTCAAATGGTTTGGTGGAGAAGGGTAATGGTGTCATTGCAGGAATCATTAGAAAGATGGTGCAAAACAAGGAAAAATTATGGGATGACTTCTTGGATGGTGCCTTGTGGGCATATCGAACCACATATAGGGAAGCCACGGAGTTCACACCATTTCACTTGGTCTATGGTCAAGAGGCTTTACAACCAATTGAACTAAACATTCCAACAATGCGACTTCATGGAAAATTAGCACAAGATGATCAAGAAGCATGGATGGATCGACTTCTTACCTTAGCTGAGCTTGAGTGGAAAAGAGAAGCAGCATACGAGTGCTATAAGAGGAAAGCCACACAGACAAAGGAGAAGCTTGACAAGAAACTGAAGGACAAAGGCATCAATGAAGGAGATCTTGTGCTAAGGTATGACAATCGACTCGATAATCGTTTTGATGCCAAATTTGAAACAAGATGGCAGGGGCCATACATAGTCAAGAAGACTTTCAATTCAAGTTACTATCAACTTATGGACTTGAATGGGAAAGAGCACTCCAGGAAGATAAACGGCTATCGCTTGAAGCCTTACTTGAGTCGCCTTCTACCAAAGGATCTACCAGAGCAAAAGGCAACTATCCCATGTAAGTATTGTTCTATGAAGCATGAGTGTAACACAAACCAAAATTCCAAGGGGCCAAACAATGAAGATCTTGTCAAGGACTCTGAAGCACTCTCTTTGGAAAAGATTCTTTATGATGGTACATGAATATACCATCATCCTGGGGGAGGGCTAATGATAGCTGTTTTTTTGGCTCTCTGTAATTTCCATAGTGAGTTATCTCACCCTATCAAATCACTCAAACACTGTGGTTACCCTCACCCTTTCACTGTATATAGGTGCGTGTGAGTTAGGGGACTTTTCCCATATCTCCTTACTGAAATAAAAAACCCTCAATTAGCTAGTCATTGGGCTAGTTGAGCCAAAAAAATATAAAATATAAAAAATATAAGTATATTATGGCCCATGCGTATGTAAATATTTCTT
Source organism: Adiantum capillus-veneris (assembly GCF_014529385.1). Taxonomy (NCBI): domain Eukaryota; kingdom Viridiplantae; phylum Streptophyta; class Polypodiopsida; order Polypodiales; family Pteridaceae; genus Adiantum; species Adiantum capillus-veneris. Next base: position 11,290,698 of record NC_140935.1, on the reverse strand, counting down.
TGTATATAGGGCCTAAATAAAAGATTTTTTCATAATTATTTTGGTATTTATTTAAATATTTCTACCTAGGTGTGTGTTATTTATGCTCTGTACATAGCCTCACCATTACCACAATTTTTCTTACCATTTTTCATACTCTTTATTCCATATAGAAATATTTTCATGTAAGCTTCTCTTATATTTGGTGTAACTCCACCCCAACAAAAATCCAAAAAAACTAGCTGTATTTATGTGTATATTTTTTCACTATTGTGATTTTTCCCTTCCTACATCTATTTTGTTTTTTTTGTTTTTTCTAAAAAATTAGAACACCAAAAATATTTATCTTTTTATGGTAGCCTCATAATGAGAGAGATTTCTTTTGACCCCTTTATATTTTTTCCACTTATATTATTTATATTTGACATGTACATATTTTTTAGACCCCTCAATATTTGATTTTCTTAGTTGTACTATTCACTTATATCATGATCTCAACAATATCTTCAATAATAGACCTACCAAATAAGGTCAAGGGTAGGTGGCATGCATACATGCACTATGGAGGGCTCACTCTTGGAGGTATTCAAAAGAATCATCCAAAGAAGGACCCCACAAGGACCTTGTGCAGTGGAAACAAAACGGTCGGTTTTGCTGAATTTTTAAAGTTCACTTGCTCTCCGAATTTGAAAAGGTGATACAAACAAAATTTGTAGCTCGTCAGCTGAACTTTTGCCTCAAATTTTTTCATATTTTCTTGAGCTACGAGCTGTGAGCTATGATTTTATTAGTGGACCCCAGTTTTCCCATGCTATGCAACCACACTCTCTCTTCCACTTTATCATTTTCCTCTTTCACACACACTTCTCCACTCATCATCCCCACCTCTCTCCCCAATCCTCTCTGCACCCTACTCACCTTCTCCTCAACCTTGAAGAATAAGAGAAACCATGGTGAACTCATACCTCCCACACACAATTCCATTCCAAAATTGACCACCTAGTCTCATTTTTCCTCCTCCAAATTACCCATATCCATCAAAAAAACCACAAAATTCAGCCTCTTCTCTTAAACAACAGCACCATGGTGGTTGATTACTCAACTTCAATTACCTTGTCTCTCAAGGAAGGTCAAGAGTGGAGAAAAAATGTACCGTCAAAGCTAGTGGACCGTCAACAAGTGTCAAAATTGGCCCTACTCAAGACACTTGGAGCATCAACCTTGTAAGAAATCCACCTTTTCTTACCTCTTAAGAGTTTTTCTTCCTTATTTGTATCCTACATGGATACTCCCATTGTAAATATCCAATTCCATTTGTAAATTAATACTAACTCTACTAACACTAACCCACTATGAAAAGTCCTATCACCTCCATTTCTCTCCTCTCTCTTTCCCCACCAACTTCTTGATAATTCCAAGCAAAAGAAATTAGATAAATTGCTGAAAATCTAACCTAACCATGGTTATAGGAGAAACCCTAGCCTTCAAAATTGCTATAAAAGGAGGGTGTAGCTAGCACAAAAAGGGGGGAGAAGAAAGAGCACTATGCTATAGCTTGAGAAGCCAAGCTCAACCTCTTGAGAAGGAGCTCTTGAGTGGAATCTCATTGGCATTAGGCATATGTATGTGTTGTATTAGGGGTGATTAGCAAGGGAACTCTACGCCATTGTAAGAGAGAGTGAGCATTAAATTGAGAGTAGGAAATCTATCATTTCTCCTACTAGAGTAAGCCCAACATTTGTTGAATCAAGGAGGGTGAATTTGGACTAAGCATGGATACCTTGTCTCCCTTCCAACGTGAAGTCATGGACAATAATGATGTGTAAGTGTCTTGGTGTTTTATTTAAGTTCTTGATAGCTTGTCTCCGGGTATTGTTATCAATTTAGCCATAAATCCCACATGCTGTAAGAGGGCGACAGGGTGGAGAGGACTCCCCTGGCCTTAAGACAGTGATTGGGGTGGATTTTTTCTTGTGATGTGTTGTGGTGTAATTTACTCAGGCTATGTTGAACAAATACTAATCTCACTTTGATTGGTAATGACAGATTTGTAAGAAGGCATTAGTGCAATAAGTACCCCCTTCCCCCTTCTCTCTCTTTCTTACATATATATATTTATGTTTGCTTGATCATTAACGATACACTTCAAAGCAGCCCGAGCACCATCTCTCTCTCTCTCTCTCTCTCTCTCTCTCTCTCTCTCTCTCTCTCTCTCTCTCTCTCTCTCTCTCTCTCTCTCTCTCTCTCTCTCTCTCGTGTTTTAGTGTGTGAGAGTATTCCATTGGTGTTAGGGTTAGTGTAAATTCCTTGCTTGTTTGTGGGTTGCTCTAACGATTCTCCTCTTTTGCGTCCTAGTTCACTCTTAAACTAGGTGGTGCCCCTTGTGTAGTTGGGATTTGGCTGGGGGTTTGTTTTTTTGGTTTGTGTTGTATTGTGCCCCATCCCCATTGAGCAGCACGGGAGCCTTGAAGGGTGTCTAGAGGTTGCTCTTCTTGTTGCCCGCCCCGGACCGCCTCACTATGAAGCCTATATCTATGATAATCCGGTGAAGATGGGCAATAAGAACCCCACCTACATTGTGCCGGGCGAGCTAATCACGAAAGTGGTTTATGGGGCATTGAAGGCCAAGGGAAGATGGCCTGACCCTCCATCACAAAATTACTGGCTAAGGCTCAAGGAAGATAAGGAAGAGGAACATCCCAAAGCACCAAGGGTTGCCACAAGGTTGAAATGCCGGTTAGAGACCGTGCAAGAGGAGCAGCCGGAGTTGAAGAAAGGAAAGAAAGAGAGTATCCAAGTGCCGGTCAAAGAGACAAAATCACAGAAAGCGGCATGACTAGAGCGTCTAATGGAAAGTTTTAGAGCCGAAAGATCCCTCAAGGGAGATTTGAGCGAGCTATGAAAGCCGTCGCTAGAAGCAATGTCGGGATCATCCGGAAGGGTGCACAGAGACAGATTTGAAGATTATATTAAGAATTTTGATGCCACGATAGAAAATATCCCACATGTACCATTTACAGAGGTAGAAGTGGAGGAAGTCCGACGGCAACTGCTAGAAGAGTAGGAAGGCCAAGAGAGAGAGAGAGTGGAAGACAAAGGCAGACAGGGATTTCAAGAAAAAGCCGGCAACTCCACCTTCCAACCCGGAGTCCATCCCACCTCCTCGTAGCCCTCCACAAACTCAACAGAAGGAGGAGCTAGACAAACCTAAAGATAAAAAAGATTCAAGGCAAGAATAGAGCCAAGAGCAAGAGTAAAAAGAAGAAGTTAAGCCCAAAGGTGAGCAACCAGAGCCAAATGAAGCAAGGTTTAACACGTTTCTAGATCTACTAGCTGCTGGATATTCAAAAGAAGAGGCAGCCACAGTCGCTTTTGACTTGGCAAGCACAGGGCCCAAAGAGCAGATGCAGATCCTGCGGTTAGTGGAGCTAAAAGAGATGGCCACTGATATAGTGGACCTATAGCCACCCACCAATGATTGGGATGTGGTGATGACCAAAGCTAACCCGGCTAAGGATACAGTCAATGGCCACAAAAAGTGAAATGGCTAATCTCAAATCCAATGAAGTGCAAATCAAGTCTGAAGTCGACACTTTACAAAGATAAAGCCAAAGGCATATAGAGAGAGAAGCAGAGCTACAATCCAGTCTGGCAAATGCATTGCAAAGATGCCAAGAGATGGAAAGAGAGAATCAGGCGGCAGCTCAAAGACTGCAAGGAGCCAAAGAAGAATATAGAAAACTCAACAAGTCATTGATAGATGCAGAGAGGGAAAGGAATAACCTAACCCTACAACTTGTTGAAGAGTCAAAGGAAGTGGAAGCCATGCGGAATGCCAAAGAGAAGGAGAAATAGAGTAGGAGGCTAGCCAGGATGAGGTCATTGAGCTCAAGGACCAGCTTAAAGTTAAAGATCAAACCATCCAACGACTTCGGGCATCTCCTGCCAGAGTCAGAGCTACTAGCCCTACTCACACCACTTCAGAGAGTCATATTTATGAAGAAAAAATGAAAGAGCTCCCGAAGGAGTTAACCTTAGAGAAGAAGCAAAGGATGATGATGGCCGAGGGATCAGTGGTCATGCAACCCCGCATGGAAGAAGTGCACAAGGCAATGCAAGATGAGCTAGAAACCATCAAGAAAAAGCTCAAGGAGGCGGAGAAGATAAATGCCGATTTGAACGACCTCCTTGTGAATATGGGAGAGCAAGCTGAAGTGAAAAAGCAGACATTACAAAAGCAATTAGAAGAGCTGAGAGGCCAGCAAGTAGAAAAGCAGTTAAGCACAGGGCCAACAGCCATGGAAGGAATAGATTTAGAGAATGTGGCAGATCCTATGGACACACCCATGCAAGAGTAAATCCTTGTAGGACTCTCTCAAGAGCCACAAGATCTGACACAAGAAGAAGAAGAGAAGCTATGAAAGGCCATAGAAGCGGAAATCAGAGAAATGGCCAAAGATGCCTTGGAATAGGAGCAGAGGGTCTTTAAATTAATGGCTACAGCCCTCTCTCCCATATCCTTTGCTAAAGTACGAAGCCGCCACAATCAGCAAAAGAATTAGAGAAGAGGCAACAATGCCACTGTACACAACGAACATCTCCAATCCTGAAGGGATAAAGTTGATAGTCGACTCTCAACCCAGGTGGAGAAAGGCATGGCTAGAAAAGTATCCACAGTATCTAATCCATTTGGTAGAGGCACCCAAAGTCATCAGAGATACCCTAAGTTTCTTCCCTCTACCAAGGATATGGACGTGGAAGGACCATGAGCTACTGCTAAGAAGCCAACCTACTTGGCTAAATTATCCGAAGTTGCCAGGCTTGAAGGCAGGTGAGAGAATAAGTGTTCAATACATGGTGAAAACCCTAATGAGCACCATCAAATTGTTCACTGGCTCGCCTAACCTATCTTGCATTATGATGGGAAAGATTTGCAAAACCCTTTTGACAGTCTTTGAGACGTTTAAACCGGGCCAGGCGAAAGACAGTATCTTCTTCTTTCAAGATACATACAGATGTGCATACGATCTGTCTGGTCAACCTTCCAAGGAGGTGCTACATGCATTGTATCAAAGGATCATGTTTTTGCCATCCTATCACCTCCAGGCCTTTGAAGAATCTTTCTACACCGGCTTCTTCACAATCAGCACTAACATATTCGGCCCAACAGTACTGGCTCAACATGCAAGATACGAGTCGCTACTCAAGATGAGAGAAAGCCTAAGATGAAGAAGCAACTCAACAGACATGTCGGGGACGACATGAGCAAGGAGGGGGGGAGTATTAGAAGCTGGACACACCCTACGGAAAATGACTGCTCGACATATTATTATTTTTTGTAATTATTCATTTATTGAGAAAACCCGACATTTCACCTTGTAAATATTGGGGCTTACAGAAGTTTCCAGATTGTATCCCAGCTTTGACATTTAGATTGAGTAGATGGTTAAATTGGAACATTAGGGTTTGAGAATTGTAAGGTATTTATACCACTTTTTGACCTTAATGAAAGACCTTTTGTCATTTTAAAAAGTTTTGAAGTCTGTGAGTGAGCGTATTGTGTACGAGAGAGAGTGAGAGCTTCATCTTGATGCTACGCGCACACCGGTGATCATAATCGAGTGCGGATAAGTGCAACGTGTTGCCCCCAATGAGAGCATTAGGAAAAAAATGGACTCTTCTTGGGCCGTTTTGATTAAGGGGTGATTAAAAACTAGCCAATGAGGAGAGAGTTGGGATATCACCTATGGCCTAGAGATGTGTAGGTGTGTCATGACTTGTCTCCTCCCTCTAGTGGTTTCTTCAGGTCAAACCCACCAATGTCAGGGCTAAGATGGTCTCTTTCATGCACAAACATGGTTTTCTCTTACCACAAAGATTCGAATCTCGGTGGTAACATTTAAGAGGAGGGAAGAGAGAGGAGATTTTCAAATAAGGGTCGAATGGTTGAAAAATACAATTTAATCGTGCCAGTTCAGCCTTGGCTACACGTCAAAAGCTTATTTGCAACCGCATGGAACGAGGAGGCCTATCGCCAAGCTAGGTGACTGAGTAGTATACGCAGCCTTAACTGCCGAAGACATGCACCTTAACTGCCAAAAGAGATGTGCTGCAAAAACTTCCATGCCCCAATGGCGAGTGGCCACATGGATCTCTTACCACCATCCCTGCCGCCAGCGTGCTCTTTTTCCATATTAACCATAAAATAATGTGAATTATATTAATTAAGTTTAAATTATATTGAGATAATTATCAGAGCTGCATTACACTGTTTTTTAGAGAAAAATAAAGAGGAAAATAATCAAATTCATTCAAAATGATTTGAGGTATTTATTAAAGGTTAAGTACATGTTCAGAAACCCATGATAATTATGTTAACTTCAGATAATTAATTTTACTAATTATTTTAACAAAAACACTCTATTTTTAGGACAAATTAAAAGGGTGAAATTAAAAATTGATTCAAAATGATTTGAGTTATTTATCAAAGGTTAATTACATGTTAGGAAACCCGTGATAATTATTTTAATCTCAGATGATTAAGTTTCCTAATTGTATTAGCAAAAATACTCTATTTTTAGAAAAAATTAAAAGAGGGAGATTAGCAAATTGATTCAAAATGCTTTGAGTTATTTATTAGAGGTTACTTACATGTTAAGAAACCCGTGATCACTATGTTAACCTCAGATAATTAATCTTCTTAATTATTTTTAAAAAAATACTCTATTTTTAGGACAAATAATTAGCAAATTGATTCAAAGTGCTTTGAACTATTTATTACAGATTAATAACATGTTATCAAACCTGTGATAATTCTATTAACCTCAGATAATTAATTTACCTAATTATTTTAGTAGAAATACTCTATTTTTATGACAAATGAAAAGAGGGAAATTAGAAAATTGATCCAAAATGCTTTGAGCTATTTATCAGAGGTTAAGTACATGTTACAAAAACCATAATAATTATGTTAACCTCAGATAATTAATTTATTTAATTAATTTAGCAGAATTACTATTTTTTTGGGACAAATTAAAAGGAGGAAATCAGCAAATTGATTCAAAATGCTTTAAGTTATTTATCAGAGGTTAATTACATACTAGGAAACCTATGATAATTATGTTAACGCTAGGTTGGTAACCTAACAGGACATAAAAGTGTCCTTTCAGGGTTTTCAAAAAAACCTCCAAAACCATAGTAGATCCACTCATTTTGTAAAATCCTTTCACGAGGTTATAGTTCAAGGCCTACCACACGTGGAAAAAATAAGAAACTTGTAAAATTTCTCATCTTTTGGTCACACCAAACCTCCAAAGTTGATGGACCAGTACATTTTCATCAAAACAGTCATTTCTTACGTTTTGTTGCATAAAAATAAGATTAGGGATTTTTGTAGGACTTGAGATAAATTCCCTAGTTAACTTCAATGGGTTGGTGATCAGAACATATGATTGCTTCTCACTCACTATTTTTTGTTTTGCCAAAAGAAATAGGTACAAAAAAGTTGATTTTTTACCATTCTGCAAACCTATCATCAAAGTTTCTATAGCCATGCTCAATACAAATAATATATGCATGTTTTCTTAGTTCCCTATTGTCCTTTAGGTTCATAAGGAGCCATGGAGCATGTCAGAAGAATAATACATCTCTTACCAAGGGGAATCTTGGGAACAAAGATGAAGTTCTAAATACAGCAAACATGAAAAAACTGGGTTCAACATTATGAGTTGTAGAATCCCATAGAAACTATTCAATATTTAGCCAAATTTGATCCTTATGACTAGATATGGTTACTACCTACAAAATGCATGTAGTTGTCACAAGAAACTAACAATATTGAAAAAGCTATACTTGATATACTAGAATGTTTTTTCTTCTTCTATAATTGAAAAAATCAACCATCATTGTCTACTATGCAAAATAGGGTATTAGGTGCCCCAAAACTCAAGGAATATTAGATTTATGTTACAATATGCGACATAGAAAATCAAAACTGCATTTGGATATCATGAAAGCCACCAAAAAAATCACAAAAGATCTAAAATTGGCTAAAAAACAGAATTTGACAATTTTTGTAATTTGGTCATAACTTACAACTTTAACATTTATTTCTCCCTAGAAGCATCAGGACATGTTGAGGACTAGTAAAGATAGTTCTCTAGCATTTTAGACCTCACAAACATGAATTCTAGAGTGGTATAGTTGCAAAAAGTTGAAAAAAAACAAAAACAGGACCCGTTTTTTCACACAATTTAGGTTGTGAAATGTTGTGCAAAGACAAGGTTAAAGATGGAAGTGATATTCCAAAAAAATGTCAAGTTTTTTTCAGCTTATGAAACAACTTTCTAGATAGATAGCACCTCAAAATCCATTTTGAAACTCTTGACATAATTCAAGGAAAATGGTCACTTAACAGAACATAAAAGTGTCCCATTACCAACCTAGTGTTAACGTCAAATAATTAATTTACCTAAATATTTCAGCAAAATTACTTTGTTTTTAGGACAAATTAAAAGAGGGAAATTATTAAATTGATTCAAAATACTTTGAGTTATTTTTTAGAGGTTAATTACATGATTCAAGACCAATGATAATTATTTTCACCTTACATAATTAATTTCCCTAATTACTCTATTTTTAGAACAAATTAAAAGAAGGAAATTAGCAAATTGAATTAAAATGCATTGATTTATTTATCAGAGGGTAGTTAAATGTTAGAAAACCTGTAATAATTATGTTAGCCTCAAATAATTAAATTACCTAATTACTATGGCAGAATTACTCTATTTTTAGGACAAATTAAAAGGGGAAAATTAGTAAATTGATTCAAAATGCTTTGAGTTATTTATTAAAGGTTGAATACATGTTAAAAAACTCGTGATAATTATGGTAACCTCATAAAATTAATTTACATAATTACTTGAGTAGAATTACTCTATTTTTAGGACAAAGTAAAAAGGGAAAATTAACAAAATGATTTAAAATGCATTGAGTTATTTATCATAGATAGATTATCTATTAGGTAACCCGAGATAATTATATTAACCTTAGATAATTAGTTTACCTAATTATCTCAATAAAATCACATTATTTTTAGGAGAAAATAAAAGGGGAAAAATAGTAAATTGATCCAAAAAACTTTGATATAATTATCAGAGAAATAACACACCTTGAAGAATACGTAATAAGTACCCCAATCTCAGATAAATAGTTTGAATATTTATCCTTATTAAAAGTAAGCAATTTTGTGTATGAAATAGAGAAAGAAAATTAGTAAGTGAATTTATCTAACTACCAAATAAATACCTGAGGTCCAAAATCATTATTGAAGGGTTGGAAAATTACCTCAGCATAAATGGTTGGTATAACAAATTACTATCAACAAAATTTTGCCTAAATCAGACCATAAGTATAGGAGGGAAAGGTTATAAATCAAATTTATGAAAATTCCTAAAAATAGAACATATCAAATTACATTTTAGGGTGAGTAATCCATCAGTCGATAGGAATTATAATTTACTAAGGTTAAATATAAAATATTCATGGAATATAGACTAAGGAGAAACCTAGTCAATTGGCTTCCCTAATTAAATGGTAATTATGTACAAGGAAGTTACATGAGGAATATCTCATCCAATTAACTATCAAGGATACCTACTTACTCCAAAAATCTTTATATTTGGGTAAAAAGGAAGAAAAGAGACTATTCAATTAAACCTCTAATCGATTAAGTCTTTTTATAAGGATAAGAAGTTATGGCACCAAAAAGGACCCGAGAAAATCCTACATTTGATGATGAGGATGTAGCTCTAAAAAGAACTAGAGCGTCGCACGACGACAAATCCAGGCCTAGTAGTAGGCCTACCAAGGAGAGTCTTCAGGCGTCAGCGCAACAACAGATGGTTGATCAATCCCAGGTGGGTTTCGCATTATTCAATTAAGTTTTTAAATAGTTTAAGCTCTTTTATAAGTTAGCATTGCATACGTTGGTGTAGCTAAAGTTGATCAGAGCTAAGTAGTGGTCTATGCCAGGCAAAGGGTGCAATCGAGTGCGGTGCAAAAGTCTAGGGCAGGTGTCGATGCCCTTGGCAGCCAAAGGATAGCGGGAAAGTATGCCTGATGCAATTTTTTAGGTCAAAAGTGCTGGGGACGGTCCAGATGAGATGACAGGTCAAGATGTCCAAAATGCCAAAACCATGTCCTCAAAGGTAGTGCTTAGTGTGCTGTAGAATCCGGTCCAGACAGCTTGTCAAACGGAGTCCCGGTGCTCAAGATATTACAGTTTAAAGCTAAAGTGTGTAGCAGATCTCCGACGGACAGGGCAGTTGGGGACAGGTTGCGCGAATTGGTGTCAATGCATATGTGTGTAGTGCTCGAGTTGTGGAGCATGCCTATCTTCTTGGATTGTGAATCGGAGCTCTGGATAGCAAGTTATGGCCATTTGAAGATTTTTTGGGGGCCGGGTCTGAGCCCACTTGACCGCATTAGAAAGTACGCCATCTAGCGTCTTTTGAGTCTCACCAAGGTTTTCGGTGGAAGTGTTTACCATGTGGAGCTAGCACGAGTTGACTGCACGTCAATCGGATATTCGGTTAGTCAGATACAACTAGACGATGTTGGGATCGTTTGAAAGTGAAAGGTTGGCAGATGTTTTTCCCGTTTTTTGGCGGCCTCAGATAGCTAGCTCGGAGAAGACAAAATGACGTGGGGTTGGCACGGCCAGGGACCGGCAAAGTGGAGACTCGGCACCACTTTACGACTCGATGATTGGTTTAGCAGGTGCCAGTTGGCTGGCAAGAGAAAAGAGGGGAGAAGGGAGTTTTCTATAAAGTTTTTAAAAAAACTTTAAAGCCTTGGAGGCCATTCAAGCAAGAGCTGCCACATGGCCTGAGGAAGAATCCACATGCGGTGCCAAAGCGGCCGACGGTGGGCTATTTGGGCAGTGCCATGAGGCCCCATTGGTATCACAAAGGGAAGTGAGGAGCTCTAAGCTCGTGGGCTATGGCGGAAGGCGCCACCGGCACTGCGCAGGCGAGGGGTGGCAGTTTGCGGCAGTTTTGGACAGCTCTGCCTGCGCGAGGAAGGTGATCATGTGGCACGCGCCCATGGGGGGGCCGTTTTCCATGGACTAAATTCGGTCCAAACCTTTTTTGAAGGCAATGTGAGCCCTTATGGGGGCAATGACAGCGCCGTCGTTGCTCCCTAGAGGGTGCTTGTGTGTAAAGTGAAGTGTGAAGCCTCGCAATGAGCACCAAGCTAGTCAAAGTCAAGCTGACCCTCCCAAGGGGAGTGCCACATGTCGGCCTACCATGAAAAATTCCTAAAAAGTCAAAAAACGAGCGCAATAAGGGGGCAAAACTTTTTGTAACCAGGTAGTTCTTCTTTTTTGCACTGTACATGAAAGGAGAAGAGAGAGAAGCTCAGAGAAGGATTGTAATGGAGCTTGGAAGCCATTAATGTACAACCCTTTTGGTCTGTGGTGCTGTGTTGCATCCCCCTTCCCCCTTTTTCTTTGTCGTCTCGTCTGTTGCCAGCCACGGTGCCGGTGAAGCGTGTATACGCCCGGATCGTTGGTGCTTTGCAAAGAGAGAGAGAGAGAGAGAGAGAGAGAGAGAGAGAGAGAGAGAGAGAGAGAGAGAGAGAGAGAGAGAGAGAGAGAGAGAGAGAGAGAGAGTAAGTGTATGTGTGGAGGGAGGCAGAGAAGGTTCAGTGAGGTGTCAGCTCCTTTTGCGGTCCTAGATAGTGTGTGTGCGCTTGGGAACTGAGCAGGTGAAGCGGATTAGGTGTAGGTTGTCATTTCGAAGGTGTTTTCGAGTGGATTGGGGTGTTGTGTTGACCCTAAGCTAGAGAGAGGCATTTCTGGTCGTGCCGGGTGTCGTCCCCATTCCCCCTCTCCATCTTCTGGTGCCCCCACTGAGGAGCACACTGATTGATCCTAGTTGATAAAAAAGAAGCGGTTTTCGGGTTGGAAGTCATGGCAGGTAGAAGCTATGGACCAATTTTCACAGGAGAAGAGAGCCCTGATGAGTGGATGTCAGATTTCAAGCTGTACATGCTATCGTTGCGTATGCCGAACAAGGATAGCAAGATGCAGACTTTTCCTTTGGTGATGCGTGGTAGAGCTAAAGCATGGTACGATGCATTGGAAGGTGAGCCGAAGCAAGCATGGCTGGCTCTACGGGCAAGGTTTCTTCACGACTTTCGCAGGGAGACTTCCCCAGTCAAAATGGATGCAAAGCTGAAGGCGCTTAAGCAAGATGTAAGTGAAGATTTCAATTTGTTTTTGGGTCATTTTGAGGAGTGTTGGGCAGAGCTAGCGGCAGCCATGCAATTGGTCAATGGAGATTACTTCAAGCTAGACAAATTCATGGCGTGTCTGCATCCCAAGGTGAGAGAAAAAGTTGATTTCGAGAGGCCAGTGCGCATGAGGATGGCTAACCATACTAAAGCCAGGTGTCTCGGTGTGGCGCAAGATGTGAAGGTCAAGGTGATGGGCATAGAGTGCCTGATTGACTTCTTTGCGATGAAAGCAAGGGATAATGCTTACCCTATCATTTTGGGTAGGCCATGGATGTTGGCAATAGGTGCAAAGCAGGATTGGGAGAGCAAAGTGTTCACTTTGCCTAACAAAGAGAGAGGCAGACAAATTGTGCTTGATTTGAAGACCAAGGAGAGCAGTTCTCGTCCTATGGCAGTTAAAGATGAGGGCGACATGACGAGCTATGAGTACGAGACTAAAACGGGCTATGATGAAGGATATACTAGCACAAAGGAAGGGGAGAGCGAGGATGACATGCTGAAGATAGATGCGGATTTGTTCGGAGTCACCATAGATGACTCTCCACCTAAAGAAGAAGGTATGCAGCCTCAAGATCATGGTTTAAGCATAGAGGAGGTTTCGAGTATGATAAGTGAAGACCTTACCAAATGGGAAAAGGAGAGCTATGTTCAACTGTGTGAGTCCTATCCAAATCTGTTTGCAACGGAATACAAGCATTTGCGAGGTGCAAAAGGAGTAGAGCACAAGATTGTTCTTAAGGAGGGACATAAGCCTAAAGCACAGAAGCTAAGAAGATTAGGGGAAATCCAAAAAGAAGCCCTTTGGTAGGAGATCAATAAACTATTGGATGCAAGCATCATATATCCTGTGAAGGAGTCAGAGTGGGTCTCGCCAGTGGTCATAACCCCTAAGAAACATGGGAAATGGAGAGTGTGTGTTGACTGCAGGCCATTGAATGCCACGACGAAGAGGAATCACTACCCCTTACCGTTTCAAGACGAAATCCTAAACCAGGTGGCTGGGCATGAGAGGTACTCGATTATGGATGGCTTTTCGGGGTACTTTCAGATAGGGATTGCACTTGAAGACCAGCTGAAGACCACATTCATATCTCCATGGGGCTGTTTTGCTTACCACAGGATGCCGTTCGGATTGGTGAATGCATACGCTACCTTCCAAGGTTGGATGAACAGGGTATTTGGTCCATACTTGGGCCGTTTTATTAGGGTCTTCATGGATGATATCGGCTGCTACAGTTCAAGGTTGGAGCACCTATCGAAGCTCCAACTATGCTTTCAAAGGCTGGATGAAGAAGGAGGCCAGCTGAATCCCAAAAAGTGCAAGCTAGCAGAGCCTCGAGCGCAGCTGTTAGGTCATGTGGTGTCGCAAAACGGTATAGAGGCAGATCCTGAGAAGGTGAAGGAATTGGTGTTGATGGAGCCGCCATCAGATGCTCAAGGTTTGGCTTCATTTGTTCATAAGTTGAAGTATTTGTCACGTTTCTTTTGGATGTTGTCACAATATGTGCATCCTCTTCAAAAGAGGGCTTAGCAAGTGCATGGCTATAAATGGGATGGGGAAGCTCAGGAGGCTTTTGATAGAGTCAAGGATATTTTATGCCAGTTGCTAGTGGTGTGTCCTCCCAATCGAGAGGACGACTTTTATGTATCTATGACAGTGGGCACAGTTGCTATTGGAGCAGTTCTATTGCAAAAGGTAGGGAGAAGCTACAAGACGATATACTTCGAGAGCAGGGTTATTAGCCTAGGAGAGGCTACCTACACCGGCGGAGCAGTGGGTGATGGCTCTAGTCTTCGCTAGCAGGAAGTTCAAAGTCCATTTGACTGTGCGTAAGTTTTTTGTGTTGACGGCTAACAATCTATTGCCAGAGGTAATGCTACATTTGAAGCCAGGAAGGAGGATTATGAAGTGGGTGTTGGAGCTACAGGAGTTCGAGTTCGAGTTTAAGGTGGATCACACGAGTCGGTCTCACCTGGCAGGCATTCTTGTCAGCAAGGCTATCGATTTGAAGACCTATCCAAGAGTGGTGCGAGATGAAGCTAAGGAGGAACCCGACTTGGAAGATGCTTTCACTATGTGGTTCGATGGAGCATATAGGAGGGTAGCGCAGAAAGCAGGAGGAGGTGTGGTGATACACGACCCACATGGCAAAACAACATTTTCAAAGGTGTATGATTTAGAGGATGTCCACACCAATAATGAGGCAAAGTATCTTGCTCTGCATTTGGATTAAAAGCAGTGCATAGAGTTCAGCATTTCAAGGTTGGTGGTGAAGGGAGATGCATTGCTAGTCATCAAGAAACTGTTAGGCCAATGGCAGGTAAAGCGCGATTCTTTGAAGCATTGGTTCTTTTCCATTAAGAAGATGTTGTAGTCTTTTGAAGAGGTTCAATTCAAGCATGTGAGGAGAGAGCAGAATCAAAAGGCGGATCAACTAGCTATTAGCAAAGTACAGGTACATGTTGCAGGTCTATATGTGGCCCCAGCCACTTATGCAGGTAGAGAGACTTTAAAGGAGATTGAAGGCTTTTTGAGTACAGGGAAATGTTCAGAGGGTTTGTCCAAGCTGCAAAAGAGAAGAGTGGTGCAAAAGGCCCGCAAATTCACACTGGTAGGTAAAGATCTCATGAATTATGGGCGTGACGGAGTGCTTAGAAGGGTGCTGTACAAAGAGGAGATAGGAATGGTGCTAGAGCAATGCCATGAAGAGAGTGTACATCAGGGTAAAGATCAGGTTCTGTTTCGAGTGCTTAGAGCAGGCTTTTGGTGGCCTTCCATTGTGAAGGATGCGCACTATTGGTGCAAAACCTGCCATGAATGTCAGACTATGGGTGAGAGGAGGCTGATAGCCGAATCAGAGGGAGATATCATTGCCTAGGATGCTTTTGAAAAGTGGGGTTTGGATGCCATTGGTCCACTCCCGAAGTCGGCAAGCGGTAAAAAATACATTATAGTGGCGATTGACTACCTTACCAGGTGGGTTGAGGCCAAGGCTGTCAAAGAGGTAAATGCAAATGTGGTAGGTCAGTTCGTGTTTGACAGCATTTGTTGTTGTTTTGGTGTTCCATGGGTGTTGATCTCAGACAGAGGCCAAGGATTTTGAAGCAAATCGATGCGGGCTTTAGTGGAAAAGCTGGGTATCCAGCACCGCTTCTCTTTGCCATATCACCCGCAGTGCAATGGTCTGGTAGAGAGTGCCAATGGGCAGATTGTGAAGATGTTGACCAAGTATGTTTATAAGCAGGTGATAGAGTGGGAGGTAAACTTGGAGAAGTGTTTGTGGGCCTACTGCACATCTTACAAGGTGGCCACAAACTTCACTCCATTTGATCTGGTTTATGGTAAAGAGGCGGTTTTGCCAGTGCATGCACAGTTAAGTGCTTTAAAGGGTATGTGGCGTGTCAATGCCACTCAACAAGAAGTTCTGCAGGATCGGATCACTAGTTTGGAGTCTTTAGAGATGGATAGGGAGGCTGCAGCATACGTTTATGTGAAACAGAGGGATAAGCGAGTGGCGAAGTTCAACAAGAGCTTGCCAAACAAGGAGATTCAAGAGGGAGATCTGGTGATGAAGTATGAAAGCTACTTGGACTTCACCTTCCAAAAGAAGTTCAAGAAGAAATGACGGGTCCATACAAAGTGCATAAAGCCTTTCTTAATGGAACCTATCAGCTGGTGAGAGCCAATGGAAAACATTTGAGGCATAGGGTGAATGGTGTACGGCTCAAGCTATATTTTGACAGGGGTTAGTGCTTGATGTACACCAGATTGTGGCTACGGGGGTTGGGCAACCAACCTAGACAGAGGGAGCTTATGAAGTGAGAGGACACCTTGTACATACTCTATACATACAGCTATGGTTTTTTATTTCATTCCATGCTTGTCAAGTGTTTCCGTTTTCAGGTTCAAAAGTGTGCTTTTAGTTGAGCATGAATGCTCAACAAGAGGGTTGGGCAATGATGGTGCAGCTAAAGTTGATCAGAGCTAGGTAGTGGTCTATGCCAGGCAAAGGGTGCAATCGAGTGCAGTGCAAAAGGCTAGGGCAGGTGCCGATGCCCTTGGCAGCCAAAGGATAGCGGGAAAGTATGCCTGATGTGGTTTTTTAGGTCAAAAGTGCTGGGGAACGGTCTAGATGAGATGACAGGTAAAGATGTCCAAAATGCCAAAACCGTGTCCTGAAAGGTAGTGCTTAGTGTGCTCTAGAAGCCGGTCCAGACGGCTCGTCTAACGGAGTCCCGGTGCTCAAGATATTACAGTTTAAAGGTAAAGTGTGTAGTAGATCCCCGACGGACAGGGCAGCTGGGGACAGGTGGCCCGAATCGATTTCAATGCATATGTGTGTAGTGCTCGAGTTTTGGAGCATGCGTGTCTTTTCGGATTGTGAATCGGAGCTCTGGATAGCAAGTTATGGCCATTTGAGGATTTTTCGGGGGCCGGGTCTGAGCCCACTTGACCGCATTGGAAAGTGCGCCATCTGGCGTCTTTTGAGTCTAGCCAAGGTTCTCGGTGGAATTGCTTACCATGTGGAGCTAGCACGAGTTGACTTCATGTCAATCGGATATTCGGTTAGTCAGATACAGCTAGATGAAGTTGGGATCATTTGATAGTGAAAGGTTGGCAGATGTTTTTCCCGGTTTTTGGCGGCCTCAGATAGCTAGCTCGGAGAAGATGAAATGATGTGGGGTTCGCAGGTCCAGGGACCGGCAAAGTGGAGACTCGGCACCACTTTACGACTCGATGATTGGTTTAGCAGGTGCTAGTTTGCAGGCAAGAGAAAAGAGGGGAGAAGGGAGTTTTCTATAGAGTTTTTTTTTAAAACTTTAAAGCCTTGGAGGCCATTCAAGCAGGAGCGGCCACGTGGCGTGAGGAAGAACCCACATGCGGTGCCAAAGTGGCCGACCGCAGGCTATTTGGGCAGGGCCGTGAGGCCCCATTGGTATCACAAAGGGAAGTGAGGAGCTCCAAGCTCGTGGGCTATGCCCGAAGGCACCACCGGCATTGCGCAGGCCAGGGGTGGCAGTTTGCGGCAGTTTTGGGCGGCTCCACCCGCGCGACAAAGGTGATGACGTGGCACCCGCCCATGGGGGGGGGCCGTTTCCCGCGGACTAAATTCGGTCCAAACCTTTTTTGAAGGCAATGTGAGCCCTTAGGGGGGCAACTCCGGTGCCGCCGTTGCTCCCTAGAGGGTGCTTGTGTGTAAAGTGAAGTGTGAAGCCTCGGATGAACACCAAGCCTGTCAAAGTCAAGCTGAGCCTCCCAAGGGGAGTGCCACATGTCGGCCTACCATGAAAAATTCCTAAAAAGTCAAAAAACGAGCCCAATAAGGGGGCAAAACTTTTTGTAACCAGGTAGTTCTTCTTTTTTGCACTGTACATGAAAGGAGAAGAGAGAGAAGCTCAGAGAAAGATTGTAATGGAGCTTGGAAGCCATTAATGCACAACCCTTTTGGTCTATGGTGCTATGTTGTATCCCCCTTCCCCCTTTTTCTTTCTCGTCTCGTCTGTTGCCAGTCGCGGTGCCGGTGAAGCGTGTATACGCCCGGATCGTTGGTGCTTTGCAGAGAGAGAGAGAGAGAGAGAGAGAGAGAGAGAGAGAGAGAGAGAGAGAGAGAGAGAGAGAGAGAGAGAGAGTAAGTGTATGTGTGGAGGGAGGCAGAGCAGGTGCAGTGAGGTGTCGGCTCCTTTTGCAGTTCTGGATAGCGTGTGTGCGCTTGGTAACTGAGCAGGTGAAGCAGATTAGGTGTAGGTTGTCATTTCGAAGGTGTTTTTGAGTGGATTGGGGTGTTGTGTTGACCCTGAGCTATAGAGAGGAATTTTTGTTCGTGCCGGGTGTCGTCCCCATTCCCCCTCTCCAACGTAAGGAGTGAGAAAGAATCAGGAAAGGAATAATTGATCAAAAACGGAAGGTAAATTCCAACGTGCATTTGTTTAATAATGTAGGAAAGAAATGTTTGGGTTAAAACTTGTTGAATTAGGAAACATATGATTGATCATCCTTAAGATAGCTTGTCTCAAGACACCTCCGACTCCTTTGTATAAATTGATGATAATAATGGCTTTGTAGCCATGGATAACTCGATTACCCCCATGAACGTTGAGTTTTCTACTCCGTATCATGTCTTGATGTTTCTACATTAGTTAGGATATCATTTTTTTATCCTAGGGGAGCCGCCCGGTTGTATGGGCAACTGGTTTGGTGTATGGGCACCCAAAACCTTGGGTGGTGCTTTATCCACTCCGGATTGTGAATAAGGAATGGGTGCCAGTTTTTCACCCTTAGGTGGTCTTGAGAGAAGAAGAGTATTGGTCATGGTTTTTATGGACATTGTTTTGATTGACAGTGCCCTGTCTTACGTTTAAAGATGTTTGTTTTCTAAAAGAATGTTTTCAATGCTGTCTTTAATAATTGATTAAAGAAATTACTATGATGGAACATTAAAAGAAACCATTATTTCAAATGTTAAAACAATGTGATAGTAATTAGAAAAGAAAATAAATCATTTGTGAGTGCGGGGTGGTAAGTGGGGATTGAGTAAGGTTGTCAATCATGGATGGGTGGACCTGATTAGTCAGGTAACTATCCATTCTCGCGTACTTTAAAACGTTTAGAAAACTTCTTCACTTGGAAGAGGAATCTACCAGCGACTGTGCCCTCACATATGTTAGGGGGAAAAGAGCGTTGGTTGAGGATACCTTAGCCAAATTTGTGGAAGTTATAGGGCCGAAATAGTTTTTTGGACTTTTAATACGTTGTCCCGTTTCCGCTGCGAGACAGGACTAGGTCTTCTTCTAAGGCTATAGACCTAAGCCGTTGTCAATGGTAAAGGTCTATTCATTGGATTTTTCTTGTTTAGAGACTCTGATTTTTATCAGACCTAGAGACCTGTCAAAAATCCCATCCCGATCTTGGTATTGGTGGGTTGGGGATCTAACAAGTGGTATCAAAGCATGTGTTAATTAAATTCTTCGACCTAGGGAAAAGTTTCAGGGGTTGGGTTGAAATAAGTGATCTTTGATAAATTCAATTAAAGATGTATTTAATTGAAAAGAGGGAGAGAAAGAAAGAGAGAGAATTATTCCGATCTTTGCAGGAAGATTTCCATCAAGCCTACCGCAGATCCATGGATTTCAACATTAGATTTATGAGAGCTTGCCTATCCCGACACTATTCAATGCGAAAAAGCGTAATGAAATGGCCAGATAAGAGATTTTGTCCTTCCACTTGGAGGATCAGCTGGTCAGGATTTGGTGGAATTTTCTTCATTAATGCGGGAGAGTTAGAAGGTAGAACTAAATATAAAGAGACTTAACTGGGCCGAAGATCTTCAAGTGATTGAAGTATACTTTTTCATTGGAACGGAGAATCCAGAGGAAACCCTTGTAATAGGTGATGTCCAAGTATCACAAAATCAGTGGGTGTTTGATCAGGTGTCTAAAGTAATCTACCCAGGTAGAACTAGGTCCATAGATGTAGGCCCTAGTTTTAATGGACCAAAAGATGCTGTATATTTTTATCATATATCTGATCCACCCAAAGTCCGCAAGATTCCAGTATAAAATTGTCATCACCCTTGTACAGAGTAGGACCTTCATGGATGGTATTAACTCTTGTACATATTATGGTTCTCATGGGTATGCTATAATCAATTTTGTTTATGGCTTGGTGATTGTCTTCATCATGTGTGCAAAAGGCTTTGAGTATGAGATAGGTTAAAAGAATAAGTAAGAGAGACTTCATCTGGTACTAAATTCCACTAATTCAATCTCAGAGAAATACTCGTATAAATAGACTTTACACTATTGCTCAAGAGAAAAAATTACTACTAAAGCAAGTTAAATTCCCTACTTTCAAAGGAGAGGGACCCAATTTAGAGCGAGATGTCGAAGCATGGTTAGATGCTATGGACGACTATTTTTAAAACTGTAGGAACTGCTTAGGAAAAACAAATAATGTTAGGTATGTTCCGTATCACGGCGGAGATGCCAAACTTTGGTGGAAGAAACACTGCAGAGATAATCCCACAAGTAGTCCATCTTGGGAGAATCAACCTTAATGAATGAGGAAGATGAAAGAGCCACTTGCTTGGCTACAGTTAGTAATCCTAGAGCTCAACAACAATAGGCAGTTTTGTAAACCACTATAAGTCGATAATGTAAAACTTTGAGTTACTTATATAAGGGTATACATTATTTTCTTTCCCAAATTACTTAAGGACTCTAAAGTTAAGTTAGTATTCAATCAAGAATAAGGGTTGATCTAGCAAATGAGACAGAGGTTCCCGATGGTATGAAAATAATTTGAATTTTGAGAATGAGATAGTTATCAAGAAACCAACTCACATTCTTTGTGCACACAATAGCCTTCCTTGGAAAATGACCTAGATATGAAAGTATTAAGGTACGAGAGTAATAGGAAGCCGAAAAGAACTCTTGGTATGATACTTCTTAAAACCCTTTACATATTGTTGGTCAACCAGGTTAGAGCACAGAGGGGGTACCTCTGGTGTAATGGTGGAAGCTTGTGCCCAACGCAGACTGCTCAGAATGGCAAGAACACGCCGAGCGCGTTCAGATTGGCAAAGCTGAAATACATGATACTTGTCCAACGCTCATTGCTTTGAATGGTCAGTTAGATTGGGCGTGTTCATGTTGACAAGGTGGATATATGGATCTTTTATGGAATTGATTTAACTTGATTTTTGAGATGATATAAATGGTTTGTAAAGGTTTTTAAGATGAGCTCAACACTGAGAGTTTCTTGGGAAAAAACTGACTAGCAAGCAACTCCAACCAGAAACTAGAAAGAACTCTTAGAGTAATCAGTAACATTTGGTAAAGTGGAAAGGTTATCCCTTCAAAGATACCACTTGGGAGGATGAATTTCTCTTCTCAAAGATTTTTCCGATTTCGGTTGAGATGAGGGCATCTCAAACTCTTAAGTTCGGGTGATTGTAAGGTTTCCAGTTTCTGAAACCTTAAAGATTGTATAAAGCTTAATCAAACTGATATGATTATTAAAAATGCAATGTAGAACTGTCCGACCGTGGCAAATATTGGTATTTTTGGAATCTTAAGCATAGCAAACCCCGGGCTAGACATTTTCAGAACAAAATACCGATAAAATTTGGAAAAGTTACGAGCTCTGAAAGATTACACTAGGAATTTAATTAGTTAAGTAAAATTGGATGGTTTCAATAATTATTATCAATAAAGACTTTCTTATCCTAAGGTTCTAGAAATTACTGATATTTCTAATTTTCATCATTAAAAATAAGAGAAATTAGTAAAAATTGATTCTGTTAATCTGGGGGACTGTGTGGGGTAATGATGAACTCTCCCAGACTAGATTTACCAGCAAGGGACGTTTTTTGACCTGTAGGGCTGCTTGGGATGCAAGTTATTGCCATTTTCCAGCCTGTGAGCACCTAGAAACCTATAAATATGACCCTTGCTTCATAATTTTGGACAGACTCGGAGCCTTGACACACTCTCTCTCATCTAGAGAGACCGCTACGCAGAAATCACTAGAGATTAAGCTCTAGTTGATTAAATTAAACGGTAATTATCCTAATCCTTCTTAATTAGCAAGGCTAAATTAATTTATTTTCTTAATAAATTAAAGATTAATCCTATGTATACTAAAAAATCCTCCCTTAATTAAATAGTCTCTGTTGATTGTTGTAATTAAACTTAGGGATGTTAAGCTAGTTAATTATTATATCGTATTAGAGCTGAAATTGTCCATATTAACCATAAATTAAATGGAATCATATTAATTAACTTTAGATTATGTTGAGATAATTATTAGAGCTGCATTGTTTTGTCATTAATCTAGGAAAATTATCTTATAATTTTCTGAGTAATTTCCATAATTAAATTAGCAGAATTACACTGTTTTTTAGAGAAAACTTAAGGAGAAAATAATCAAATTGATTCAAAATGATTTGAGGTATTTATTAAAAGTTATATACATATTAGGAAACCCATGATAATTATATTAACCTCAGATAAATAATTTTTCTAATTATTTTAGCAAAAATACGTTGTTTTTAGAACAAATTAAAAGGGGTAAATAAGCAAATTGAGTTAAAATGCTTTGAGTTATTTATCAAAGGTTAATTACATGTTAAGAAACCCATGATAATTATGTTAACCTCAAATAATGAAATTTCCTAATTACGTGAGCAAAAATACTCTGTTTTTAAGAAAAACTAAAAGGGAGAAATTAGTTAATTGATTCAAAATACTTTGAGTTATTTATCAGAGGTTATCTACATGTTACAAGACCCATGATAATTATGTCAACCTCAGATATTCCTAATTATTTTAGTAGAAATACTCTCTTTTTAGTACAAATTAAAAGGGGGAAACTAACAAATTGACTCAAAACACTTCAAGCTATTTAGCAGAGGTTAATTACCTGTTAGAAAACCCATGATAATTATGTGAACCTCAGATAATTAATTTTTCTAATTATTTTAGCAGATATATATATATATTTTTGGACAAATTAAAAGGGAGAAATTAGGAAATTGATCCAAAATTCTTTGAGCTATTTATCAGAGATTATTTACATGTTAGAAAAAATGTGATAATTATGTTAACCTCATATAATTAATTTACCTAATTACTTTAGCAGAATTACTCTGTTTTCAGGACAAATTAAAAGAGGGAAATCAACAAAGTCATTCAAAATGCTTTGAGTTATTTATCAGAGGTTAATTACATGTTAGAGAACATGTGGTAATTATGTTAACCTCAGATAATTAATTTACCTATTTACTTTATTAAAATTACTCTATTTTTAAGACAAATTAAAAAGGAGAAATTAGCAAATTGATCTAAAATGCATTGAGTCACTTATTAGAGTTTAATTACATGTTAGTAAACCTGTGATAAGTACATTAGCCTCAAATAATTAATTTACCTAGCTACTTTAGCAGAGTTACTCTGTTCTTAGGAAAAAATAAAAGGGGGAAATTAGTAAATTGATTCAAAATGCTTTGAGTTATTTTTCAGAGGTTAATTACATGTTAGGAAACCCGTGATAATTATGTTAACCTCAGATAATTAATTTACGTAATTACTTTAGTAGAATTACTTTGTTTTTAGGACAAATTAAAAGGGAAAAAGTAGCAAACTGATTTAAAATGCATTGAGTTATTTATCATGGATAAATTATATATTAGGAAACCGGGGATAAATATGTTAACCTTAGATAATGAGTTTACCTAATTATCTCAAAAAAATTACATTATCTTTAGGGAAAAATAAAGGGAAAAATTAGTAAATTGATCCAAAAATCTTTGATATAATTATCAGTGCAAGAACACACCTTAAATAATCTATGATAAATACCCCACCCACAGATAAATAGTTTAAATATTTATCCTTATTAAAAGTAACCGATTATGAGTACGAAATAGAGAAAGGAAATTAGTAAGTGAATCTATCTAATTACCACATAAATACCTGAGGTCCAAAATCACTATTGAAGGGTGGGAAAATTACCTCAGCACAAACGGTTGGTATAACAAATTACTATCAGCAAAAGTTTACCTAAATTAGACCATAAGTATAGGAGGGAAAGTTTATAAATCAAATTTATGAAAATTCCTAAAAATAGAACATATCGAATTACATTTTAGGGTGAGTAATCCATCAGCCGATAGGAATTATAATTTAATAAGGTTAAATATAAAATATTCATGGAATATAGACTAAGGAGAAACCTAGTCAATTGGCTTCCCTAATTAAATAGTAATTATGGGAAATTACTTATACTACAAGGAAGTTACAGGAGGAATATCTCATCCAATTAACTATCAAGGATACCTACTTACTCCAAAAATCCTTATATTTGGGTAAAAAGGAAGAAAAGAGACTATTCAATGAAACCTCTAATCGATTAAGTCTTTTTATAAGGATAAGAAGTTATGTCACCAAAAAGGACCCGAGAAAATCCTACATCTGATGATGAGGACGTAGCTCTAAAAATAACTAGAGCGTCGCACGACGACAAAGCCGGGCTTAGTAGTAGGCCTACGAAGGAGAGTCTTCAGGCGCCAGCATAGCAGCAGATAGCCGATCAATCCCAGGTGGGTTTCGCATTATTCAATTAAGTTTTTAAATAGTTTAAGCTCTTTTATAAGTTAGCATTGCATACGTAAGGAGTGAAAAAGAATCAGGAAAGAATTAATTGACCAAAAACGGAAGGTAAAATCCAACGTGCATTTGTTTTATAATGTAGGAAAGAATTGTTTGGGTTAAAACTGGTTGAAATTAGGAAAGATATGATTGACCATCCTTAAGACAGCTTGTCTCAAGACACCTCCGACTCCTTGGTATAAATTGATGATAATAATGTCTTTTTAGCCACGGATAAGTCGGTTACCCCCATGAACGTTGAGTTTCTACTCCATGTCATGTCTTGATGTTTCTACATAAGTTAGTATACCATTTTTTTATATCCTTAGGGAGCTGCCCGGTTGTATAGGCAACTGGTTTGGTGTATGGACACCCAGAACCTTGGGTGGGGGTTTATCCACTCCGGATTGTGAATAAGGAATGGGTGCCGTTTTTTCACCCTTAGGTTTTCTTGAGACAAGAAGAGTACCGGCCATGGTTTTTATGGACAATGTTTTGATTGAGAGTACCTTGTCTTAAGTTTAAAGATGTCTGTTTTCTAAAAGAATGCTTTAAATGCTGTCTTTAATAATTGATTGAAGAAATTACTATGATGGAACATTAAAAGAAACCATTATTTTAAATGTTAAAACAATGTGATAGTAATTAGAAAAGAAAATGAATCATGTGTGAGTGCGGGGTGGTAAGTGGGGATTGACTAAGGTTGTCAATCATGGACGGGTGGACCTGATTAGTTAGGTATCTATCCATTCCCGCGCATTTAAAAACGTTTAGAAAGCTTCTTCACTTGGAAGAAGAATCTACCAGCGGCTGTGCCCTCACATATGTTAGGGGGAAAAAAGCGTTGGTTGAGGATACCTTAGCCAAATTTGTGGAAGTTATAGGGTCGAAATAGTTTTTGGGACTTTTAATACCTTGTCCTATTTCCGCTGCGAGACAGGACTAGGTCTTCTTCTAAGGCTATAGACCCAAGCCATTGTCAATGGTAAAGGTCTATTCCTTGGATTTTTCTTGTTTAGAGACTCTAATTTTTATCAGACCTAGAGACCTGTCAAGGGTCCCATCCCGATCTTAGTATTGGCGGGTTGGGGATCTCACAGAAGAGGTGGTCTCCTGGCAGTTTAATTGATATTTTGGTCTCTTGGAGCAAGAGTAGCTACTTGATAGACAGGTTTGACTTGTCCCCAATAGTCCTCCATGTAGTATTGTGGACTTTCTTCATGTGCATCAATCCCATAGGCAATATTAGGATCTATATCTTCCTCATAGCCTTCCAAACAAGCTATAGATGACTCACAACCCACTTGATTCACATAAGTGATTCTTAGATGCGGTAGTTGTGGTCCTAGCACTGGAGGTGGTAAGGGTGTTGTTTGAACAACATTTTGGGCCCTAGGGACCATGTGCTGTGATGTTTGTTCAAGAGGTGGGGTCGGCATCAATGCAGGCACTCGAGGTGTGTCCATCCATGCTAAGGTTGGTCTATTGTCCATCGCATGCTTAAATACTACTCAATCCTTATCTTGATGACCATACCTTCCACATGCATTGAAATTCCTATTGGATTTTACTCTAAAAGTAGGGCATTCACTAGTACTATGCGGACCATTGAAAACTGAGCACCATTGTTTCTCCCTTCTTGGATACATATGATTGTTTTGTGGACCAAGATTGTCTCTGAGACTCTCTTGAATGGCCTTGGTGAGGTCTGCTAAAGTCATCTCAGATATCTTTGGATCCTTAGCAATAGGCTTTAAGGTCATTGGCTGATGCCCCTATGCTTGCAAGCTAGTAGATTAAGGCTCAACACACACTCTTCTCCTTGAATCAAAATTATCCTTCAATTGGATTGCATTGGTGGTGATTGCTTCCCAAGTGGTGATACCTCTAATGATTATGCCATTGTAGATATCCTCATGTCGTAATCCTCTAATGAATATATCAAGAAATTGGTTATTATTGAAGCGCTCATTTGGATGACAACGAAAATTCAAATGCTTCAAGAGACTAATAAAGTCTCTCACGAACTCTCCTTCCTCTCATTGGGCTTTCTGGAGGTGAGATGCTACACCCCAAAGCACTCCCTCTCGTATGCATTCCTTTAAGAAAAGTCTCCTAAGAGCGGTTAATCATTTTTTCTTCCACCCTTAGGGTTCTATACCAATCCCCAGCCTTCCCACTTAAGGTTAGGCTTAAAGCATTACTCTTATGCAGATCATCATTAGGAGAAACTTGGACTCAATTTTGGGCCCTGTAAGAAACACCAACTCAGCATAAAGAGAGGTAATTATGAAAAATGCAAAAGTTTTTTTTGGAATTCTATTTCTCATAGTACATACGTAAAAGTTTGCTCAATCACTTAAATGCATGCTCGTACAAAATGCTTTTCGAGAGCCCAACTTAAGTGTACACAAAATTCCATGTCTGTGAATCTTAATGAGTGATGTGATGTGCGATGAGAGAAAACACATAAGAGTTGTTTTCAAAATACAAAAATAATGCCACGGATGCAACCGCAACGTCCAAAAACCATAGGATAGCTCATTAAAACGCTGAAATCTGATGTCTCTAGCTCAAGATATAGCATTTTTAAGCCTAGGGCCTCATGAGGTCAGTACCAAGCGAATAGAGGCCCTTGGGTCTCAAGGGCCTCTATTCGCTTGGTACTGACCTCAGACCCAAGGGCCTCTATTCGCTTGGTACTGACCTCATGAGGCCCTAGGCTTAAAAATGCTTTATCTTGAGCTAGAGACGTCAGATTTCAGCGTTTTAAAGAGCTATCCTATGGTTTTTGGACGTTCCGGATGCATCCGTGGGCTTAAAAAGTGCTATATCTTAATCCTAGGGACTCATAAGGTCAAAACCAAGCAAATAGAGGTCCCAGAGACCCCTCAAGCGCCTCTATTTGCTTGGTTCTGACTCCTTCATAGTCTTAAATAGTACCTATCAATCACTATCAAGTACAATCTGTTCGAATTTAAATTGCGAGTACTTCATAAAAAGGTGATTGATACTTGTGCGAGATGCACAAGTACAAGTACTTCACTTTATAGGATAGCAACAACGGGTCATAAAAAGGCGTTCGGCGCTTGTGCCAGATGTCATTATCGAGCGCCTTACTTTTCTGATGATAGTGACAATTTCACCAAAATGGTTTTCATGGACATTTTCAAAATGAGAAAAAGGGTTTTTTCAACGTAACGTTAGCCTTCTTCCTATTGGCTAAAGAGCATTCTCTCACTAGAGTTGAAAGGCCCAAAAATGAGTCCATTTCTTTCCTAATGTGTGTTCTCCTAGATAATCATACATTTGTTCAAACACTTGGATATGCTTTCTCACATCCCCGTCTCCACTAAAATTTTGTGTGAGCTTGGCTATTTGTAATGCCTTACTTCTAGGCTCCCTATTAGGTTTGTTACACATATTCTCAGCAATAGATCGATCGGTAGCTTGAGAAAATTTTGCCAAGTCACCTAAGTGAGTAGACACCGTGGGTGAAGGCACTCCAGAGACTACATGTGGAGTAGGTATTGGCATTGGGCTTGGCGCATAGGAAGCCCTTGGGTCCCAAGTTTGCTACGGTGTTGTGCCATGTGGTGGTCCAAAGTTCATATATGTGTCCCTAGGCATAGCAAGCGTTGGATGTGGCATGCTAATGCTAGTCGGTATGGTCCCATCAAAATAACATCTTGGTTGTTGTGGTTGTGGAGCATAAGTTGTTGAAACAATGGAAGGGGTAGGAGCTATATGAGTACGAGGACCTATCGGTGCATATGATTGATACACACTTGTAGGTAATGTTGCACGCATTGAGCTACCATGTAGTGCTTTGCTAACAAATGAGGTCCATGGCGTGTTCCTTGGCATTCCCATCAATGGGGTAGGCATGGTAACTGTGTTTTCATCAAGGAAAATATGAGCTAGACTTGGAAAGGTAAAGCTATCACTTGTGGGATCAGATTGCACTGAAACCCCTGGCAAAAATACATATGGAGGATCCATCCGACTTACGGAGGGAGTCTCCATTTGTGATAAGGTTGGTTGTTTATCCTTCCCTGTATCCAAGAATATCATGATACCCATTGAGGGCATGTAGATCCCTTTATTCTGTCTCTCTAGCTCAATAACCCTATGGATGACCTCACAAACTCTTTCTTGTTGATCCTCTACACTGGTAGCACCCGTTGTGGATTGTGGGACATCTAACCAACCCATTTGATAGGTGTGACCTGTGTATATGTCGATTAGAGTTTCCTTTTTTTTTGTACTCCCAGTCCTCATTTAGTAACACTCCATCTAGGATTGAGGTTCTAGGGGTGTCCTTTGAATTAGATGCAATGTGGCTCTCTATGGGTTGACCCTTAGTGGTTTCTAATTCAGAAGCACTCAATTGCTCGCATAGCATGGATGTTGACAGAGGGGATTTTGCTTTTAACTCTCTCCTTTGCTCTGACCTACGTAAGCTCTCAGTTTTGTTTCCCCTAGACGCAATGATATACCGCTCAACCCCTTGCACTTTGGCAAGGCTTCTACCATCAAGTAATATAACCTCGGAGGGGAATAGCTCTAAAGAGTCAGAGGGTGCATTGAATGGAGTATTCATGTGCACATGCTCTAGGAGCATGGGGTTTATGTTTGTTATGAATGGTGAATTTACTTCCCCGCCCCCATCATTTACATCGTTACCTCCATGTTCGGAGCGAGTCGCTCTAATAACAGTTTCCTTCAAGCGGCTAAGCATACTCGGCCCAGACTGTGGGCCCATGGCATGCATGTCTTGGCTTGAGCTATCACTAGTAGGAATCAGGTAACCCTCCATGACGTCATTGTTAGAGGAAGAGTCACTAGACACAATATGTGGGTCCTGAGTGATACTACCTTGGATTCCCGCCGAGGGCCTAGTGTTAGGAAATTTGACGTAGCTAAGTAGATAATTGAGTAGATTACTTAATGGAGAGAGATAATTTTCACACACAAGAGATTATAGAGTAGAGAGAGAGAGAGAGAGAGTACACACAATATACATGGTTCACCCAATGTGGGCTACATCCACGGGAAAGAAGCCACTTAATTGCTTTAGTACTTCAAAGAAGAAGTAGGTTACAAAGGGATTATACCCTTTATAGAGCTCCCACCTTGATTCACACTCACCACCTCACACCCACCTTGCTGCATCAACTTCACACTATCAAATGTGTGTAGAAATGTCCTCCTTTTATAGGCCAAAAGGGCGGCCCTCTCTCAAGAGAGGCAGCCATGTGTAGCCGCCCTTGTGTAGATAAGTTCAAATTGGACACTCAAATCCGCCCATATGTGGCAGCCCTTGAGAAGACAGATCCACTTTTGAATTTAGCCACCGGGCACCGGCCATTGACTTTCGACCCCTGGCTAATTAGCCAACCAAGCGGTCATTTTTTGACCACTTTTTGACCACCGTCCGGCCATAATAATCTAGCAAAAAGGAATATTTCGACGAGTGAAAAATTTCCGGCCATCGGACATGAAAAATTTGGTTTCCGGCGAGTGTTTTTCCGTCATGCATGATGGCGTCTCCTCATAACCAGGGCCTTACAAATGTGTGTTTTTGATACAAAAAATTACAAAGGGTAAATCAGGCTCCATACTTAACAATCTCTCACTTGGAGACTGATCTCCAAACCAAACATGTGACTGCTTTCCATCCTGGTTTCTTGTCCTTGAATTCCAATTGAAGATCAGCAAAAGCTCAACTTCTCCTTGTTGACCACCTTTGTAAACATGTCTGCAGGATTTTCACTTGTATGCACCTTTCCTAGCTTTAGATGTCCCTCTTCCAAAAGAGTGCGTATGAAGTGATATCTCACCTCAATGTTCTTTGTCCTTGAATGAAAGGCTGAGTTCTTCGCAAGATGGATAACGCTTTGGCTATCACTGTATAAGACACAATTGTCTTGTTTGAATCCAAACTCTTCTAAGAATCTGTGAAGCCACAAAATTTCTTTGCTTGCCTCCGTAATTACTACATACTCTGCTTCTGTGGTAGAAACTGAGACCACTTTCTACAGATTTGAATCCCAACTTACTGTTGTGCCTCCGACCGTGAATACATAGCCAGTAGTGCTCCTTCAAATATCTTTGTCACCTGCCATATCTGCATCAGCATACCCTTCTAGAAAAATATCAGTTCCTCCAAAATACAAAGCATTTGTTGTTGTCCCTTTTAGATACCTAAGTATTCACTTCACAGCTTGCCAGTGCTCTTTACATGGGTTGTCCATGAACCTACTTATAACTCCCATTGCATGGGCAATATCTGGCCTTGTTCAGACCACAACATACATAAGAGAACCTACCGTTTCATCATATGGAACTTTAGACATATATGATATCTCCTCTTGTGTCTTTGGACACATATCCTTGGTTAGTTTAAAATGACCAACCAAAGATGTAGAAACCGTTTTTGCATTTTGCATTGCAAACCTTTCTAGTACCTTCTTGATGTAATCCTCTTGAGATAGCTTTATTGTCTTGTTTGTCTTGTCCCTTGATATCTTCATAACAAGTATCCTCTTTGCAGCACCTAAATCTTTCATTGAAAAAAATTTAGACAGCTCCTCTTTTAGGTCTTTGATGTCCTGCATGTTAGCACTTGCAATCAGCATGTCATCAACATACAACATTAGGATGATGATCTTCCCATCTCCCAAATTCTTTGTGTAGATGCAGTGATTTGAGTTGCATCTTGTGAATACATGATCCTATCAGGACACCAGCAAGGCCGGACTAGACAAGGGCAAGGCCGGGCTAGGCGGTGTGGAAAGGTAGTCCAACTAGGGAAAAGGGCTAGGGGCTTTGCTATATAATGGATGGTGGACTCTTTCCTTGTCTTACACTGGTATCAGAGCTAAGTGCCTATTTTGGAAAGGGGAAGGCATGGTGCTTTCTAGCCACACAAAGCCTTGCATGTCGTGGTCGAAGATTATGGGGATCACCCCTTGCTAAGGAAATCTACAAGAAAGAAGCACCATGGACATGCGGGCTTGGCAAGGAGAGCCGCCGGGTGCAGGAGCACCAAACCAATAGTGCGCGGGCTCAACAGAGGCGCAAGGGCCTGTTGGTTGCTTCTCGACACAGGGCCGAAGCCCATCGTGCAATGTATCGTCCGCGCCCGGCTTCCCAAGCCTCTGTGCGCTACCTGCTCATGGCTATGGCCGTTTGAAGCTTGAAGTTCACACTTAAGCACCTAAGGCCCTTGGCCTTAGGAACTTCAATTTAAATCTTAGCGGTGATACACACCCCCGCAAGGGATACACACCCCACCATGAGCAACAAACCCGAGCACATCCAAGTGGAATCAAGACGGGGCCGGCAAGTACACGGCTTTCACAAATTCCTTGTGTGCTGGCTGCAAAAATTTAGCACGCAGATAATAGCTTCATAAGTGGATTCATTGGTGACAGTAGTTCTCAAATTGATTGCAGTCAAAAGGAATACCACTCACACTCGATTCGGTTGCAACCTGTTCAAGACATGTACATGCACGGTTGAAATTTTGGATCATTTTTTATTTGGACAATCGATGTAATTAGCAAGGCTAATTGATCTTAATTAGCCTTGGCGGTGCATCCTACATCTACAGGTATTTTTTCTTACCATTCCTTCCACTACATTGTGTCACCATAGATTCGGTAGTAATATGACATTCGATTTTGAGCAAAGTACACCTGATCCTGCCAATGATGGCCCGTGGCCGGATCCTCTCAAGGAGAGTACCCGCGACACTATGATAGGTGAAGATACTTACAAATTGCTCGATATTCAAGAATTGCGTGCATTTCAGACACGCATGACAGACATGGATGAAAATTTTAAATCTTTAAATGAAAATGTTACTAAAGTATCCACATTAGTAATTCAATTAATGCAATAGCAGTCCAAGAGTCCTGCTGACACACACATGCATGAGCACATTGCTACACCAGAGCAAGGCACGTCTAATCTAGGGCAAGGCCCAAATGCTGATATGTTGCATACTCTCACTGCAAAAGAGGTGGATGAATTGTTAAAAAACACCAAACCACCAATTTTTAAGGGAGAAGACCGAGACTGCAATAAGGATGCAGTGAATATCTTTCTCAGCAAGTGGGATGGAATTCACGCCTTACGGCGTACTCCGAACGCAGCCAGATCTCTACAAATGAGCTTAACTCTGGAAGGCAAGGCCTACAAATGGTGGATGTCTCTCAAGGAGAAGAACATCATACCATAGAGTTGGGCAGCTTTTGAAGCAATGTTTAGCAAGGAATTTTTGCCTATAAACGAGGCTGATCGGAATTGGATGGCTTGCGAACATGTTCCATGTGCCAATACCCATCACTACTTGAATATATCTCTCACTATCGGGATGTTATCCTCAAGTTGGAAGGCTTACATACCTTTCAACAAGTACGGGGGTTCATACAAGGTTTGACACTTGAGCTTAAGAAGTATGTCAAGGCCCAAGACCCTAAAACACTTGAGGAATCCATAGTGAAAGCACATATTCATGATGATCCTGATGAAAATAAAACACATAATAGTCACGTGCCTGCTAATATACATGGTAATACACGCACTCAGTATGGGCACAATAAAAGAAAATTTCTAGTTGCCAATATAGATGCATCTAAAAAACCCAAGGGGTCCAGGGGTCCTCTCTCTCCTGAGGACTTTCATAAATCCAAGAAAGAAAAATTATGTTTTCAATGTTTAGGAAGAGGTCATGGAAAAAAGGATTGTCCCAAGGGGAAATCTGCTACTCAGGGCAAAGAGAAAGCAATGCACACGGTGCAACTGCTGCCTCTTGAGTCTTCCTCACGATTCTCTACAATGGAAGTAGCACCCATTGAGGTGGTGCATGAATGCTGTCTCACAGCTTCCATGTGGCAACCAACCTTTGGACCACATGAGTTAGTACATATGCATGGATATCTGCAACGGCACAAGGTGTGCATCTTGGTAGATGACGGTGCTACTCACAATTTTCATCAGTTATGGATTGGTGAGAAAACTCAAACTAGCTCAAACTTTGAGTACCCACCACTACAAGGTAGCAATGATGAATGGACATGATACTCAAATATGGGATACTCAATGGCGAGTTGTTCCATTGTAAGTACAAGGGTACTCCACATGTTTGGATTTTTAGGTTATGAACATGGAAATTAAAGGGCTGATGTGGTTCTTGCTAGGGAGTGGTTTCATAGCCTAGGACCATCACTGAAGTGTAGCTATGAGCACAACAGCTTGATGTTTGAATCCCATGGCGCACATGTGTTGTTGTTAGGAGAAAAAGATATACCTTCATCACGACTGATCTGTACCGCTGAGCTTATGTAGCTCATTTTTGATAATGAAATAGATCAGGTTTTCTTGTGTTACTCACCGTCTCATTTTCTTTCTAACATTGAGTTTGTTGAACATTCCTCAACACCGCATGCTTCTCTCTCCTCTATTCCACCAATTGCTAATTCTAAACAAGCAAACGTTGCTAGTCAATTACAAAAATTAATAAAGGAATTTCAATATGTATTTCCTAATGATTTTCCATCAGGATTACCGCCGACACGATCAATACAACATAGCATTGACGTGGCTGCAGGCTGTAAACCTGTTAGTAAACCACCATATCGTATGAGTTATTCAGAAGCTGCTGAGGTGGAACGTCAACTTGCTGACTGTAAAGAATGAGGATGCAAGAGAGCTACACAAGACAAGCACAAAGCACACAGAGATGGAAAGCTTCTTCTTCTTCTTCACAGAAAAGAGAGTACAAAATGACTAAGTGCTAAAACTGAAAAGTAGCACATATGTACATGTGGTCACTAAGTGTGAACTCACTAGAAGCGTACTAGGCTGGCACTATAAGTGTAGTCCAGCTGTAGAATCACTGGCAGAGATCCTCCGTGTCGGTCACCTAACGCGCCAGTGAGTAAATGCCGTAAGCGGCCAAGACCCGTAGTGGATGCCAGCTCAAGGTGTAGAGCTCGACATCTCAACACTCCCCCTCGAGCTCTGCATGTCGCAGAGTCCAAGCATAGTCCGAAAACGTCGAAGCTTCTCAGCTCCGAGGGCCTTGGTAAAGATATCCGCTATCTGCTCCTCTGTGCTGACGTAGACCAAGTCGATGTCGCCCGCCAACACTCGCTCTCGAACGTAGTGGTAATGGACCTCTATGTGTTTGGTCCTAGCATGGAACACTGGGTTCCTAGCCAACTGCATGATGCTGAGGTTGTCACAATGAATGACAATCTGCTGGTCCACCTGCACTCCCAAGTCCTCAAGTAATGTGCGTAGCCAAGCTACCTTGCATGCCGCAACTGCTGCACCTCTGTACTCGGCCTCTGTGCTCGATAAAGCAACCGTAGGCTGCTTTTTGCTGCTCCAAGTAACAGCAGCACTCCCAAAAGAGAACATGAAGCCACTCGTAGATCTCCTATCAACAATGCTACCTGCCCAATCTGCATCTGTATACCCATACAATGCTAATGGTGCATCTGCTGCATAGAACAATGCATAGTCAAGAGTCCCTTGCACATACCTAAGTGTGCGTCGTACTCCATCCAAATGTGGCTTCCTCGGAAGCTGCATGAACTGACTCTCCAAGCCTACTGTGTAGCTCAAGTCTGGCCTTGTGATAGTCAAGTAGATTAGACTACCCACCATCTTCCTGTACATATTGACATCCTCAACAACATCACCCTTCTCTGCACTCAGCTTTGCATTCACATCCAAGGGAATGGAAATCGGCTTACAATCAGCCATACCATACTTTGACAACATGTCCAAAGCATATTGTCTCTGTGACAGCCATACACCCTCTGGAGTCCTGATCACCTCAATGCCAGGAAAGTAGCGCAACTCGCCCAAATCTTTCATTTCAAACTCCTGTTTGAGAAGACCCTTCACATGGTCAATCTCCATAGCATTGTCACCAACAATAATAAGGTCATCTACATATATGGTAATGACCACAATCCCCACATCACTCTCACGTACATAGAGTGAATGATCAGCATGAGCTCTCCTAAAACCAATACTGACAAGATACTTGGCAATCCTGTCATACCATGCTCTAGAGCCCTGCTTCAACCCATACAAAGCTTTGAGAAGTCTGCATACATAATCTGGGTAACCTGGATCGACATAACCAGGTGGCTGATCCATATACACTTCCTCTTGCAACTCACCATTCAAGAAGGCATTCTTTACATCCATTTGATGCATAATCCATCCTCTAGATGCAGCCACTGCTATGACAGCTCTCACAGTCGTCCTCTTTGCCACTGGAGCAAAGGTCTCCTCATAGTCTATGCCATACGTCTGTGCATAACCCTTTGCGACCAGCCTTGCCTTGTGACGCTCAATGTTACCATCAGCCTTATGCTTGGTTTTATACACCCATTTACAGCTAATAGCTTTCTTGCCACTTGGAAATGGCACCAACTCCCATGTGTCATTTGCTTCCAATGCAGCCATCTCTTCATTCATTGCATCATCCCAATGCACATTTCCAACTGCATCCTCAAAACATGTGGGCTCCACATCCTGTATCACCATAGCCATGTAGGCTTGGTGATGCGCTAGATACCCATCATAAGTCAATTTCTGAACTGGATTTCTGACTCTATTAGATCTGCGCGGTCCTTGGTCACTCCTTTGCCCTCTAGCATCTTCTTGTACTTTCCTTACACCAGGTGTCCTGACAGCCGGAATTCCAAATTCCTCATCAAGAATTTGTTCAGAACCATCTGAATCCATGTCTACATATGAAAAACCTGATGATGCATCAACCATAAAGGGAGGTTCATCAACCTTTTCCTTTCCTTTTTGTGATACATTCCTTGTACCTGTTGGTGGAGTAACCTGCGTACGTAGTCTACCATTCCATGGTTTCTCAACAGAGCCACGAGAAGAGGACTCTTGTGGTCCACTCAAAACCTGTGACTGTGGCCTCACATTTTGTACAACCACATCATCTTTTACATCAGCCCCAATAGTGCCATGTGCATTACTGTACCAGCTGCTCATCTCATCAAAGACTACATCTCTGCTCACTCGTAATTCTCGTGTAGTAGGATTGTAGCACCTGTACCCCTTTTGTTCAAGGGAATATCCCACAAGAATACATTTCTCTACTTTAAGATCCAATTTCCTACGCAACTCATCTGGTACATGCACGTAAGCTATGCAGCCAAACACTTTCAAGTGTGCCAAATCAGGCTTTGTACCTGTAAACTTTTCCTCAGGTGTTACATCATGCACCGCAGCTGTAGGTGTCCTGTTCATAATATACACAGCTGTATTTACAGCTTCAGCCCAGAAATGATGAGGCATGTTCTTCTCATTCATCAATGCACGTGCAACCTCTGCAATGTGCCTGTTTTTCCTTTCTGCGACCCCATTCTGCTGTGGAGTATATCTGCATGTAAACTACCTGTGTATACCATGCATTCGCAGAAAATCTGAAAAATCATTGGAGAAGTACTCTCCCCCTCCATCTGACCTCAATGTCTTGATTTGCATATCTGTATCCTTCTCAATCATGACTTTGAAGTCTTGAAAGTGACCAAACACTTCACTTTTGTTACGCATGAAGTAGACCCATACTTTCCTTGTATGGTCATCAATGAAAGAGACATAATACCTGCAACCATGTATACTTGCAGTATCGGTTGGACCCCAAACATCTGTGTGCACCACCTCAAGTGGCCTTTTACATACATTGCGCTCATGTGGAAATGAGCCCTTTGACTGTTTTCCAAACTGGCATGCTGCACACACTTTATGCATACCATCCACCTTGAATTTGGGCAAACCTTTTACAATCTGTTTTGATTGCATGCTGCGCAATCTCTGCTCATTGACATGGCCAATGCGTTTGTGCCAAATGTCAACATTAGCCACAACACCTGTGCCCTGTGCAAATAATGCAGCTTTTACCTCAGGCATGTCTACATTCAGCGTAAACATTCTGCCCACACATTTGCCCTCTGTGATCAGCTTACAGCCATTCTGGAAATCTTCTACATAACAGCCATTTGGATTGAAGCGAACCTGCAAACCCTGCTCAACCATTTGTCCAACAGAAACAAGATTCTTTGTAATGTTTGGGACATGAAGTACATCTGCTAAGTACTTTGATTTCCCACTCTTCGTATTTAGAGGTATGTCCCCTACATGAGCAATGGGGTGAGCTGTATCATCTCCTGTCTGCACATAGCCTGACACATCTGGTTTGCGCATATCTCTAAACCACTCTCCACGAGACGTCATGTGATTAGAGGCACCTGAATCCACATACCAAACATCATCTTGGGTGGAATTCTCTGCAGTCATTGTATTCATTACATGCTGCATAACAAACATGCGCTCTTTTTTGCTGTCATCTGCATCTCTGCTAGTAGATGCATAGTTGCCCTGTTCTCTCTTTCTAGTTGCTTTTCCCTTTGGACAGTCACGTGACATGTGACCTCTTTCACCACAAGTCCAACATTCTCTACTATCTGGAGTATGTTGCTGCCTGCTTGATCCTGCACCACGACCTCTTTGACTCCCCCTGCCTTGAGACTGGTTTCCCCTGCCACCTGTATTGTTTTGATTTGATTGACCTTCCAGAAATTGGCCCCTGCAACCCCTTGGGCCTCGACCACGACCTCTACCTCTACCTCTGTTGGAGTTAGAATAGAAGGCCTGTTCAGAATTATTTCTGCCATGAGAAGAAGATGTGTCAAGGTTCTTCTCCTCAAGAATAAGCATAGAAATCAAATCTTGGAACACGGGGATGTCGTCTCTTGTATTCATGGAAGACCTAAAATGTACATACTCATCTCCTAGACCATCCAAGCATGCACGGACAATGTCATCGTCTTCCACTGAGACTTTAATAGATCCAAGAGCCTCAATGATACTCTTGATCTTCAAGGCATAATCATTGATTGAGAGGTTGTTCCTCTTAACCTGATTTAGCTCCGACTTTAGTTGAAGCTTCCTGGCCTTGGTGTTCACCTCGAACACTCTGCCTAAGTTTCTCCATGCAATGGCGGGGGTTTCAGCATCCTGTAGATAGCCCATCATGCCATCTGTGATGCTCATAGACAGCCAATACATCACTTTGCTCTGGCCTTGTTGCCAGTCCCTCAAAGCTTTCCTTTGTTCTGCTGTAGCATTTGCCTCGGGAATCTCTGGTTCCTTTTCATTGTCTCCTTCTACATAGTCCCAATAACCTTTTCCTTTTAGAAAATTTGTTATTCTGAACTTCCATGCAGGGTAGTTATTTTTCTCAAGCTTCTCAGTAACAATCTGACTGAAACCGTCAGACATCTTGAAGCACTAAGACAAAATAGCTGCAATCTGCAAAAACCTGCAAATCTGTTGAACCTGCTATCGTGGTTCCTGTAACGCTTTCTACACTCAACGAGTGTCCACAATCAAGCGTTTCACAACCACTGTACTTGTACAGTAAATCTCTGTATACTGCACTTTGGAGACCTGTATACTGCGAACGAAGGGATTGTGATGCTCTTGCTCTCTTAGCCTCTCTTGCCTACACCAGGCTCTGATACCATGTAAAGAATGAGGATGCAAGAGAGCTACACAAGACAAGCACAAAGCACACAGAGATGGAAAGCTTCTTCTTCTTCTTCACAGAAAAGAGAGTACAAAATGACTAAGTGCTAAAACTGAAAAGTAGCACATATGTACATGCGGTCACTAAGTGTGAACTCACTAGAAGCGTACTAGGCTGGCACTATAAGTGTAGTCCAACTGTAGAATCACTGGCAGAGATCCTCCGTGTCGGTCACCTAACGCGCCAGTGAGTAAATGCCGTAAGCGGCCAAGACCCGTAGTGGATGCCAGCTCAAGGTGTAGAGCTCGACATCTCAACACTGACTACCTTAGCAGAGGGTTTATAAACCCAGTTCTTCACCATGTGCTTCGCCTATCCTCTTAGTGAATAAAAAAGTATGTGCATGTGCGTAGACTATCGTGGCTTAAATGCGATTACAGTTAAGAACAAATACCCATTGCCGAGAGTAGATGAGTTGTTTGACAAGCTCACTGATGCTCTCATTTTTACAAAATAAGACTTGCGGTCAGGATATCACCAAGTCCGTATTCAACTTGCCGATATACCTAAAACTGCATTCTGAACATGGTTTGAACACTACGAGTTCTTGGTGATGCCTTTTGGGTTAACCAATGCATCTGCAACATTCATGACACTTATGGATAGTGTCTTGAAGCCATATTTGGCAAATTTGTCATTGTTTTCCTCGATGACATCTTAGTCTATAGTGCTTCTGAAGAAGAACACTTACAACATCTCAGGCAGGTGTTTGAGTTGTTACGCACGAACAAATTATATGCCAAGGAATCTAAATATGATTTTCCAAAAGATAAAATTCATTATTTAGGGCATGTTATTTCAGCTAACGGGCTATATATGGATCAATCCAAAGTGGATACCATCCAAAAATGGCATTCTCCTATAAATCTAGAAGAATTACTGATATTTTAAGGATTTGCAAGTTTTTATTGAAGGTTCGTTAAAAACTATGCTCAAATTGTTGTTCCTATGACGGATCAACTAAAAGGAAAAGGTAAAGCTTTTCAGTGGGGATCCACTCAACAACACAGTTTCAATATGCTCAAGGATGCATTAGCTACAATTCCTATACTGGCTATTTAGATCCTTTGAAACCATTCATTTCGGAAACAAATGCCAGTGACCATGCTATTGGAGCAGTCCTGTTACAAGACGGACGGCCGATTTCATTTGAAAGCAAGAAGCTTGATGCAGCTCAGCAGAACTATTCTGCTTACGAACGGAAACTCTATGTATTAGTGTCTGCCTTAAAAACATGGCGGCATTATCAAATGGTTTTTAATGTCTGCCTTAAAAACATGACCATGAAAGCATCAAATGGTTTACACAACAAATGGATTTGAAGGGTCGAAAAGCCAGGTGGGCCGAGATTCTTCAGAAATATGACGCCAAGCTAAGGTATCACAAAGGCCGGTACAATGTCGTGGTGGACGCTCTAAGTCGAATGCCAGAGATCAATTCGCTCTTGTTCACAAAACTTCGTAGTGAATTTTTAAATTCTCTCAAAGGCAAATATGAGCATGATGAAGCATATTCCAAAGTGTGGAGCCATGTTCAAAAGAGGGATCCTTCTCACTGCAATGACGGTTACAATAAACCTCCACACCTAGTTCTCCTTTATCAAGTGATGAACTACAGTGATGGAAGCATTTCACCATCAACAATGGGTACCTACTCCATAAGGGGAGAGTTTGTGTACTGACGGACACAGACATTTGGCGCCAAATTCTTTATGAATATCCTGATAGTCCAAGTGCAAGGCACCCGGGGATTAGAAAAACTTATGCTCTCGTACGATGACAGTTTTACTGGCCAGGTATACATGTCTTTGTTCAAGCTTATGTCTTGCATTGCCAAAAATGTCAAGTTAATAAAGCAGAGTGCCTGAAAGTAGGAGGACTCTTACATGCTTTAGAGATTCCCAATGGAAAATGGGAAAGTATCTCTATGGATTTTTTTGTAAGTTTACCAACCACTGTACGAGGTCATGACTCGGTATGGGTGATCGTAGACAGGTTGACTAAACTATGTAAGTTTATTTTGACCAAATCAACGGTTAAGACACCAGAACTAGCCAAGTTATTTGTGGACAATCTATACAAACTGTATGGTTTGCCAAGTAACATTGTTAGTGATCGTGATCCCAAGTTTAACAACCACTTTTGGAGAGCTGTATTTCAGCGATTGGGTACACAACTGAACCTCAATATAGCTGATCATCCAGAAACACATGGTCAAATGAAATGGGTTAACCAGGTGCTAGAGGATATGCTAAGAGCATATGTCAGGAAAAAACAGTCAGACTGAGAAGAATACGTACCTATTTTTGAGTTTGCCTAAAATAGTGCTAAGCATGTCACAACAGGCTTTAGTCCTTTCATGCTCATGTACGGGTTTCAACCTAGGTCACCAGTTACGGTGGGGTTGGCAACCGAAAAACTCCAACAGGTTAAGGATTTTCTCCAAGACCACATGGATATGCTGAAACTTGCTCGTCAGAATGTCCGACAAGCAAATGATCGGTATAAGAAGTACGCTGATGAGAAACGTCGGCAAGTTACCTTCGAAGAAGGGGAGGAAGTATTTTTACGTATGTCAGAACATTCAGAAAGTCTGAAAACTGGGCCAACTCCTAAATTATCTCCCCGATATTGTGGGCCTTTCAAAATACTCAAGCGAGTAAGTGATCGTTCCTACAAATTATTACTACCTTCACATTCTTGCATTCATTCGGTGTTTCATGTAAGCTGTTTACGTAAGCGGTTACATGGGGATGACAATGTCATTCACCAACAGGTTTTGGTTGATTTCATTGAACCTCTTACCTTGACGCATGAACCTAAAATGTGTTCTTGATTATCATGAGTTGCGTACACGTCATCACATACGTCAACAAGCCTTAATCAAGTGGAAAGACCGACCGGAGGAAGGTGCCACTTGGGAAAACATTAGTGTTCTTAAGAAGAGTTCCCCACTTTTGTTTTCGAGGACGAAAACTCTTCTTAAGGGGGCAATAATGTCAGGACACCAGCAAGGCCGGACTAGACAAGTAAAGATCCGGGCTAGGCGGTGTGGAAAGGGAGTCCAACTAGGGCAAAGGGCCAGGGGCTTTGCTATATAATGGGTGGTTGGGTGGTGGACTCTCAGGCTCTAGCTTCCCTTGTCTTACAGATCCAGCATCCAACGATCAAGCTTCAAGTACCATTGTCTTTATGCTTGCTTTAAACCATACAAGCTCTTCTTTAATCTGCAAACCATTTTCTCATTACCTTTTACTTCATACCCCTTTGGTTGAAGCATGTGAATTTCCTCTTCTAAGTCACCGTGAGGCAATGCCGTATTTACATCCACTTGCTCAATATTTAGATCATGAGCAGCCACAAGGCTTAAGACAAGCTTAATTGAGTTCATTTTTACAACAGGAGAAAATATTTCATTGAAGTCGATACCTTTCTTTTGAGAAAACTCTTTTACCACAAGCTTAGACTTGTACCTTTTCTTCCCACCTTCTTCTTCCTTTAGCTTGTACACCCATTTGTTTTGAAGTGCCCGCTTACCTTTAGGCAACTCAAACAACTCCCATGTTTTTTTGCGATGTAGTGAGTCCATCTCCACTTGCATGCTATTCGTCCAATCTTCTTTGGATTTGTGATGCATAGCTTCTTCGTATGATTCTGGCTCTCGAGAATCTGAGATCAAGAGATGGTTGAATGAAGGAACAAACCTTTCTGGAGGTCTACTTGCTCTTGTGGATCTTCGAGGAATAGGTTGAAGCTTCTCATTTGGTTGACGTTGTTGCATGTTGTCACCGTTTGTAGTCCTTGAGTCTTCACCGTCCTCAAGCTCCATGTACTCATCACCTGTTTCTTTTGTTTGATTTCTTTCCAAGTAGTCTTTGTACATATTTTGTCTGTTAAAAATTACATCCCTACTCCTAAAGATTTCACCATCTTCAAGATTCCATAGGCGATACCCAAAGTCACCTTCTCCATAGCCAATAAAGAAACATTTTTTGGACTTTGCATCTAGCTTTGATCTTAGGCTTCTATCTATGTGCATGAAAGTCTCACACCCAAACACTTTGAGGAATGCATAATTCACCCGTGTACCTATTCATGCCTCTTCTGGAACTCCCCAATCCAATTCCGTTGAGGGTGACCAGTTGATTAAGTACACAGATGTACTTATTGCTTCCACCCAAAGCTCAAGCGGTAGGCGTGCATGTAGCCACATGCTTCGTGCTCGCTCCATGATTTTTTTGTCCATCCTTTCAGAAATGCCATTTTGTTGAGGCGTCCTTGGGGTTGTATTTTGCTTCCAAATGCCATTGCTAGCACAAAAGCTTTCAAAGGGATTGGTTGCAATATTCACCTCCATTGTCGGATCTGAGGCATTTAACCTTGGTGCCTACTTTATCACAAAGGCTTTCCACCTTTGAAATATGAAAACACATCAGATTTATTCTTCATGACATAAACCCATGTTTTCCTAGTCGCATCGCCTATGAATGTTACATAATACAATGAGTCACCAAGTGATGGTGTACTTGCTGGACCCCAAACATCAGAATGAACCAACTCAAGTTTTTTATTTTTTCTTTCATTTCTTGATTTTTTAAAATTTACCCTATTTTGTTTACCATAAACACAATC
The DNA here is from genome assembly GCF_014529385.1 of Adiantum capillus-veneris. Taxonomy (NCBI): domain Eukaryota; kingdom Viridiplantae; phylum Streptophyta; class Polypodiopsida; order Polypodiales; family Pteridaceae; genus Adiantum; species Adiantum capillus-veneris. The sequence goes on along the minus strand of NC_140935.1, from coordinate 11,246,994 downwards.
TTCACAGAATTTTGAGTCCACTTCTTTCAAACCTGGTAGAAGATTCTTTGTTTGAAGGATTTGCATTCCTTTGGCACTCATATGCCCAAGCCGATAGTGTCACACCGCACTGTTGACTTTCTTAGCTATTGCACAAGTTCAATATTGCGTTCTAACAGTACACAAGTAAACTGTACCGACCTTTTCTCCCTTTGAAACCACCAAAGATCCTTTTGAGATATTCCACCGTTTTCTTTTGAATGCAATTTTGTGACCTTCATCGTCCAATTGTCCTATAGAGATCAAACTTTTGCGAAGAGAAGGAACATGCCTAACATCTTTAAGCTTCCATTTATTTCCGTTATCAGCTTTGACACAAAATGTACCTTTGCCGACAATTTCACAAGCTTCATCATCTCCCAAGTACATACCCAAAATTACCTTTGGTGTAATCTTGGAAATGTTTCTTGTGTGGTGTCGCATGGAATGAAGCCCCGAAATCTACTATCCAAGAATTAGACACATTGTCTAATGAGAGAATTAGAGAATCTTGCTCTACTTTACCTGCCACATTGGCCTTTGATGTTGGCTTGTTGTCTTGAGACTCCAGCTCCTTCTTCTTGCACCAGCAATCCTTCTTGATTGGCCCTTCTTTCGGTAGTTCCAACATTCAAGAACTAACTTTGTTCGTGACTTGCTCCGTCTTGAGGAATCACGACCCTTTTGGTTTTTGAACTTCTCCTTAGGCCTTCCTCTTGTTTCCACTGATAATGCAGCACTTGATGATTCTCATGTGCTTCTCCTTCACATTTCCTCACTTAGGAGAACACCCACAACATCATCAAACTTAAGAGTATTTGTGCCAAAAATAGAATTACTTACGGCCATCACAAGGCTTTCCCAACTATCCGGTAGAGACGATAGTATAAAGAGAGCTCGCACTTCGTCATTGAAATTTATTTTCACCAATCAAAGCTGACTTATGTTTGTGTTAAAGTCATTTAGGTGTTCTGTAACTGAACCATTCTCTGCCATCTTTAGATTGAACAAGTGCTTCATGAGAAATACCTTATTGGATGTCGATGGTTTCTCGTAGAATTTGTCAAGTGACTTCATCAAGTCCTCCGTGGTCTTCATCTCCAAAACGTTGAAGACCATCGCTGACGCCAAGATTAACTGGATTGTTCCCAGTGCCTTTCAATCAAGGACAATCCATGCTTCATCTGCCATCATTGCAGGATTCTTTGCAAGACCGCCTAGTGGCAAATAGAGGTCCTTCTGGTAGAGATAGTCTTCAATCTGCATCTTCCAATGTTGGTAGTTTTTTCTGTTGAACTTCTCAATCTTGAGCTTCCCTTCCTCCACCATTACTCCCGCTCAATTCAAGGAATCCTGTCCTTGAGATAATTTAGCTACGAGCAAACCTTGCTCTGATACCAGCTGTTAGGAAATATGGCGTAGCTAAGTAGATAATTGAGTAGATTACTTAATGGAGAGAGATAATTTTCACACACAAGAGGTTATAGAGTAGAGAGAGAGAGAGAGAGAGAGAGAGAGAGTACACACGATATACATGGTTCACCCAATGTGGGCTACATCAATGGGAAAGCAGCCACTTAATGGATTTAGTACTTCAAACAAGAAGTAGGTTACAAAGGGATTATACCCTTTATAGAGCTCCCACCTTGCTTCACTCTCACCACCTCACACCCACCTTGTTGCATCAACTTCACACTGTCAAATGTGTGTAGAAATGCCCTCCTTTTATAGGCCAAAAGGGCTACCCTCTCTCATGAGAGGCATCCATGGATTGCCTTTGTGTAGATAAGTCCAAATCGGACCCTCCAATCCACCCATGTGTGGCCGCCCTTGAGAAGACAAATCCGCTTTTGAATTTGGCCACAAGCCATTGACTTCCGACCACCAACCATCGGCCATTGACTACCGGCCACCGACCGGTCATTTTCCGACCACTTTTCGGCCGCCGTCCGGCCATAATATGTCGAGTGAAAATAAACATTGCGGCGAGTGAAACTTTTCAGCCATGGGGTGTGAAAATTTTGGTTTCTAGCGAGTGATTTTTATTTCCGATGAATGATTTTTCTTCTCGCACGATGGCATCTCCTCATAACGGGGGCCTTACAAATGTGCATTTTTACTATAAAAAATTACAAGGGGTAAATCCGGGTCCATACTTAGCACCTAGAGCCTCAGGTAGAGGAATAATGAGTGCCTGCATAAATGGAGACACTCTTGATGTGCTCGTCCTCTAGCACACGACCAGAGCATAGGTGTATGTGACCTCAACACTCTAGAGATGTTGGTGAGTGCCTGTGAAGGCCGCTCACCTAGTTTTTAGGTGGTTACAATCCAATTTTTTTGCATTTTTGGTCCCTTTTTTAACCAAGCCACGAAATACGACGTGTGATAGCTAAAATGAGCGTCTTGGCTAGGGAGACGTGTCATGATTTATAGCCCTAATTCGGTTACGTACAACCCTCGGAATCCTAAAACTAGTCTTTTCTTAGGTGGGGAGAGAGGTAGATTTAGTAAGTGAAAGGGTGAGTGTGAAGGGGATGGTGGAGGACTTGACAAACTTGTCCCACATGCCCTCCCTTCACTTAAGGTCCTAGTATTTATGTATAAAGTGGTGTGTATAGTATATCAGAAGACTGCGGACTAAGGCCATTGCTTGGATTCAGGCTCGGGCTCGGGTTTTGGAGAACGATCCCGATCCTTCCTTTAAAGATAAGTTTTTTTTTTAGTTTTCTTTTAGTCCCAAATATCTCGAGTGTTTTGTATTATTATTTTTTTCTGAGGATAATGTGGCCGCATGGACGCCGAACTCCCACGTGCAGCCATTTAGTAATTCTAGCAGACACATCCATGTGTTGTACACCATAGGGAAATATTTCATCCGTGGTTAGAATCACAAATTGCTTAGGCAGCAAATATGACCTAAACTTTGTATTTGCAAATCTAAGGGCTGGGACTAAGTGTTCCACATGGGTGAAACCTTTCTCTCCTGTTGTCATCATTCAACTAGAGATGTAGATTGGCCTCATGAAAGATGTTGTCGTATCCTTTTGGAGTAGCACAGCCCCCAATGAGTCATCACCAACACTTGAGGTGACATAGAATTTTTCATCTCACTTAGGTGGTGAGATAGTTGGCAGAGTGGCTAAGACCTCCTACAGCAGCTCCTCCGAGCTCTATCTAACCTCTTTTTACCTAACACAACTAATTAATAGATAATTAACACTAACTACCTTTGCTAACACATTATCTAACACAGTACAATGCACACTCACAGATAGTCAACTCTATTGCTCACTATCTACTCTACTTCTCACTATCTACGCTCATTAACACCTGCTCATTATAGATCTTTCAAAACTAACAAAAATAGTACAATGCATCACTAACAAAGCTTATAGCCACTTAACAGAAGCTACCACAAATCTGCTAATCTACCCTTTATAGTCGCTTAACACACTACAAGAGGTCCTGTGCACTTGTGACATTTTTAGCAACGGAAATACATTGGGTTTTTATACTCCTTGGTGTCTCTAAGACCGTTGCTAATAGCGTCAATACGGGAACGTCGCTATAAGCGTCACTATATATCGACGCATATACCGACGCTTACAGGCTACCTATAGCGATGCTTATAGCGACGTTGCAGAGCCTTATATAGCGACGCTTATAATGATGCCTAAGAGTAAAAAAATTTGGTGGGCGCAAGACATTCACCTATCAACCATATTGAATGTTTCAATAATATAGTAAACCTAAATGAATCCAAGATAAGCCCAGATTCACCTTTGAAAGAAAGTGCAAGCTTAGCTATAGACCCAAAGTACTCACCCACAAGACAATATAACGATTAACTCCATCATCCATAGTATTGTTTGCAAAATAAAGATACAAAATTGACAAAAGTAAATTGATGAAAGTAAATCAATGACCATTGTACACATCATAGGCAAAATCACTTGATTGTTAAGCTTTGCAAATGTAATAGTACAACACCATTGTCATTATTGAGAAAATATACATGGTTTTCCAATAGTTACAAAAACATGTATACAAGTCATCTCATGATACATATGCTATGACAAAAGGAAACTAATGCTATCTAGCTACAACTAGACTGATGTCGTCTAATCAGACGTCTCATCGCGTCCAAGCGGTGTATCTATTGGATTCTGCAAAAAAAAAAAAAAAAAGCTTTCTGTAAGTATAAACATATAATTTACAAAACAATACAACAAATAGAAAAGAGTAAACCCTAATACTGACCATGCCTCTGTGAGAACTCAGAATGTCCATTAGGGCGTTTAATCACTTTCTGCCTATGTACTCACGCTCGTATGGTGTGGGGTCACATCCTGTCATTGACCACTGTTCAAAACATACAAAGAATCCATTATGTTAGACCATAAAACTACAAATAGATGTAACTACCAAACCTAAAGAGCAATGCAAGAACACTTACAAAATCGGCCTCAATGATGCCCACCTGCCGCTTCCCAAGTGGTGCAAGCTCCTTGCCCCTACTCGTGCTTTGGCTGCCTCCTTTTATTGCTTCCACTTTTTAGGATTATCACGCTTTGCTTGCTTCGCATTCTTCCAATCTTCTTGGCCAGCCAATATAGTCTGTTCCACCCATGCTTTATTGCTTTTTGCACTTTATAACGCTTGTGCTTGTAGTATTCGTGCATTCGAACCTTCATCAGGTCTTCATTGAAGCGGTCATCCCGTGTTGACACGGGAAACTTGTCATGCAGCATGCTGATGACTCTGTCTTTTAACTCACTTGGTACTTCACTCCAAGTGTTTAGTATGTAGTGTCTAAACACCTGAGAGCAAAGACCATGCATGCGTGAGATCACCTTCTTGCCTTCATCATCCAAGATGATGCCACCGCTGAAGTCGACGGAGTAAGGCAAGCCCTCTTGCCTGTGACGCGTGAATGTGGGTGTCCTGAAAGGGGTCTCTAGCAACGTGTCGATGGGTTATGGATGTCAGGTGTCTCCACTGGAGTCTAGGCCCCGAAGCGAGGAGTGTCGACTGGGGTGACTCCCGGAAGAGTAGCTAGTGTTGTGTAGCTAGGAACGGCTGATAGCTACACAAAACCTGGCATAGATGGCCATGGCTGGTGTGGGGGCGGGCAAAGAAGGGGAAGGTAAAGAGACTCGTCGAATACGAGGCGGTGTCAAGGCATCAGCGGTGGCATCCCCACAACAACCGCCGCCGCCACCACTAGAGTGTTGGTGCCTAGACAAGTTTGAAGATTGTTTCATCGACACCAAAGATTTAGAGCACGCTGAATGCTCCAAAACAGAGGGAGACACTGAAGGAGGAGAACGACGTCTGGTACTCGAGAGCGATAATGATCCTCATACTACTGCCTCTGTCTGGGTGACAAAGAAGCAAGAAAGTCATCATCATCCATACCTGCATTAAACACACAAACATTAAATCTTAATATTGAATGGAGAAGAAAACATGGACAAGTAGAGAGAGAGAGAGAGAGAGAGAGAGAGAGGGGACTCATAAAGGGGGAGGGATTCCTGTGTAGAGAGATTCCTGTGTAGAGAGATTCCTGTGAAGTTCTTGTAAATTAGTCTCACGTATGCATTCTACGTATCTTGTAAAAGCACTACGCTCCGAGTGCAATGGAGACTGTGGCTGCAATCGCGAAGGAGGTCATCCGTCTCTGCTCATAGATGCTGCTCGCCCCTCCACTAGGTCTAGTTGATCGGGTGAAAGAGATGCTAAGAAGAAGTAGTAGTGCTTCTTAGCGTCTCTTTCATCCAATCAACTAGATCTAGTGGAGGGACGAGCAACATCTATGAGTAGAGACGGATCACCTCCTTCGTGCTTGCAGCCTCAGTCTCCATCGCACTTGGAGCACAGTGCTCATCGTCCCTGCTTGTGAGAACATACCCGGAGCATACGTACTTGGAGTAGATGCAATGACATTAAACACAATTAAATTTTCAAGTATAGACACGTGAATACAATACATATTATAAAACGGAGAAAAATTGTTCAAATACAATGTTTATGGATTTAAGAGGTCTCTCTCTCATCCTCGCATAGCTCAACATAACTCCTTATATCTATACAAAGCTCTCCCTTAAGGCAGATGTCCTCCGCCTCATTTTGTAGATCCTCTGCATGCACCCCATAGAGAGTAACAGCTTGATTCTTGTCTGGCACCACCTCAAGGGCTTCTAACTGAGCATCTTCTCCAATCTCCTCCATTGATTCCACTATGACTGGGCCATGATAGCCCTTATACGTCCGTACACTACGAGGGGCTACCTCTATGACGTACCACCAATTTGAGGCAGACTTTGTAGGATGATATATCACCTGTGAGAGCCAAATAACTTACATGAACCCATCTTAAGCTCATGAATGTTGGTAGACTCTCCAGACCCGCTGCATAATGCATCAGTGGATCGTCTTCCCCCTCTCCACTCGATCCGTGCCCTTTGTCGCTCTTGCTTTGCATCCTCGTATTGTCAAATCCACTTTTGCATCACTAGATTGTGAAACATGCAAAATCAATTGATTTTAGCCTCTAGATCTTCCGTCATCTTCTTCTCAACACCGAGATTGCACATGACAATCCCAGATATGCGCTCATCATCTATTGTTCTCCATAGTGTGTCCCGGGCTTTATCAAATCCGTCTAGCCACTCTCCAATGTAAACTAGGGACTCTGATACCAGCCAACCTTCTGCCATGCTACCCTCTGAACGTGCCTTTCAACGCACATATCCCTTAAGTGTTTTCATGAAACGTTCTAAAAAGAACATCCATCTGCAATGTACTGTGACATCTATTTCCACCTCATCAACTATGTGAAGAAGAAGATGCGCTTGAATGGTTAGCATGGTAGTAGGAAAGTGTTTCTCAAACATGCACACAACCTCCGCAGCATTTAGTTTGGTGAATGGTATAGAGTCTACAATGATCTCCTTCTTGAGATCCATTGCACCAGCTTTGCAAGTTTGTATATTGTGTTACGTACGTCGGGAGACAAACATCTCTCAATGACCACCGGTAAAATAAACTGTAAAACACATCTAACAATGATACCACACAGGAATTTGTTACACAATTTCCACTATGATATATTCCACTTCAAACATACCTGACACATTTTATGCCAGTTGTGTGACTTCAAACCGGTAAGCTTTCCTTCTTTAGTGAAACACGTACGGAACGAGTGCATTACATGAGTGGGGGTCTGCACAGATCAAATGGTCTCTTTTACTTTGCATTCTTGAGCTCCTATGAAAATCCATGACGCTTTAGGGAGTTTTATCGATCCATCGGATGGTGTCTGTGGCCAATATTGCTCCATATGATCCACATTTCTAAGGTCAACACTGGCTCCCAAAGTATCTTTCCTGCCAGTCAGATGGTCCCATAGCAGATTACCCACATTCTTGACTATGTGCATTGGATCGAGCAAGTGATTGATTATGAGTCGGGGCCAATATGGTAACTTGTACCATAGAGAGAGTCTCTTCATCCCTGGGGGAAAAACCGTCATCACACATCTCCTTCTGCTCTAACCATTCTTGTGCAAACATCCTCGATGGCTCTCTTCCCAAAAAGATATTACATAACACATGATTCTTTGGAAGATATGCTTGATGACCTTTGTAGATTTTCTTCTTCAATGAGGGCACCTGACGTGCATTCAGTCTAGGTCCACACGTGACACATGCTCTGTATCCACTTGTTTGAAGCCCTGCATGTATACATATGACAATAGATAAGCTTGAGAAAAAACAAGATTTACAATGTTTGAGTTTGAGTGTAAATCACCTGAGCATTCTATTAGGCCGGGATAGTCATGCATGGTCTACATTAGAATGCCTCTAATCAAAGCATTCCATTGAACTATGTGTCGACCTATGGATATGAGCCGACCTATGTGTCGGCTCATATCCACCACTTCTATGTTAATCCACAATTGTTGTAGCTCTTCCAATAGTGAACAAAGATACACATCTGTATTATTCACTTTATACCGCCCCGGTATAATCAAGTTTAGCCACATGTGCCCCTTCTTGGTATTCAACCACGGGGGAATGTAGTAGTTGACGATGACAACGGGCCATACACTGTAAGATGTTGATCTTTGACCAAATGGATTTACGCCATCCATAGCCAGGCCTAGGTGCAAATTTTGAGCTTCCCTGGCAAAATCCGGCCATGTTTCGTCTATATGTTTCTAGGCTGTGCAATCTGCAGGAATTCGTAGCACACCATCCGAAGATTTATTCTCCTCATGTCATGATGCTAGGGCGGCCATGGACTTACATTCAAAGAAATGCTTGATGCGAGGAAGCAGAGGAAAATGTTGCAAAACCTTTTGTGGAATTTTTATTCCGTGGAGATCTACTCGATATCTCTCGAAATCACATTTTGGACACTTCTCCATGTCTATGTATTCCCCTCTGAAAAGAATGCAGTCGTTAGGACAAGCGTGAATCAAATTGAAATCCATCCCCAAGTTTTGCAAGATCTTTTTGCTTCCTTTCTGGAATCTGGAATCACATTATCAGCTGGCAGTATGTGCTCTTTGAGCAATCTACACAGCGGAAAAATACGGTACACTTGTGTAAGTAATCTATCAGATCATTATACATCTAGAGTTTTTTATTAAAGTAAACACATTGTAATAGATCACCTAAAAAGTGTTGTGTCGCTAGTGTCACTCCATCCCAACTTTGCAGGCATGTTGAGAAGAACCAGGAGTGCCTTCAATCTAAACACATGTGCTCCATCATGGGTGGATGCATGAATAGGTGGACCAAAAACCTTGTCCCAGACAGAGGTTTTATAACCGGTACATAAAACCATCTATATTAGTTCAATTCGATGTATTATTTTGAACATATTTTTTATTAAATATAGAATTTCCACAGCTTTTTGTTAAATATAGAAGACAGCTTTGTACCTCTTAATTATGCACGTCAGCTAGCTCTTTACACCATTACTATTTCCACAACTCTCTTTCAAATATAGAAGATGGCTCTGTAGCTCTTAACTATGCACGTCAGCCAGCTCTTTATCTTCCCGCTCTCTCGTTTTCCAGTCTCTCTCTAACTCTCTGTGTAGGAGCACAGATTGTTGTTTTAGTTTGTAGGCCTATCACACATCTATTGTTGTCATATACTGCTCTTGCTCTCTATAGGCCTATCACCTCGCTCAGTCTCTCCCTCTCTAGCATGGAGCAAGAATCTCACACTGTATGTGACTACTCTCAGCCTCACTCTGGACTACGTGCTAGGTACGTTGTTGATGCGGTCAAGGATTATCATGCTAAGAACAAGCTTGAGTAGGTAGCATGTGAGGAAGTTTATGATCAAAATGGTGATGATGATGCAAAGCATTAAAAGACTTTGCAATTACCTTGTTATTCTCTTCAATTGGCGTACAAAGACCCTCAATGTTGCATCACGCTCAGATATTTTGTGCAAGTTTGTCAATCATCCTTCTCTTGGAGACCTTGAAATGCCCAGGGCACAAACAACCTTTGTTGAAGCCATATGCAACACAATAGATGCAATCAAATTACCCAAGAGCGGACAGGAGCTCTTTCTTAAAAGGTTCATCACCACAATGCTTATGAATGTTGAGTGTACATCTACCCCAAAAGTGAATGTTTCAGTTGCATCTAAATTGTTAAATTTGCACAAGAGGAACTTCATAACTGCAAAGAATCGATTGAGGGCACCAGGTGATGGCAATTTTCCAATCTCTTTGTGTGCTCAACAACCCATGGATCATGGTTTCATAACACCTGATGAGAAAGAGTTGATCTTGTCATAAAATCTAATATCTAACTAACCCAAATGATTTTCTCATATTAAATTGATCACTTAATGTGGGAGAATAAACGGGAACAAGTGTTAAGATATAGGTATGTGCTTTTAGATCTATCTCAACACGGGGCCAATGTAAAGGGGCCCAAAAGGGAGATGGTCTATCAAAGAGCAAGGCTAACCAATGGAGCATAAGACCTTAGGGTTAGCTTCATTGAAGACCTCTAATAAATGTGTGTAAAAGTCCTTTTGACCTTAAGTAAGCTAGGGCTGATGAGCTTGAGGTGGGAACCCGGCCCAAGCTCGAGGTGCTTGTCCTGCTTGAGGTGCTTGTCATGCTTGAGGTGTTTTTCATGCTTGAGGTGCTTGATTAAGATGCTTGAGGTGCTTGACTGGCTCCATGCTTGAGGTGCTTGACTTGCGGCATGATTAAGGTACTTGAGGTGCCTTGAGAAGCTTGCCTGAAATGCTTGTGGGAACACCCCCTAGTTCAAGTGCTTTGTCATGCTTGATGAGTAAGGTGCTTGATCACCTAAAGTCAAAATCATTCCTACAAGGGGGGGGGCGAGCCCTTTTCCTAGGAGCTAGAGAGAGAACACCCACTCACACACACAAGGGAAGCCCCAACTTGAAGAGGCAGCAAGGACACATGTCAGGCCCCTACCCATGTTACCTTCATGTGTTGCTTGAAGCCTATTGGCTAAGCTTCAAAGGGGTCCAATGATAAATTACATGAATTATCTAATTGTTTTAGCATTTATCAAGTCCTCTCTCTCAAAGGGGAAAGGGGGACACTTGTCCCAAGGCTACCCATGTTGCTTGTAATGGCTCCCGCTTGTGATTGGCTAGGCCTGGAGGGGTCCAATGAGCTTCAGGCATGAGCTACAAGGGGGGGTCGACCCAAGCAAGCTAGGGGGGTGCCTAGGGGGTATACTCACCCACACACACTCACAAGCACTCTCATTGTGTGCTATGCAAAGTGTAAGAGCTCCCTCTCCAAGCAAGTAGAGGTTGAGAGCCTACACCAACACTCTTGGCTATGGAGTGCAAATCCAACCAAGAGCCATGCTTCAATGCTTAAGCTTGCCATCTTCTTCTTCTTCATTACTATGCTATTATGTATGCTAGCAACAAGAGTATGATAAGTGAGGAACTAATTCTTTCTCTTACGAAATGTTTCTTCTTCCTCTTCCCTACCCTCATTCCCTGCTAGCTCTCTCCACCTTCGAAGGTGTTTGAGGTCTTGGGACTGAGGCTTGGGATAGTTAAAGCTTTCTTCAAGTTTATGTTATGTTTGTGGTGCATGAAGCCTTCCATCTTCATGGCATCACCTAGGTCACAAGGAACACAAAGACTGTATTGTAACAAGTCTCTCTTTATGGGAGAAATCATAATACAAATGCCTATTGGAGAGGGGACCGGCTCCACATAAATCCGGTCCTCAATTGTTGTCATGTTCTCTAAACTCTCTCTCTTGCAAAAGTATTGTCTATGCCAAGTTAACTAATTGCTATGATTATGTTGCTATCTTCAATTATGTCTACCCGCTATGCTCACAAAATCATTTCTTGAAAGTACTCTCATTAAATTCCGCTATTCTCAAATTGAATAGGCAAATTCCATTACAGATCTTCTCTTTTTGGATGTCTAACACTCGTGTTTCACCCAATAAGAAGGATGTGTGCAGAAAGCATATTGGAAGAAATTCATATGTCAAACATCTTGTGAATCTTCTTGAACAATCTCAGGTAACAACTTGCTTCACTATATCCATTTTTGTTTTCTAATATTTGCATTCATGACCTATATTCACTATAATTGGGTTGATAAGAGTAGATATGAAATCGGATATGAAGTTATAAATGAAAATAAGGGGAATCTGTATTTGGTCCTAGATTAAGAGTAGATAAATATTGGATGTGAAGGAGAATATAAATGGAAACATAGTTTTTATCATACACGTATGTTTGCTGAAACATATGTTTGCAGATGCATACTTTCACACGCGTATGATATGTATAAACAAACGGTACTAAAATTAAAAACTCCAAATTTCCTAGCGATTGTACTCTACGAGTTTGCTCCTGCCTGCATAGCATTCATAGTATGCCCTTTCTTGCTTCCCAGCCTTGCCTCATCTCTTCCACATGGTAGTTTCTCCCCAATATTGATAGCTCCAAGTCAACACTAGTAGCAAATTCAGTTTGCAGGTTTGTGCTAGGTTCTCTGTACGCAACTGGCTGAATGAATACAGTTTGCAAGTTCACTAGGTTCTCCATATGTAATGGGTCATGAACATCTGCAGTGTGGAAATCGATGCAACAATCGGAAGGGTTGAGCGAATGCAGTTTGCATTTACTAATACACAAGTGGTTGAGGTCAAGTATGAAAGTATGGTTGCAGTTTTACCATACTTGAACCATACTTTCATACTCGTATGTGTATGCAGTACGGTTGCCGCATGAAAAAACTATGAATGGAAATATTGAATATGTATTTGGTCCTAGTTAAAAGTAGATAAATATCGGATATGGGTTTCCATGACCAGTATAAGCATCTTAAACAACTCTTGATATGGTATGTGAAAGATGTATTGGTTAACCTAACCAGTTATGTAATAACTAATACCGATTTTAAATGAAAAAACTGGTCTACATAGCCAGTAGATTAATTTTAGCTAGTTAACACTTTTTTCCCACTAGTATAGAACTTGGTCAAGTGTATATATGTGGTATGTGAAAGATGTACTAGTTAACCCGACCAATTATGCACTTACTAATACCGGTTTGAAATGAAAAGATCGGTTATATAACGAGTAAATTAATTTCAATTGGTTAACACATTTTCACAATTGGAAAAGATCGGTCAAGTGTATATGTGGTATGTAGTAGACATACTACTTAACATAGCCAGTTATATAAAAACTAATAGCGGTTTGATATTACAATACCGCTTTACATAACCAGTAAATAGATTTAAAACCATTTACACATTTTATGCCAGTAAACATCTTGGTCGAGTGTTCACATGTACTATTTGTCATACCAGTTAGGTAAAAAACTGGTTTACATAACCAGTGAGTAACTTTTAATGCTTATTTCTCACTGGTATACATCGTGGTAAGTGTTCACATGTAATGGTCGAGTGTTCACATGTACTGTTTGTCATGTCAGATAGGTAAAAAACATATCCGTTTGAAAGGAAAATACTGGTTTACATATCCAATAAAAAGTATTTAACACTTATTTCTCACTGGTATACATCATGGTTAACTGCTGACATGTACTGGTTAGGTAAATAACATACTGGTTTTAAATGAAAAGACTGGTTTACATCAGCAGTAAGAACATTTGAACTGGTTGACACTTATATACCACTGGTACATACCAAGTACATGTGTTCATATGTACTGGTTTGCCTAACCAATTAAGTGAAAAAACATACTGGTTTGAAATAAAAATACTAGTTTATAGTAATGTAAGAGTTTTCTTCAAAGATAATAAAAACCTGCAGTTTTCTTTTAACCATATATGTTTTTAATTGTAGGTGGAGCTCTTTCTCAACTTCAAAGAACAATACCCTGAAATTGTAATAAGGCAGCGTGAGTTTGAGTACATGAAGCCATATTTTCTGCAGAAATTGAGAGACCGATATACTTGCTACTGCATTTCACATGTTCAAATGTCCTTCCTGAAGGATGCCATAAATCACATGCGAAGTTCTGTATTTGATCTGCATGGAAAAGCTTGCCAATGTCAATGCAACATATGCAAAGACAATGGTGGATGCAAGGCACCAAAAAACCCTATGAAGAGTGTAACAGTCTTATTGGACTCTATACTATGTCCAAAATCAGATACGTCCACCTTCCATGCCCTTGCGTGCTTGAGTGGTCAATGTAAAAGGTGTGGCCCGGCTAAGTTAGATTTTTGTGCTGCAGAGGTTGCATTTATTGCTAAAAAGATTATGGTGAAGATTTTTGAGTACCTAGAAGTAGGAACTACGCGTGACGATAAGAAGAAGAAAAGGAAAGTATTGTTGCATAAGGAAATATCATTCCAGGATCTCTCAGTCATGTTCAAAGACCATCTTAAGAAATACATAATGCATAATTTCGTGTATAGATGGCAAGCAGAACAATATAAGGAATGTATACAAATATTTCCAGAAGATGTTGTTGTGTCAGTTGTTGACTTTGCTGAAAATTATAGTTTCAAAGAACAAAATGAGATTCAGTCCATGCACTGGTATTCAAGTCAAGTAACTATTTTTTGTGCACATAACATATTTCCGAATTGCAGGTAACGACATCACCCTAGATCAGTATTATTTCATTTGTATTAAGCCTTCAATAATTTATGATTTTTATATTATGCAGGTGACATCCACAAGACAATTCACTTCTTCATTTCAGATGACACACATTTTGTGCAACACTGTTTTTTGAAACATGCAGAATGGCTAAAGCAATTTGGTCTAAACATAAGGCGTCATTGGGTATGGTCTGATGGAGCAGCTTCACAATTCAAAGCAAGAAGAACATTCTATTTCCTTGCCAGGTATACCATGTTCTAACAAACATTATCTGAAGGTGGTTTTAATATAGAGACCTATAATATTGGCATTAAAGCTGAAGGTGGTTTTAATATAGAGACCTATAATATTGGCATTAAAGCTGTAATAAAATGCTTGTCTAACATTAGTAATATTATAATACATGTATTTTTTTGGTAATTTTATCCTGCCAAGAGTATATTAATCTTCTTCTATCCATTGAATAAAATGCAGATACAGTGTTTTTACGGGATGGAAAATGTCTTGGAACTTTTTTGGATCCGGCCATGGTAAGGGAGAACACAACGATGCGGGAGCAGTGATAAAAAGGTCTTTAACTCAATATCAATTGCAGCCAAACTGCCCAAAGATAGACTGTGTTGTAGATGTTGTGGAATTATTGAGACGGGCCTTGTCAGATGGTGCTACAAGCGCCACCTATGCATCCCACGCCCGTTATGTAAGCATGATTTTTTTGGGTGATTGAATTGGGGGATGTCAAAAGGGGAAAAAATTGGGATGTGAAGGCTGTAAAAAATACCCGCTGAATGCACTCTGTTTTTGCATATTCAGAGCATGATACAACTGCTTTGAGAACAGGTTCACTGTCTTGTTTCTGTAGTGCATGTAAAGAGGAAAAGTGGAGGAGATTTGTGAGCAAGTCACACGTTCCTTTTTGGACATACCTTATTTTGGAGCCTACAGAAGAAGGGGAAGACGATGACGATGAAATAAATGAGGATGCAGCGTATGAAGGACACTATGACACCCTCAGTCAAGCTCTTATTTTTGGTGATAATTTTGTTGTTCCCGCACCAAATGACAATGAAGAAAAAGTGGATTTCTATATTGTGAAATGCACTACAGCTATTGAGGAGTTTCATTCAGACGTTGAAGATGACTGGGGCAATATCATTGGGCGAGGATCCTATGCTATCAAAGGGTTTTACTATTGTATGATAAATGAGAAGACCTACGAGCTTTTGGACAAAAAGCCAGAGATGTTCATATATTCACATCTTGTTCGGGCAATCAAAATCCCCATGATACCCCATCCTAGCAACTCAAAACTATATACAATATCACTTGATGTCAGTGAGTCTATCTACAATAGTATGCCTTTTGAGCTATAGCAATCAATTTGTTTGAATTTTTTGTCCAAACTTCCTTTTTAAAATAAAAAAATGTCTTTATTTATCCCTTTGAATCACTACATGTCCTTCCATTTTAAATAAACTGGTTCTATAAAGGCAAAAATTTAATGGTTTTGTACTGGTATCATATAAGTTGGAGATTATAGTGAGTGGCATAAAATGGTAACCATCTTTTTGCAACATTTGTCAGCCTACTCAACGTCCTCTTCCTCATATGTGTATATATTTTTCTATGCTATTAAGTTATCTAGAGTAAATTCCCCCTCTTCGTTTAACCTTTGTGGCGACACATACATTATACTCTTCCCAAAAATGTCACCTTAGTCATATATTTATATTACCACCCTTTTCTTTTTTGCTTCGTAAATAGAATAAGCATACAATAACCAACTATATACCCCCAAACTTTCTTACCTCTTGTGAATTAGTAGTAGAAAAATAATATATCCATCTTCCACCCCTTATAGATAAATTCCCATGGAAATCAACTCTCCACTTGTCTTTACCAAAGATTATGGTCCCTCTCTACAAGTCTTCTATGCCCCCTACGTAGGTGGCCCAATATCTCTTAAGAATATACATATAGTTTCTCACCTTTCAAAAAGACTCCAATTGTATATTATTTTCACAAGCAAATAATATTGGGCCCTCCTCTATTTGTTTAAGCATCATAGTCTTTTGAAAAAGCATGATTCCCCTTGGATGCATACAAGCAAAGGGCCCATACAAGAAGACTTTGAAGCAAAAGGTTCCCTAGCCTAGTGTGGACCTTCCAAACCGAATTCCTTGGTGCATGGGCGTGAAGAATAGTCCAAATTCATATCAAACATGTTGAGAAGGTCAATTTTGCCTTTTGAAGCATGTCATTCCGAGCTACAGGTAAAAAGTTATGGTCAAAATAGTGTAAATCTGTCAGATTCGCAGCAAAAGGGAACTGTAAATCAAGTAAATCAAGAGAGTGAGATCTTATTTTTCCCCTACTCATCTTCTAGAAGAGCAATGAGTGTTCAAGGTCACTTGCATATGATGGGACCAACCTAAAGATGCTTTTTAAATGCCAAGACAGACAAGTTGAGATACCCCGCAGGAGCCACACGTAGGGCCTCATGGTGGGGCCCACCTACATTATGCACCCCTATGGAGCCTTCACGGTCCAAAATGATATTTTTGGTGAATAAATAGTCCCTTTTATGTCCAATATTCAATGAGTGGTCAAAGGACACTTAATTAGGTCTAATCACTTACTCTAATTAAGTGTAGCATAATCCCACTCCTACACAACTATAAATAGCCCCCCTTGGAGATACTCAAGGACACACACACACCTATATTTTCAACTTCATGTTGTTTCTTGATCAATATTAGAGAAAACCCCAACTCTCCCTCTTTCACATCCTCCCTCCTAACCCTCCTCTTTGGAGGAAGTGCAACTCTATTCTCCACTCTCTCCATTCTACAATCTCTTACTCCATCAACCCAATAAATCATTTGTAGCACCTCAATAACTTGTAAATACATCATGATCTCTCTCATTTTTATGTTAATGATCATGAAATCATCTTCAAAAAACTTTCAAGTGTCGCAGTTCGTGATGGTTAGCCAGCGTCTGTCCTCCCCTTTAAAGGTGTGCGAGAAATCAAGTAAGTGTTCTATTCTCAATTTACCATTGGTTTGTTTCTCCACACTTATTCAATTGGTCTAAAGAAATTTCTCACTCCAACTCTCTTTTGCTTCATTACATATGCATGTGGCTACCTCTCATGGTGATTTTATTTGTGTCACGGCATTGCATAGATGGAGATGAGCTCTCTATGCAAAGTGTGTTAGTTTGATGTAAGTGATTCTCTTGTGTGTTTGAGAGGCAAGTCTTGCGCGCATGATTTCTTTGATGAGTGCTTGAGAGAGGAAGAGTTTGGATGTATTATGGGTATTCTTATGGGGAGAAGGTGAATGCTATTCCACAAATTGCATATTTCATTTTGATGCACGGCATTGGGTTGCATAATCGTTGATGGTGTTCAAGTGTCCAAAGTGTATATAGAGTAAGGGGATTTTCAAAGTGTGTTGCTTGGGTGGGTGAGTGCAAGTGTTTTTTTTTTTTTTGATTGGTTTCCTTCTCCACTCCCAAAAGAAGGTGAATGCTATTCCACAAATTGTATATTTCATTTTGATGCACGGCATTGGGTTGCATAATCGTTGATGGTGTTCAAGTGTCCAAAGTGTATATAGAGTAAGGGGATTTTCAAAGTGTGTTTCTTGGGTGGGTGAGTGCAAGTGTTTTTTTTTTTTTTTTGATTGGTTTCCTTCTCCACTCCCAAAAGAAGGTGGTGCCCCAAGTAGTGTGCGTACCTCTTTACGAACATTTTGAGGGTAGGCCCATTGGTTTGGGTTTAGAGGCCCCATTTCAAAAAGCTCGCCCTCAATAGTATAAGTACAATAATAGTACAAACATGATGGCAGAATCCCTTTCTCTGACTCCGCCTTTAACTGTAAACTGAACTGTGTTTCAAATCAGTCACTTCTCAGTATCATACCGGTATCATACAAGTCCCTATTTGACTCTTCTCATTTTTTCACAAGACCAGGTTGCCCACCACCAAAAGGACTAGACAGAGAAAAATCAATGTTCTTCTGTGAGTCCACTCTAACCAGGAAAGATGCAACATTGACAACTTACTTGCCAACCCTCATGCTGCCTGCTTCTCCTCCTCCTTCGCCAAATGATGCACTCTCTGAAAAACCCTAATCAGCCTCTCTCTCTCTCTCTCTCTCTCTCTCTCTCTCTCTCTCTCTCTCTCTCTCTCTCTCTCTCTCTCTCTCTCTCTCTCTCTCTCTCTCTCTCTGTGTGTGTTCCTCTCCCTCTCTCCGTTTATTTGCAAGATACTTCAAATATAGAATACAACGTATTTCCGTGTAACTTGCTTGTAAATGTATTATACAAGCAATCTCTCTCTCTCTCTCTCTCTCTCTCTCTCTCTCTCTCTCTCTCTCTCTCTCTCTCTCTCTCTCTCTCTCTCTCTTCCTCTCCCTCTCTCCGTTTATTTGCAAGATACTTCAAATATAGAATACAACGTATTTCTGTGTAACTTGCTTGTAAATGTATTATACATGAATTCTGTTACATTGATTGACAAAAAGGCTGAGTAATTCTCCATTTACATCCACCGACAAAAAAATACATCGACAAAAGTCACCCACTTCACAGACTTTATGAAGCATTTGTTTTACAAAAAAAATATGTTCCTTTGTTCTGGAAGAAGTCAATCCGCCATTTTCAATAAAAATGATGTACATAGGTGTCGTCAGGTTGTCCGTCTTCACAAATTACAGTCCTCTTTGTATACTCAATTCTGTCCTTAGAGATCAACCAGTGTGCCAGCCAGTTTATGACAGTGGTTGACAGAAAACAGGCGCGCACTTCTTTAGACTGCTTTTCTAGCTTGGGAAAAACAAGAAATGACCCCAATGAATTAAACATTACCTTATATCCAGAATCATGAAAGATAAGTGTGTCAGGTGGTAGGCCATGAATTTTTTTGAGATTCTTGTGGAACACCAATTTATCTGTCCCGCCCATTTTAAAAGGGGCCCTTATGCAGTGCGCCTGACTTAGCACTCTATTGAATCTTTTGTGGTGGTCTGAGAACACTGTCGCCAGCGTGCGTTGGAGCTTCTCAAACTCGTAGCAGCTCCATATCCACACTTCGAACCATCTGAAACAAAAATTCAAAAACACTTCTGCATTACGCCTTACCCAAAACTGTGTATCCTCTTCAACAACATGGCGCATTTCCGGCCAGTAGGGCAATTCTTCACCATAGTTTAATCAAGCAGTCCGACTAAGCTAGTTTGACCAAGTTAGGTGTTAGAAATCTTCTCTTAATACCATGGGGAATGCCTTCCTAATAAGCAATGGTTACTTAGGTTCTTAATCTGATTTAGGCAGCATTGTATGAAATGTACTAGGGCTTTCTAGTGGGCTTAACCCTATTGACCTTTAGTTTAAGTATTATAAAGGGAGTTTACTAATGTGATGAGCCTGGGGAGGGTAACATTGTTATATGACCCCCCAAAGTTACAAAATTAAAATGTTGAAAATGAACAAACAAAAAATCAAAGTGCCACAATGTAAAATTTTAAGCTGGAAGAGAAATCTCAGCTTGATTTGGTACTTCACTCACATGTATTGCCTATGGTACTAGAGCCCTAGAGGTTCCCAGTGTGGGCGCTTTTCCTTGAAAAGCAAAAAACCCAAGGCATACAAAATAAGCACACACATCATAATTGAATCAATGTGAAAAGACTTTGGGGGATCAAAGAAAAAGTAATCAGTCAGGCGATGATTTCATGAGAAATTCCTTTTATGGTAGCTTAACTACAAGGTTTTCTAGATATAGCCTCTAGTCAGCCCTCGAACATCAATACTTGGCTCTCACGATTGAACAACTTAATTAACCACAGAAAATTAAGAAGCTTACCCATGGTATTAATATTCGATCTCTAGTACCTTTCGACTGTCAAATTAGCGACCCCAGACTTGGTTAATTTTCTACCTTTACATCTGTTTATGCATTTGATTACATTGCAATTTAATGTTCATTGCTACCAAATTGTTTGAAATTCTTTTACCAATCAATTTGTCTACCTAAAACTGCATATGCTTTTTAAGAGAATGCAATTACTGTGCCAATGTTGTTTGATTTTGCAGTGACTAAAGAAGGCTAAGGACATTCATCTAAAATGCTCTTCCACCTCGACGAACCAGCTTCAACTCAATAGCTTCCGAGGACGGAATCTACATCAGGAAGGGGGGCATGTTAACCCTCACGGCTCACGGACACCCCATCACCTACGATGGACGTGTATTATGTATTCGGTAGAGTCAGGTACCGGGCTTGTCGGACCAATAGGAAAAGGGTAAGAGTGATCGCCAATGAGAGGCGCACTTTAACTGGGACATTCAAGGGATTAGTTGGCTAAGCATGGGCGCCCAAGTGTGAATGGGGTGAGCTCCTATAAAAGCCAACTAAACCTAATTTTTACTCATTCTCTCATTTGTGCAATTGAAGAGTGCTCTTGCTCCATCTCCATCTCCATCTTCTTCTTCTTCACCTCCTTGTGTGTGTGTGTGTGAGAGAGAAAGAGAGAGGGAGAGTGTGTGTGCGATCGAGCATTACGAAGGCACGACGGCGGCGAAGCGGTTGAGCGCGGCACGACTGCAGCTTCTTCTTCATCACGGCAAGGAATCCACCACAAAGGTGAGCGTAGAGCGGTGAGTGACACACCCTTTGTTCTCTTGAGCTTGCTAGTTTAGGCTTGTTGTGTGCTTGGAGCCGTTTGTGGCTCGCACACGGTGTATTGGCAAGTCCCTTGCTTCGACAGTGCGGCAAGGAGCGCACAGTGTTTTTTGTTTATGCATGTGCTCTCTCTCTCTCTCTCTCTCTCTCTCTCTCTCTCTCTCTCTCTCTCTCTCTCTCTCTCTCTCTCTCTCTCTCTCTCTTTGTTTCAAAGACACAATGTGTGTGTGTGGGGGGGGGGCGGGGGGGGAGAAAGAGAGAGAGAGGGAGAGTGTCGGTTACCTCTTTCCTTGAGCGTTGAAAACTCATATCTGAGATCTGAGTTTCTAGCACTCTCGGTTTATTTTTTACCCCTATGGACGTCGCTATGAGCGTCTCTATGGGCATCGCTATGTAACAAATAGTATAGAGACATCCATAGCAACGCTGATAGCGATGCCGTGGATTTTCACTTTTGATGTCGCACTACAAGGGTCGCTAATGTGAAGTACCTCTTGTAGTGACAATAGCTAACAAAAACCTGCTAATCTGCCCATTGTAGCCACTTAACAATTGTCACACAACACAATAAAACACAAAAAATAGATGGAAGAAAGGCTTCCCGAGGTAGCACTGAGTGCTCCTCAAGCTTAATGCGAAGAATTCCCTAGCAGTGGTGCCAAAAATGTACGCTTTGTTGTACATGTCGAAGCTGGGAATTTGCATGTGCACTGTATGCGAGCCTCAAAACGCTCCAAACACACAACTAGAAGAGACTAGCAAGCTCAATGGGGCATGGGTGTGTCACTCACCGCTCAATGCTTTCGTCATGAAGGATTCTATGCTACAAAGAAGAAGGATCCACCGTCAATGCCATGCTCAACCGCCTCACCATCATTGATGCCGCCGATGGCCGGAAATGACATGCCATATGGGGTGGCCTCTACACCACACATAGCCTGAACATCCCCAAGCATCATCTCAAGGTAGGAGTGATCCTATGGGTAGGAAGGGGTACCACCTAGCATAAATGCGGCTAGGACACAAACATACATGACCTAGGGTAGCAAAAATGAAATGCTCTCCAGGTAGTCAGCACAAAATGGTAGTGTAACAACCGTTCACATGTAGAGAAAATGCCTCATCACAAATCATTAGTATGTGCACGAGAGAGATATGTGAAAATCTTGGAATAGGGCACACTCACTGGCAGAAGAGATTTCACATGATGGAGTATGATTAGGGTGATATACAAGAGACAAAACATCCCGTAACTATGGGAATTCAGAATAGAGGATGGACCCCAAATATCAAGACAAAATTACACCCCTTTTATTGGTGATGAAGATACTTACAAGTGGTGGTCTTAACGATTACAAACCTGGCTCTTGATATTTGGGATGCAACATGTGATACGAGCACCATATGGTGCACGACGAGGTTGGAGTTAGCGGGAGGGTTAGTTGAGGGAGAACAGCAAGACGATGCAGCCACCGATGATCCCAATCACCAACATGGAGAGAGGGCCAAGGTGGCATGGCATTGATACCTTCAATCCAAGCATGCTCATGTTGCTTGGTGGAAGAGTAGTGACTACTTCATGTGCATTAGTAGTACATACCGTGACCATCTTGTCCGCAGTTGTAGCAGTGATACTCCCTGTTTTTCCGTCGTGCTCTTCCTGGGTCATGATCTCTTTCTTTACTCCTTCCTTGCTGTATTAAGTGGACAGACAAATTCTGCAATTGGTCGGTAATATGGGCCAACATATCTTGTTGGTCATCTCTTACCCCAAGAGCCGGTGGTGGTGGTGGAATGGTGGTTGTCGTGGTTGTTGATCGATGCGATGTTCCTGCTTCTGTTGACTCGTTTTCTTTGGCTTTCATTCGCAAATTCTTGTCCTTAAGGCGAGCAATCTCAACGGCTAACTCATATGTAGCCGGGAATCTACCCTTCACCTTCTCCTTGAGAAACGTCCATAAGCCATACGTGAACAGGTCTTTCTTTAGGAAATCAGGTGTAGCTTCCCCCCTTGCCAGTGACTCAACCCACTGTTGCCACAAATCCACAAATTTGGACTCATAGGTGGCATATTCTAAAGGACCCTCCTGATTCAAGTCTCTCAACTTGTCCCACAACTTCTCTGAAGTGGTACCTCCCCCAAAGTGCCTCTTAAAAGCGGTTTATAAGGGCTCCCACTCATCCTTGGTTGCTTGTGGAAGTGCATTGTACCATGATCTAGCTTCTAGCTTCATGAGATGCTTAAAAATTCTAACCGGGGATTCATCCGTATCTTTGTTGCTCACTACACATGCTACTTCAAAGTCATCTAGGAAGTCTGTTACTAAATCCTCCCCCTTCTTTCCTTTAAACGTTGTAAATGCTACACTTGCCATGATTACTAAGAGAGAGCTAGGAAGACACACTGCTTAGTTTGCAAAAAGTTCTTTTTTTTTCCCTTTACAAGGAGGCATGTATACCCTCTTATACTAGGACATAGATTAAAACTTCAAACGGTATGTTGCCTTGCACCAAAGGTAAGACAAATGGCTGATCGGATGCCAGAACCTCAAAAAATCTCTCCCCACCCAGCATGGTGTCGATGACATGCTGGTAGTGAGCCTTCAAGTCCAGTATTACCTTAATTGAGCGTACAAGTGTTGGTATGTGTGATTTGTCTTGAGGGAGGTTGTATTGATTCATGTGAAGCTTAGTCACTATCCAAGCTTGTGGGAGAGGGTGGTGTTCTTTCCTGAAACAAACTCGGTAGATCCCTACTTTCTCTAGTGAGAGTGTGAGAAAACGCTTCCGTTATCTGTGCTGCAGCATCAGGTGCGACTTGGAAACTGACTGTGATAATTACCTTGGTGACTTGAGTTACCCGATTCTCGAAGTAGAATAGTGTTGATTCTCTATTGTGCAGAGCTCCTTCCATCTTGTTGTTGCGGGTTGGTTGTAGGTTGCGGACATGGTTTTGACCTTCTCCTTCTTCTTCTTGGCACCCGCCCTATATATATCCACTGAGTTTGGCGTGTTGGTTGACTCTCCCACTGCAAATCTATTACCATTATGCCTAGCACTTGACCTTCGATGGAGATGCGGAGTTTGTCTAGTTGTGCTTGGAGCTCTTCTTCTTCTGTCGTCCAGTTAGCAAACCCTGCTAGCCATTCATCCATCCACAAAATTTTAGGGGTTTCAGTCTTGTAAACTGGAGGGTTTCATGAAAGGATCCTCGGTGGGGACACCAAGAAAATGATGGCCGTAAATGACATGCCATATGGGGTGGCCTTTACACCAGACATAGCCTGAACATCCCCAAGCTTCATCTTGAGGTAGGAGTGATCCTATGGGTAGGAAGGGGCACCATCTAGCATAAATGCGGCTAGGACACAAACATACATGACCTAGGGTAGCAAAGGCGAAATGCTCTCTAGGTGGTCAACACAAAATGGTGGTGTAAAAACCGTTCACATGTAGAGAAAATGCCTCATCACAAATCATTAGTATGTGCACGAGAGAGATTTGTTAAAAGCTTGGAATAGGGCACACTGACTGGTGGAAGAGATTTCACATGATGGAGTACGAGCAGGGTGATATACAAGAGACTAAACATCCCATAACTATGGGAATTCAGAATAGAGGATGGACCCCAAAGATCAAGATGAAATTACACCCCTTTTATTGGTGATGAAGATACTTACAAGTGGTGGTCTTAATGACTACAAACCTGGCTCTTGGCATTTTTGATGCAACATGTGATACGAGCGCCATATGGTGCACGACAAGGTTGGAGTTAGAGGGAGGGTTAGTTGAGGGAGAACAGCAAGACGATGCAGCCATCGACAACCCCAATCACCAACATGGAGAGCGGGCCAAGGTGGCATGGCATTGATACCTTCAATCCAAGCGTGCTCATGTTGCTTAGTGGGAGAGTAGCGACTACTTCACGTGCATGGAGTGATCGTGGTTTGGTGAATCATGGGGAGAATGGTGATGTTGCCAATGCTAAGTGCCCAAAGCTTGCAACCAAACATGATGCCATTAGCTCTCAAGCATGGGTGCACTATGTGCTTAGTGGTGCTTACAATGTAGAGTGCATGGAGCTACTATGCCCCTCCTTCACTTGAATGTTCTCTCTTGGGTGTCTCCTCTCCCCTGTGTGTTGTGTCACTTTGTGCTAAGTGTAGGCCTCTTTATGTAGGTTTGAGAGGTGGTCCTTACCTACTAGTCATTGCAAATATCCTCTGGTCATAGCAGAAAGCCTAGATTCCTCTCTAGTAAGAGAGATAGAGAGAGAAAGAGTGGGATTGGGGAGAGTTTTTTTTACAATCCACTAGCCATGGCTAGGTTATTAGGGAAGAGTGGGGTTTTAGGGTATTTACATGGGTTTAGTCGATGGTCCGAGTGGTCGGTGTGAGGTTTTAGTGCTGCTGGAGTCGGTTTTTATCGTGAGAAGCCAAGATGTTTGAGTTACCCCCTTTCGGTGTTGGCCGGGGCATGCCTTCAACGCCTTTGTGAGATTTGGGTTGTCCTCCTTTTTGTTGATGTCGTCGTTGCTACTGAATCCTTTTGTATTTTCCATTGGTGTGTGCGTATATGCGTTTGTATGTGTGTATGTATGGGTGTGTGTGTGTATGTAGGTGTGTATATATATGTATGGTGGCGTGTATATGTAGATGTGTGTCGACCAAGGTGCGTGGGAACGGGGGGGGAAGTATGTGTCTATATATATATTTTTATTATTATTATTATTATTACTTTTTTGGTTTTTTGCTGCTGCAGGAAAATTCGAGGATGAGATGATGGGGAGAGAGATACAGAGAGGGCGCTGTGTGTGGGTGGGGGAGTGTGTGTGTGTGTGTGAGTGTGTGTGTTAGAGAGAGAGATATTGTTTACTGTGGCATGCCTTCGGGCTGAGAGCGAGAGGGAGAGAGAGTGATATGGGCCGATGCGGACCATGAACACAACGTGAGAGAGAGAGAGAGAGAGAGAGAGTGTGTTTTGGGTTGCCGCACCTGCACGGGCTAAGAAGAGACAGAGAGAGCACGAGAAGCGTCCGTGAGAGCGGGCTGGACGGTTGTGTGCGCAAGTGAGAGAGAGTGTGGATGAGGTGGTGAGGGAGGGTGAGAGGATAGGGGTTGGGTGGTGTTGCTTCAAGCGCGCCCGCATGGGCTGGGTCCGGGGTGCGAGAGAGAGTAGGTGGTGGCGTCGTCTTGCATCCGACAGAAGGCGGGGGGGATTTAGTCAACGAGGAAAAAGGGTGTTTTTTTAGGATTTATAGAGAGAGAGAGAGAGAGAGAGAGAGAGAGAGAGAGAGAGTATTATATTTAAAGGCTGGTTACCATCGTGGGGAGAAAGAGAGTGTGTGAGTGGAGGGGGATAGGGGGTAGGTGGAGGGGAAATGAATAGAGAGAGAGAGAGAGAGAGAGAGAGAGAGAGAGAGAGAGAGAATAATGGAAGAGAGAGAGAGGGAATATTACAAAACTGGCAGCCCGCTAGGGGTGTAAAACAAGAGGGAGAGAGAGAGGGTGGGTGAGGTGAAACCGAGGGCGGCTTGCTAGGCTGGGGTATGGACGAGCTAGGGTCGTGAGGTGGACTAGGGCATTGCCGAGCCTTCCGACCGTGTTGCCAAGGCTCCGACAGAGGAAAAATAATTTTATTTCTTGGATTTTTGAAAATTGGCTATCACCGCCACAATGCTCGATCACTCTCTCTCTCTCTATCTCTCTCTCTCTCTCTCTCTCTCTCTCTCTCTCAAGCTCACACACACACACACACACACCTGTGAGGCACACGAAGGAGAAGGAGACAAAGATGGAGCAAAAGCACTTCTTAGCTTACACCTCAGAGAATGAGGATTTTTAAGTCAAATGGACCTTTTATAAGAGCTTGGCACAATCACACATGGGCGTCCACAGTGGCCGGCGTTGCAAAACTACTCTAAAAATAAGAGAAGTGGTGTGCCTCTCATTGCCGATCACCTACACACCTCTTGGATCAACACGCCCGGTCCATGACTCAATCAATTAAATAATATGCGTCCGTCAAAGATGATAGGGTGTCCATGAGGGTTAACACATGTGGAGAAGCAGCTAAGCATGATAATCTTAGCCAAAGGGAAGAGAAGTTATCACTATGTATGGATTTCAAACAACACCAATGTACATCAAAATAATTGAGCAAAAGTTATGGATGACAAAGCTTCAATATGATGCACCATAGAGACTAAATGGGAAGCTTTCAAGAAAGTTATTTGTTCTTGTGGTGCTGAACAATGCTTTTCCATAAAGCATCTCCATGGTATCAACAAAGGTAGATAACGCAAAAGGTGGTTTCATAAAGAATGTGAAGATTCTTGAAAGTCCTTGATAAATCTTGATGCAATTATGGACAAAGACAACTATCAAAGTCATTTGCATACATACAAGGCATTGATTCAAAAGAAGAGAAGAAGATGGGAAGTAGAGCAATAACTTTTCCAAGTCCAAGAAAAGGCACATGCATGTGGAATATTTTAGAGAAACTGGAGGGGCAAGCGGGTCGAGAACTTTGGTAACTTGAGTCTTGTGGATATGTACATACATTTTTAGGCAATTATATGAGAAACCAAATGCTAAAAAAAAAGTCATTTTATGGTTCACTCCCGTGTATGCCCCCTTTTTTTACTATTGAGGATGTATGCAGTGGGCTTGAAAAGTTGGCCACTTTCAAAGCGGGAGATCTTCAAGGTATCAATCCAGAGATGATCAAAATGGAAGGGAGATTTTACCCATGAGTGGATGTGTGATATGTTCAACCTTGCACTTCAACATGGTATGCCTTATGATTGGAGTACTAATTGGGTCAAGACTTTTCATAAAAGTGGGGATGTAGATAATGTAACAACTACTGGACTATAATGATTGGGTCTCTTATGGATAGTTGTTTGGGTGCATAATGGAGATGAAATTGAGTGATTGGGCTGAAGAGAATGAAAAGTGTGCAAAAGGACAAGCGGTTTTTTGTCGATGCCATAGCACCATTGATCATCTTTTCACTCTTTGTGTTCTCATGGAGGAAAGTCAGTTAAAAGGCAAGTAATTTTATTGTTGTTTTGTGGACTTTAAGAAAGCCTTTGATATAATTTCCACGTAACAATTTGTGGAGAAGGATGGAAGATCTCCAAGTGCCAAGTGAGTTTATGCTTGCGATTTCTTGAATCTATGAGTAGATGATGTATCAATTGCACATGGAGATCTTCGGGGTGAAACAAGGATGTCCGTTGTCACCAACTCTCTTTGGTCTATGCATAGATCAATTGGAAAAAATGGTACTTGACTTTATGCAAGATGAAGACATTGAAGAAATCACTATTCGCAATGCGGTAATCATGATTTTGTTGTATGCGGATGATGTACAGAAAAGCTTATGATTTTCCTCGAGAAATTTTTATTGCATAGTGGATTGATTGTGAATGAATCCAAAACAAAGGTTATACTTGTGAAAACCAACCATAAGAAGAAGCCATACATTGTATACAAAAATGGGACACTTCAAGTTGTTGAGAGCTTTAAGTTCCTTGGCCTTGAGGTTCCGTCCAATCACAAGAGGCATGAATGTGCTATGCGTCATTTGGAAGCCGAAAAGAGCATATTATGCATTTGAGAACATGTGTAATGCGGGAAACATCAAGTGTTGGGTTCTCAAGAAGTACTTTTTTGATGCATTGGTGACACCGGTTCTTCTTTATGGAGTCGAAGTGTGGGCCAAGAGCATCTCAAAGTCTACTTGGAGAGAGTTTGAGAATGTCCAAAAGTGTTTTCTTACAAAATTTCTCCAAAATTTAAGACGCAAACACCATATATGATCCTACTTCTTGAGCCGGGATCTTTTCCAATTGAGGTTATCCGCATGGAAAGGGTTGTGGAGTACATGATAAAGATGCATAAAAATCCCTCACATCAACTTCCTACAATTGCATGGGAAGAAAGCAAACAAAATCAAAAGATGAAGCAAGATCTTGAGCACGAAATGGATGCAAGACATAAAGAAGTGGGTTGGGAGATGGGATGCATTGCACTTGCTACATGATGCTTCAATTAACTTCCAAGTGAATGAAGCTTTTGTACAACACCAATGTATTACGGCCTGGGAGAAATCCGGTGGGTCACGCTTCGTACATTACACCACCCATATTGCCCCCAACTATATAACACAAATTATTCACTGAAAGAGGAAATTGTACTTACACTTACATGCTTGAGCCTATCCCCTTGTCGGCAATACGCACTATCACAGCCATTCAGCTTAGCTTCCATTCCCTTCGATGCGAGATAGGGTGTTGGGGCAATGGAGAAGAGTCAAATCGGTTGTGCACATTATGCTCACTACAAGTTCAAGAGTTTGAGTACCACACACTGCTAGAGTGCTCAATTTTTTATCACATCCGAACATACTTCTCTCACATTTTCAGCCATGACTTAGACTATACACTTTCTTCTCCTAGCAACAACAGTGTGGGCTCTCCATTGCGACTCTCATCACCACAATTTTGGAGCATCAAGAGTCACCCATCAGCCTTACAAATACTACATCACATGTAACTTTGGTCCCATAGTTCATATTTGACCTCCAAGGACGATAATAAAATCCATCTCTCTCTCTCTCTCTCTCTCTCTCTCTCTCTCTCTCTCTCTCTCTCTCTATCTATATATATATATATATATATATATATATATAGCTCTAGCCAAAAGCCTGCTTTTTCTCAACTAGTCATTGTTGTGTGTGCTCCCTTGGGATCCCTCATTTGAATCCTCCAATGCATTTCAAGATTCGTGCCCCGTATCGATAGATTTTTCCAACATCCCAGTATGGATGAGAAGCAACTTAAAAGACCTAATAGCAACCCTAGGTACCCTATTATTTGTTCCATCAAGAAAGGCAATAGGTACCGCTGCCAATAAAGTATCCATATGGTGGGATCTCAAAAAGCAACATCCCAAGAATTTGGTAGTTAATGTGGGGGCCGGTCTTTAGGTCATTCCTCTTAACTTTGGCACCTTCTTTGGTGCATGCTTCTAGTGTAACAAGTCTCGGAACTTTGCTAAGTCATGTTCAATTGTTGAGGTCATGGGCCCTAGTCCAATAGTAGCTAGTGAAAAAGTCACATCTTCATCAAGCCAAATGGATACTGAAGTTCATGTTCCTCCACAAAAGGGTATCAAGAAGGAACACAAGTATGGGTTACTAGCCTAGAACTCCCCTAGAACTAGCCATGAAACCCAAGGGAATGTGGAGAAACCAGGTAGTAAAGCCCATCATGGTAATGGAAGCACCACCCCTAGACATCGCTTCACTTGAGCCACCCAAAAAAGAATGCAGACTTTAGCATTCTATAAA
The DNA here is from genome assembly GCF_014529385.1 of Adiantum capillus-veneris. Classification (NCBI taxonomy): domain Eukaryota; kingdom Viridiplantae; phylum Streptophyta; class Polypodiopsida; order Polypodiales; family Pteridaceae; genus Adiantum; species Adiantum capillus-veneris. Next base: position 11,216,793 of record NC_140935.1, on the reverse strand, counting down.
ATTTTTATATCCCCAACATCTAGAAAGAGAGAAGAAGGTTGGCATCAAAGTTCCCACATTTCATTCAAGAGGTTCAAATATCAAGCAAGGGAAGGAGGGTGGCTTAAAGAAGCCCCACCCAATTTTCCATCTCCACCATCTTCTATGATAACATATTTCCCATCCTCTTGATGCTAAATGGGATAATCTCATGGTTAAAGAGGGGATTGGGAAGGGACCAATGGAAGAGGGAAACAGAAAAGAGGACATGGAAGATGATTCACAAGAAGTGGAGGAGTTTGTATCCCTTTCTTAGTAATGGAAGAGTTTGTGCTCCAATCATGGAATGTGAAAGGGCTCAAAACCCAGAATAAGGGTTCCCTTTTTTGGGAGGATGTCAGAAAATCATGGGTACAAGTTTGGGAAAGAAGCTTTCTACAAGGAAGGAGATTACGGGTACAATGGTGTAATCTTAGTGGTTGACAAGGATCTAGAGCCTAAGGTAGTGTTCAAACATCTCTTTGAAAGAGCGTTAGGAGTTAAGATAAAGTGGGCAGATTGACAGATCACCATCATAAACATTTACGGACCTTGCTTGGCAAAGAAAAGAGTAAAGCTATGGGACCACCTAGAAGACATTCAGATCGAAGAGAAATGGCTTTAGTGGGAGACTTCAATATGGTGGAAAAGACAAAAGAGAGATGTAGTACATCCAACATGTTAGCTGGTTTCAAAAGATCCAAGTGGCTCAAACTATGTGAGAAATGGGTGTTAATAGACTTACGGGAGGTGGGACCTTAGAGTAGCACACCTAGGTTACATACACCAACCTGCAACATGCTTTCACAACATCTCATCTAGACCATTTTGCTAGTGCTCCCACCAAGCTGACTAGCTACCGTGATTACTTGAAATGAAGGTGGTAGCATCACTGTGTCTATCATATCACATGCCACTAAGAATAAGATTAAAAAAAAATCCAAAGGTGAAAATCATTTCCCACAAGGTTCAAAAGAAGCTTCTTGCAACAGGGGCTCATCTCTTTACAGACCCTCTGTTCAAAAACTAAGTTGCATTTATACATCTGTATAACAAAAATTGTAGGTATAATTTGGTATTAAATGTTGTATATTTGTATTGTACACATATATCCGAATAAATATTTTTTTTATCAAAATATATTTTATTTTATAAAGAAAAGGCCCCACGATAATTCCTTCAAACTTTTGTCATAGTGATGCTTCTGATAGAGATAGAGAGAGAGCAAGTAGTCAGGTAATAACTTCTTCTTCTTCTTCTTCTTTTCCCTCTAAATTTGTATTTCTAGCGTCGTTTTTGTGGATCATTGCTCACACTTCATTGTTTGTTTGTAGGTTAGTGCACTCTCTTTGGATTTGTTGACCCCCGTCACACTGCACACACACACACACACACACACAGAGAAAGAGAGAGAGAGAGAGAGAGAGAGAGAGAGAGATTAGACACTTGTGCTTGGTTATGTTGATCCTCGTGACACACTACAAGGGTGGTTTAGACTTTAGACGCTTCGTCCTTAATGACTACTGCTGACCTCCATGCCGCATTGCAAGGAGTAGCTTAGGATGCGCAATAGATTTCCCATCTCTGGTTGCTATTGACCACTGAGTCGCACTGTAGGGAGGGGCTAGCTATCTTATATCCTTTGTCCTGTTGTTGCTGACCACCACGTTGCACTGCATGAAGATTGGGTTTAATAGACTCCTTGTCTTTGTCTGTTGTTGCTGACCATCGTGTTGCCCTGTAGGAAGGGGTTTAGGATTTTCAAATCCTTCATTCTTGGCTGCTGAACATCATGTCTCACTGTAAGAAGATTGGATTTAATATATTCCATGTCTCTGGTTGTTGTTGACCACAGTCTCACACTGTAGGGAGAGGCTAGGTATTTAAAAAATCCTTTGTTCTTGGTTGTTGTTGACCATCACGTTGGACTGCAAGAAGATTGGATCTCATAGATTCCCCGTCTTTGATTGTTGCTGGCCACCGCATCCCACTGGAGGGAGAGGTTAGGTATTTTAAATCCTATATTCTTGGTTGTTTTTGACCACCACGTTGCACTGCAAGGAGGGGTTAGGTATTTTAAATCCTTCATTCCTAGTTGTTACTGAATACCACATCACACTGTAGGGATTGATTGAATTTAATAAATTCCTTATCTTTGACTGTTGCTGACCACTGTGTCGCACTGCAAGGAGAGATTAGGTATTTTAAATCCTTTGTCCTTGACTGCTGCTGAATACCACGTCACACTGTAGGGATATTGGTTTTAATAGATTCTTCATATGTGGCTATTGTTGCCCATCGTGCCACACTACAGGGAGGAGTTATGTATTTTAGATCTTTCGTTGGTGGTTGTTGATGTTTTTCATGAATTCTTTTTATGGTTTTCTATTTACAATTGTAGAGGTCAAAATTTATATCTATTTTAGATTTAAATTAATTTTATTTGCTTCATGCATTTTCAAGCTTCAATCATGATAGTACAGACAAAGTTATCGCGTTAGCATTGCAAAATCATTTGTAATGCTCATATTTTATCTCTCTATGGAGCTTCAAACGATCATTTGAATTGGACCTTTGATCCACTTTAGGCAAAGCTTGATGATTTTGTGATTGAACTTGTGGAGAAATGCTGACTGAAACTATGCAGTGCATTCCCATTTGGCCCAGCTTTGTGCACTAATGGAGTTATGCACAACATAGTAAAGGAAAAACTGGTCCAAGTCACTAGAAGCTCTGAGAGTATGGTTCATCCAGAAATCAAATCCAAACCTGGAATCAAAGAGAAAATGCAACTTGTGTCATAGTTACATTCATAATTGAAGAGCAAGGATAGGGCTGAAGACTCTAATAAACGTCCTAGGAAATAAGAGGATGTGCCTCCTCCTTCAGGTGTCGATCCCTTAGCTATACACATGGATGATACTACATGTCCTCATGTCCTACACTTACTTGGGGACCATTCTATCTTTCACTTGAAAAAAGCACCCCAATTAGGTGAAGATTGTTTCTCAAATGTGAAACAAGTTTCAATGGCCCATCCCCTCTTCAAAGATCATGTCTATGCGGCAAAGATCTACAAGGACCAGATAGGAAGCAAGTCGACTTTACAAACAGTGCTAGAGGAAGCAGCAACTACTACTATCTAGCACCGTGGCATGATATTGCCCCATGATCTTGTTCATTATAGAAAAAGGCCCATGTTGATATTTAAGCTTTGGAATGGAGGTCACCTTGAGCAGTGGATTCAAGCATGTCATCATGATGGAAAAAATCCTATAATCAAAGAGTTTTAGCACACATCTAGAACTATAGACAAAAATTTTCCGATCCGCAACACTCTTTTCTAGACGATGAAATTCGTGCATAGTCACGATTTCATTCACAACAACCTACACACTAGAAATATTCTACTACATTTTTGCGGGCGAGGAATGTATGTTGGGATCATGGACTGGGGACAAATTACACCATTGAACACTTTGGAAACATTTCCCAAGCTCTTGAATCTCAAACCTCAAACTAGACCTCAATTTGAGCGAGATTATCCATGGACTCCCCCGGAAAATATTAGCACCGATCCTCCTTCTTTCATAAAAGCATCCAATATATATAGTCTATCATATATTCTTAATCGCTTGGTTGCATGTATTTGAGATCCCTCTGAGGTTCCCAAGCACAAATTATTGCAAAATGTAAACATACATCTTGCTAGTGGAAAATTCCGCAAACCCTTGAATAGGCCTAAAATATGGGATTTAAGCCTTTGTTTGAATGGAGACCATAATGTTGGCTACCATGTTGTAACCAATTTTGGCTTGATTCATATTGATGATTAAACTAGTAACAATATTTTCTGCCATTGACGGTGTGGAATGTGTGGTGTTATTTCAAACTAGATCTTTAATCGTACTTTCAGTTAAGTCTTTAAAGTTCTTCAAGTTAGGGTTTAAAAGTATGTCAAGTTGGATCTATAGAATCCAATAGACCATCTCTCTTTTTTAAGTGCATATAGATTTCACTCATTAAAGTTTATTGTTTTGCATTTCAAATATGGAAGATATTACTCCCGACCAGAATGCAAATTAGCCTGATGATCCTTTGCTTGATCCTGCATTGGAACAACAAATTTACAAAGAGGAAGAAATCCGGGTGTCTCAAGCAGATCTTAGAGCTTTGGCTACATCCCAAGAGGACAAATAAGAACTTCAAGAGGAGCCAATGAATTACAGGCAATGCATACAATTGTGCCTAAATCATTTCGTACACAATACATTGTTTCGAGTTAGTTAGTGGAAATGCTAAGGCATCTTCTCCCTTGAAAGTTTTAGATTTGCAACACACTGTACTCGTCAAAAATATGCTTTCAAATAATAATCAAGTGGCAATCTACTTTGTGCAACAATGCTATTGTTATCATGTATTGCGGCTCAAAGTAGATTGGAACAATTGTCCCACTACAGAAGGCGTTGTCAAAGGATATCTGTTCAAGAAGATTCGCGTCCAAAAGCCAATCAAGAATACCCTCCTTGCAAAAGGAGCTACACATATCTGCCCGAGAAAATTAGCTAGTTACGATGGATATTTTGGCTTGGTTTAGAAACCATGCTGCTTGAGTTAGTAAGGGCAGAGTCGGTACGATATACCCTTGATGTTTGCAGGCTAAAACTAGTGTATAGGCATCATTAGATACTCCCTACCCAAAAGGTGCCACTCACATGTATTTTGGGTTTTTTTTATTGGGGCTGCCTGCGTACTATATGTGTCATTCTCTTACGATGGCTGGCTTTGGTTGCATCTGATATCGGGTTATGGCTGGTGGTCTGCTAGCGTAATGAGATGATGTCACCTTTTTTTTTCTCACTAGGGTTCCGATGATACTGTAGATTTTTTATGGTTTTTTCACATTAGGCATTGTGAAAATACACTTGTTTTGCGGGAGCGAATCACACAACCCATAAAGTGCATGTAAAACAACCTAGATCAACATAATGTCAATCGAGGACATAGATGACATGATAGGCACACAGAGAAAATCTCTTTGGCTCGTCAGACTGAGACCATCCTACACATACAGCACTCTAGAATCCAACTAAACCACAATCTAGAGTCTCATTGCTCTCAACTACACCACCTACCTACATACACACAGCAGAAGGAAACTCACTAAACCATACCAGGATTGTACAGGAGACTTAAGGAACACCATACCATCAATAGGATACACCTGACTCAAAGTCTCTACACTCAAAACCCTCACTCTAGACCCATCTACTAAAAACGCGTATGAAGAAAAATCAGTATTTTGGAAGTGTCCGAATTTGAAGTTTACGAGTACCTATGCATATCTTATGCTGCCATGATTCTAATGACTACTTGTACGTAGAAAACAAACATCATTTGATATACTTACAACCGCAAATATCTCGTAGATGCACAAGCATGTTCACTTTGTTTTGCAAGGAATGCTTAGCATTGTTGTAGCTCTTGTCGAGGCTAGCGTGATGGTATTGTTGGTTCTCCAATGTGATGAACGAGCGGAGAGTAGCACCAGGATGAAGCTCACGCTCTCTCTCTCTCTTCCTCTCTCACACATAGTGAATCGCAGTTTAAAATTTATGATTATGATAAAAGTTCTCCTTTACAAAATGACCTAGGTACCTTATATACTAAGGCTACCATAGGTTAAACCTAGAATAGAGTTCTAGCTAGGGGTAAAATGGCATTGTATGTACAATCTAGAAGCTCCATTGCACCCCGGTTTTTGCAACTAGACTACCTACTTATTACAAGTGATGTTTCTAACCATAATCCGCAGCATTTTATAACTCTCAAAAAATAAGGCTTTGTTGAGTTATGTCATGTTGTTGACCCAACAGTCAATACTCCCTCTCCGAATTCATGTCGTCCCTAACATGACCCGGTTGTCGATGTCAGTGCGGTCTTTGTTGTCGTTTTGCTGATGTAAAGAAAGTATAGATTGTAGCCTTTGCATGAGCTCGTCCTTTTCGTCCAATCTGATGTACATAGTCTTCACATGATTCAAGAAAATTATAATTGATGACGAATATCTGCCAATTTTTTGTCTTTCTCATTTTCAAAAGCAACTTCTACAATATGTAGAATTGAGTGATTATCTTTCAGATCTTGTAAGCCAATGACAACTTTGTAAGAATTCTGTAGAAATTTTCAGGCTAAACCTTCAACTTCTTTAGGCCATGCTGCACTCCAATACAAAGTCTATCTAGTCCTAATCTGGAAGATAGTTTTTTTCTACCTATTGGTCTGAAACCCATATCTAGCATTTGATCCGCTTTATCAAGGACAAGATTTTGAGATCCTCTAATTGCCTTTATGTCTGCTCTTTGTCATTGGGGACTTCTTTGTTCCTGCATCAAGGTGATCAAAGCCGCATTTTCCACTCTTAGCTTTTGTGTGATGTGTAAATCATTATACTAATTCTACTTGATACATTACTTAATTAAAGCCCCAAAAACCCCAGTTAATTCCCCAAGTTAGTATCTTGTGTTAAAAGGGCTTTATCTGACATCATTCCCGATAGATAACCATTGACGAGCTATCATTGTCCATTTGTCCCCAAAATTCATATACATGGTGTACAGGGTATGTAGATGGCTATCATGGATACATATTTGAAAAATTGCATCTTTGACAAAGGGGTAGACTTTTTTTAACCCTTAGCTTGTATTCTCTATCCATCGCCTACTGTCAAAGTATGGCTTGATTTGGACCTGAATTTGGCTTGAGCCCTGGTTTCTTTTGCAGACATCTATCTATCATAATAGATAGATAGGGCGGAAAAAATGAAAATTCAATCATCTATCATAATAGATGATTGAATTTTCATTTTTTCCGCCCTTATTTCTTTTGGCAGTATTGTTAGTCCCTTTTTTTGTTAGGCTTTATTAAGTCACATACAAGAAAAAATATTTACAATATAAAGATCTACTTCTTGTATACAACATTGTAGTCACATGAAATTTTGATGGAAACTTTGCGCTTAATGGGTGCTTTTGTTTAGTCACATCACCAACTTTCTTTGTCCTTGAACTCCATCCCGGAGTTTTATGACCATTCTACGATAGTCGAAGGCTAATAATAGTTCTTTTCTTATCCATTGTGCATATGACCTTTGAGACATGATTCATGAAGTGTCGTCATTTTCTTGGACCTTCTTTACTTTGTACCACTGGACGTCTCTTCAGTCTTTTCTTCATCTGGATTATAGATTTTACTTGCCTTTAAAAAAAACAAAAATCTCAAAAATAACAAAATAAAACCAAAAATCAAGTTAACAAAATGCAAAATCATGTTAATAGAATTATAAACTCTATGTACACTATACACATGTCCCTAGGGGCACATATATGGCTTTTGTCCCCGTATTTCTCTTGTAATGTTATTATGAGGGCCTATACTCTGAATTTTGTCAAAAAAATCATAACAATCAGATGCAAAAATTCAATACAACTCACAAAACATTGTCCCTTAATATTCATAATATTAGGTCCTCATTTAGAATGCCTTCCCCCCTCCTATTTGGAGTCCTCCTTGGCAACAAGGTATCAACAATTGTATGTGTTGTGCTTGGGAAATCAAACAATGTGCCTATGCAGGCCTTATAATGTAGCCATATTATGCATACACAATCAATGCATGGAAAAGATTTACGTTGTGCAAGATGTGGGTATAAAAAATTTTCTTATAGGCATTTACTGGTGAGACTTCTTATTCCAAGCAATGTTACATCATCCAAATCTCTTGTGTCATTTGCTTGAAGGTTGTAGAGATTTTTTGAGGGCTTACTTATCTATTTGATGCTTCTTTGGAATCCAGTTTAGCCTTGTGTCTCATTTTTTTATTTGGCATTGTCCTTCGACAGTGGGTTTTGGCTTGAAGTGAGCTCTCTTCTCTAACTGTATTGTAACCGAAGGATGAATTGAAAGAATTCAAGCGGTGATGTAATAGTAGTAGTTTTATTGATTTCCTTTGGGACCCACTTCTTCGTGATGATTATTGGTTTTTTTGTTGATGTTGCTCGTTTGGGAACCCATACTTGTCCTTGCTTTGTTTTTGTTTGAAGAGACTGCTTTGGGATCCACCTTGTCTTTGTGTTAGTCTTGAACGGTCTTTGCGTCAGCTCTTGTACGCTTGGTTGAGGACGAGATTCAGACTGTGGGAGTTGATACTTTGGGAGTTGACAACTTTACCGTTTTGGAATCCAAATGAACTCCTAACCTCTTTGTGCTTGAGTCAACTTCTTTAAAACCCAAATACAATTTGCGAAATCTTGCGACTTTGAGATTTGCTTAGTTGTTCTTGGAGGCTTCGACTATTTTTCTGCTGGCATTGGATCTTGTGATTTTTCATCAAAGATCTTAGTCTTCTTGATCCATACGTGCTTTTGGACAATCGGGCTCTTTGGTATCTAGATTTGTTGAGCTTTTTGGTTTTGAATTGTTGTTCTTTGCTTTTGGCCTTCTTTGGTTGTTACGGAAATTGCTAGTGATAGTAATGACCTGAGTTTCTGGTAAGGAATGTCAAAAAGTTGCATTCTAGCACTTTCCCTTTGTGGTTTGGCTAGTTATGGAAAGTTATTGTTTGCTTTCTCTTGGGTTGTTGTTTCTTGGATGACTTTGGTATCCACTTGATTAGCGTGTTGTTAGCTCGTTGACATGGCTTCTTCTTGGCTGAGTCTTTTCTTCATGTATAGGAGCCATGTATGAGGATGCTTGTTGCAATTTTGTTTCCACCGAAGATTTTGTTTTCCATTTTTTATGCACTTTATTCTTGTAGAAGTGACATTGGTTCCTCGGTTTTTGATTTGGACAATCAAAAAACCATGCATTAGTTAAAGTTTTGTTTATGTCATCTGCTGTGTCATTTGGATTTTTGTTATTTGCATCTTCTTGATGCTCCAAGTGTTCTATAGAGTCATAGAACTCATCTTCTTATTCGTCTTCATTTTCTTGGATTACACTCACTACAAATTAAGGAACGACATCATAAACATTTTCATCACAAAACTTTGTTATTGGATCGTCTTGAATAGCACACACATTGAGAGTACCCAAGATGTGTTCCCATTCAAGTGGCTCTAAAGCTTCCTCAGGAAAGCATTTTTTGATGTAATCCATATCTCAATTTCCCTTTCTAGGATGCTTTCCTCTCTCTTTAAGCTTTTGCATTGCGAAGCTCCACACATCCACAACTCTTTAGGCTCACCCAACCATGTGTAAAGTTCTGCTCCTACTATAGTATCGGATCAAACTCCTCCATAGGTGTTCTTGCCACATCCCTATAGCTATGGTCCTTCAAATTTATCCTTGTCATGGTTTCCATATGTCTCAAGTATATATAGTCATAACCCCAATCTTGGACCATTTTTCAGTTGTCTCATGAATGCTCTTCTTAGAATGATATCATAGTTGTTCTTCTTGCCAAAGTCAACAATAGCAAAGGTTTTCTCATATTCAATTCCATAACAAGTAACAAATACTTTTTCTAGCAGTCGTATGGGCCTTTTCATGTGTTCATTTGCAAGATGTAGTTTCATCCTAGTAGACCGCATTCCTGGTTTCCCCCCCTTTTTTTAAAGACCTCTTTTGTTGCGATGGCAATGCTAGCTCCACTATCAAGGATTGCCATGGCTTTTACACCTTGAAATTCCACATAGAGAGTGGTGTGCCCATCTTCTCCCTCATAATACTCTCCTACCTTGTTTAGTGGCATTGGCCTCGTGTTTCATTAAGTCATTTCCATCTCTTTGATCCCTTCCTCAATTTGATACATTGGTTTTATAATGCCAAATTTCTCTAGGCATTTTTCCATAGTAGCCCACATGTTTGGTCATATTTTGAGCAACTAGGCTAATGTTATTGTACAAGTGACTAGTTTGACAAAATGTCTATCAATCCTTTCAAATTGATGACCTTGTTGGAAGAGAGTCTCTGTGATGGGACTACAACAACCTCTGACTTGGACTCATACTCTCCCGTACAGGATGGTAGTGTTCTTAGCAAATGGGGCTGATTGTCCATAGGCTGTATAGATCCTTTGTCTTACCAATACAATTCTACTTCTAGATTCATTTGATATCTTACCTCAAATTCCTCTATTGGTGTAAGAGACACTCCTCTTCCATCACCCGTCTGGTTTACTCGCCTACTTAGCTCACTTTCTTCATTGGCCTCTCTGACTTTTTTACACAATTTGTCAAGACCATCTATTTTTTTACAAGTGTTAGGTATAGCCATTGAGATCCTTTGGAAGTGTTATCCATGGTTATCCTTGTGCTTTTGTCCGTTCTTGTGACTGGAATATAGCTCTTTTTGTTCCTGCTTTGGTGGGATTACTGGTGTAAGTGGGACAAAGATCACACCCTCAGGTTCTCCAGCTTGTGGTTCTAGTAAATCTTGGGCTATTCAAATCATTTTCTTGCACATTTCAATCCTATCCTTTTATAGTTCCACGTATGGATATGTCATCCACCTATGTTCTTGGGTTTGGTTGTTATTGACGCGTGTTTCATAGGCTTTGAAGAGGGCATCTAATGGGTAATTAACGTTCTTGACCAATGCTGATCCTCCTGAAGTAGCACTTCTCAGTTTCTCATCCGTGGATGGTTCTTCTAGAGGTTGATACATCTGCATAAGAGAAGGTGCAACCATTTCCTCATGTTGTCTTATCTTCTCTTTAGCCTGGGTAAGCTCCTCAGCCACGGATTTTTACTCTTGTTCTCTACATGCTTTCATCATAGCCTTTCTAGCTTCCCAGCTATTTCGTTTGCTCTTGGTTTTTTTACTAGATGCATCGTTCTTTGGTTGACCCATCTCTAGACTCACGTGGTCAGTTTTTGTTTTCTTTGTCTCTAGATTATTAGCTTCCTTTTGATCTTGCGCTCTCTTAACTACATGAATTGGTACGACGTTGTCATTTTTCAAGCTATTGGGGAGCTGAATGATTCCTAAGTGATCTTTCTGACTCAATTTGTGCTCTTTGGATAGTTGGGGATCAAGTGAATAAAACCACAATCAAGACAATAGGAATTTACTTGTGTGATATCCGTCTGAGGACATTGCTTGACCAAGTGGTTGCCACGATTTTTATGACAATTTGGTTGAGGAGCCTCTTCTTGCAATTCCTCTTGGTTGCAAACAGGCTCTAACCTAGCTAAGCCTCTATTCACAATGAACCACAATGTCCTTTCATCCATCTCATAATTTATTTCTTCAGGTCAAAACACAGGAGGTAGAGGGTGTACCGGCCTCGTCACTCCATGTGTTTCTCTCATCTTCTGTCGCTTTGAAGGGTAGTATCGACTTTGGTTTTTATAATACATTGTAGTTGGTACTAGTGCTTGTCTATTGGATGCTTCAATCATCTGTGTGTATCTCATGTCTATAGGCAGTCTATCACCTAGCAATAGAGGTTGTTGTCCTAAGATAGGCTGTGTTCTTGCAACTCCTACTGGCCCTGGCACATTCTCCATAGTGTTTCTAGGTGGAGGAGTTTCTACTCTATCATGTTGTACATACCTCTCCCTAGCATATTCCATGCCATAGTAACACTCTGCCTCGTATGGTTTGTCCATTTTTTCTCAATTTTGCACCACTTAAGCTCCCTTAGATCATAATTTACAAGAGGAGCTAACCTCTTGACCATTTTGTTGATAAATGTTTCTTGATTGATAGGTGTTGTTGGTATTGCAATGGACTCGCTCATCTAGGAATCACTATTGAGAGGGTTGTATCTAATGTTGAAGGTTAGTCTACTATGGTTTGCCTGATGGATTTTTGGATGGAGGCGGTAAGAGGGATACCGTGTACACTTGGTTGATCTAGAATAGTTGTTTAAGTAATTTTGCTACATTAAAAAAGTGCAAGACAACCTTGGAAAACTTTTATGGTGTTATATGGCTGAGATATAGGTACAAAATAACTTTGGGCGGATACTGGTATTAGGACACTTGGATCGAAAGGGGTGGTGGCCTTCCGATCATAATGATATGTATGTTAATATCTATTTAAGGTCTAATAGAAGTAGGGCTTTATAAAAACCTTACATATAACTACTACCATAATTTAAAATGACAATGACCTTTTTACAAGCATTAAAATGAAGTTAAGAAAACATACACCTTGTACTTTACAAAACTAGAATACATGTACACTTTGAACATTTGTTTTAAATTAGAAAATTGGTATGTTGGACATGGATAACAACTGATATACTTTGTTGATATAGTTTGTTGACACTTGTAAAAAAGATTCAAAGCTAACATATTTGTTGTATCATTTGGATGGATGTAGGTGAGGACTCTATCCTTTCTTGAAATTGTTTTGGCTTAAAGAAAATGTCTGTCCTTGACATACTAGGCTCTTACCATTTCATGGAACATACATTTTAAGTCGGCCATTGTATTTCTACACTAGAAATGTACAAAAAATAGTTTAGCTCTAAGACTGAGTTGTTTTTGTACTAATCATTGTCACTTGTCTGAAGCCAGCTTTTTTTTGAACTAAAATGTTCATTAAGGTTGTATTATATAAGTAAAGCAGCTACACACACTTCCTGTACATAAGGCTTTCCTAGTTGAGGCCAATGTTTTAACCAAAGCCTAGGCATCCCTATGGGTTTTTCATACTCACCTGCTATGTCTAATTTATATTTAGCCTTCTTTGCACACAAATGGTTTCTCAAAGCCATGGAAGATAAGGATAATTATCATAAGCTCTCACTATTTAAGCATACTTACAGGTACATGGATGACATTCTAAGCCTCAAAAATAGATCTTTTTTGGAGGAGATTAACCTTATTTACCCTGAGTGTCTTGAAATTGAACCAACTTAAGGTAAATGTTTCGATACATACTCTAGTTTCTTTTCCACCTCTGCTCAATTTTTTAACTTTACAATTATGCTACATAACCTCTCTAATGGAGGCTAAGACTACCGTTTCACCTGAAAAAGAGATCTTTTCAATATTTCTTCCATTTTGGAGGAGATTAACCTTATTTATCCTAACTAATTTAAAATTGAACCAACTTACGATAAAGGTTTCACTACATCCTCTGGTTTCTTTTCCACCTCTGCTCAATTTCTTAACTCTACAATTATGCTACATAACCCCTGTAATGGCTTTTATGACTACCGTTTCACTTGGAAAAGAAATATTTTGAATATATCTTCATTCAGTTCATCAAAAAGAAAAGTAACCAACATCTCTTAAAAAATGTGTCAGCCTCCTTTACTTGATCTTGTATTCATCCTCTAACTTCTTCTTAGCTTGGGAAGACATCAGGCTTCTTATACACAAATTTTGTCTTAATGGATTTAGGAGGAATGAACTAGTTATTACAATCATCAAGATTATATCCCAGAATGACTTTACTGGCTTGCAATTCAGACACTCTAAACTCATCTCCTTAATTAGGGGGCCATGCACAATGGGCCTACTGTCGACCCATTGTGTGTGGTGCTTGGGATAGGTAAACACACATACACATTTAAGTACTAATATGGTTATAGCCCTACACGTAACCAGATGAGCTTACAAGTAATCTCTTACTGCGTGATAGAGTCGGGGATTTTTTCCCCACCAAAAAAGTTAGTCACCACCTCTTAAACTGGTTCCCCTCATAGGAGTGGACCCTTGAATTGGTGCACAATATAAATTCACTAAATACTTTGTATACATAGCAATCCAGGACCCTTTTTGAAAAAAGTAAAATTTTCCCTTTAGGGCATCCAATTAAACTCCGTGGGATAAGTCCCTTCACTAGAGATCTCGATCTCCTCTGGTAAAAACTACGTGCAGGTTTTTTTCCCAACCTCCACTTGGGGTGCATGGTGTATTCATATTACATATTTAAACATTTGTTGGCAAATCTACATTTACACCCCATTACCATGCCTCACGCTCATGAGCCTCTCTCTCCTATACATACGAGCATCAGGCTCCATAGTTGTCTCCCACTGGAGCTCTCTTGGCAATCGCCACATGGGAGCATAAACCTCGGGATTTTATAACCTACCAATGACCAAGCATGGTAAGGATCCTCCCTGCTGGTGCTACTACATTCATTAGCCGGATGTGCTTCACTATTTAAATGAGGGGAGGGTTGCTCTACGCCCCTCACTTAGCCTTGTCCTTTGCATATTGTGTGTGTATGTGAAGGAGAGTTTTTTTAGGGCATACTCTGCATTACTATTTGTTAATTAGTTATGGAATTGGTGGAACATGGGGATACTTCTCAGATCGGTACCTTAACATCTCATTTTTTGGTATTTCAAGCTTAGGATCTTCTTTCGCTTGGGTGGTGATATGATGTATACACTCAGTTGGGATCTTTCTTTCTCATTATGCTGCACTGTCTGGTTTTATATGTTGGATTTAATAAACCATTGGTTTCAGGAACCCATTTATTACATGTGCAATTGTGACTGTGGTTGGGATGTTTGGTATGGTGTTCTATTGACCATGTGCAGGAGACCAGCATGTTCGACCCGTGTAAATATGGTTCTCTCTGGGTTTTTACTGTATTAGGTGACATGTTTTTAAATATTGTGTTGTACACCACGCAATGGGCTTGAGTATCTATAAGAGGTCTAAAAACACTAGGGGTTGTCTTTCGAGGATCCCGCAACATTACTATCCTAAAACTGTGAAATATGCCGCTGGCTGACAGCTATTGGCTCGTTATGATTGATAATTGGTTATGACACATATTTTGGTAAAAACCATGCTTCTCAAGTTGGTAAGGGAGAGTTGGTATGATATACCCTTGATGTTTGCAGGCTAAAACTAGTGTATAGGCATTATTAGATACTCCCTGCCCAGAAGGCGCCAATCACCTGTACTTTGGGTTTTTATGATTTGGGGTGTCTACGTACTATATGTGTCATTCTCTTACTATGGGTGGATTTGGTTGCATTTGATACCGGGTTACAGTTGGGCTACTAGTGTAATGATGATGTCTCCTTTTGGGTTATTGTATTGCTCACTAGGGTTTCGATCATACTATACGTTTTTTAAGGTTTTTTTCACATTAGGCATGGCGACAATACACTTGTTGATACAATCTAGGTTTTCTGGGGTTTTGATACCTTTTAATCAATCTAGTATGGATGATTTGTTTTGGCTTAATATGCTTAGCTGAGTTTGGCACCTAAAGCAAATGAGAGACATATGTGGTTCTTCTTTAGAGGGTTGTATCTAATGCTGAAGGTTAGGCTACTATGGTCTGCCTGATGGATTTTTGGATGGAGGTGGTAAGAGGGATACCATGTACACTTGGTTGATCTAGAAGAGTTGTCTAACTAATTCTGCTACATTAAGAAAGTGTAGTACAACCTTGCAAAAAGTTTATGGTGTTATATGGCTGAGATATAGGTGCAAAATAACTTTGGGCTGATAATGGTATTAGAACACTTGGATCGGAAGTGATGGTGGCCTTTTGATCAGAATGATATGTATGTTGATATCTATTTAAGGTCTAATAAAAATAGGGCTATATAGAAACCTTACATATAACTACTACCATAATTTGCAAGGATAATGACCTTTTTACAAGCATTAACATGAACTTGAAAAAACACACACCTTGTACTTTACAATACTGGAATATATATACATTTTGAACATTTGTTTTCAGTTAAAAAGTTGTAATCTAGACATGGATAGCAACTGATATAGTCTGTTGACATCTATAAAACGCATTCAAGGCTACATATTTGTTCTCTCATTTGGATCAATGCATGTGAGGACTCTATCCTTTCTTGGATTTTTTTTGGCTTAAAGAAAAAAAATTCCCTTGACATACCACGCTCTTGCCATTTCATGAAACATACGTTTTAAATCAACCACTGTACTTCTACACTAGGATGAGACCTCATTCCTTTAGCAATGTACACAAATAGTCCTAGGACTAAGTTGTTTTTGTACTGATCATTGTCACTTGTGTAAAGACAACTATCTTTTTGAAATAAAAGGTTCATTTATGTTGTATTATATAAGTAAAGCAACTACACACACATTGAGAGAGAGAGAGAGAGAGAGAGAGAGAGAGAGAGAGAGATAGAATGAAACGAAATGAATGGTTGTATTAAACATCTTCAAAAGGCTAAAATGACCTGTGAGACCAAACAGATACAATCTTGGTGGATCTAATCCAATGTCTGGGTACAAATTTTTTAAAGAAAAAGAAGTGAGTTGAAAGACTAAAATCATCATCATGATCAATATCAATGTCCCAAGGGTAGATAATTAATTACAATTAGGGTTAGGATTAGGATTTAGATATATATAGCTTTTAGATTAGGGTTTAAATCTAGGATTAAGATTAGGGTTTAGATTTAGGGTTTAGGTTTATGATTTTAGTTTTTATTTTTAATCTTAGGTCTAAGATTATGGTTTAAATCTAAGGTTATGATTAGGGTTATATGTGTACGTAGGCTTTAAAATTAGATAGAATGTAGAGATATAAGATAGAGAGAAAAGATAGGGAGTAGAGACGAGATGGAGAGAGTAATTGTAGAGATATAAGATAGAGAGAGAAGATAGGGAGTAGAGAGGAGATAGAGAGTAATTCTAGATAAATCTCATATTGATTTCCCTATTCTATCTCTCTAGTCTCTACCCTCTCTCTCTCTATCATATTGCACTCAACTTACCCCTCTCTACGGTGCTATATATAGAGAGAGAGATAATTAGGTGTAGATATGAAGAGGGATGATTAGTTATCTACCTCCCTCCATATTTATAACTACAAGTGGAGCTAGTGTTTTGTGTTGTATGCAGTGGGAGAGTCCTCTTGCTGCTGTAGAGCGCTCTGAAGAAGAGCTTCTTTTTTGTGCTCCTTGCTCGGCATCTCTTAATAGCAAGTTAAGAGAGCTTATCGTCACCACCATGTAGATACTTTTTGAATATGCGATGAATGTGAGGATGCAATCACTCTGGTGAAATGTGTCCGATGCTCTAGAAAAGAGCATGTGTTCAAAAATGTGTGTTGTTTATGTCATGTATGTTTACGTTTATGTATGTGACGACCCCTGCAAGGTATATGTATGTGTAGGTTTAGATTTACGTTTATTTAAAACAGTACGAACTTCAAAAACGGCTTGTAATGTACCCAACAATTTTCAATAAAAGTGTTTTACTCACTTTGCAAATATTTAAGGTTTGCATTTTGTTAAGTCATATTGCGTTCAAACGGAACGACCGTATTGAAAATCAGACTCTAGAACTACTAATTATGACCCTTATTCACTTGAAAACAATAGGTTGATAGAAAACTTAAGCCTCAAGTCTAAAGATAAGAGTTGGCCTTTAAGAAAGAGGGAGTATTTTTAGGAAAAGTTAGAAAAGAAGAGGAGAGAGTCAAGTTTAGAGTTCTTGTCTTGGAAACCAAGCTTCTTCTAATTTTAGAGAATCAAAATTGCGTGTCAGAATGCTTTTCTCCATAAAAATAAATAAATAAATAATAATAATAATAGAGCCGCAAGCGTATGCAAACTTATCTTTCTTTGCTTTCCTCTATTCTTAGTTGTCCCTGAGAGCCTATATAAAGACCCCTCTTCCTTCACTTTTAAGACACAGGACACACACTCTCAGAAGCGGAATCTCTCTTGCCAATTACAACTCGTCGAACTCTGATGTTGGCCAACAAGCAGTAAACCTACAACCTAATAGATGTGTTTGCAGGTGCTTTACTTAAGCAACATAAGTGAGGCCGCAAAATGCAGCCTCTTCAAGCTCAAAGAGTGACATGCAAAGCACATCCCCAACCAAACTATGTTTGAGTCCAAGATCGACAAAATGATTGAGATGATCATGGATTTGGAAAGGCTTGTCTATGATGACATGAAACATGAGACCGACACGCCCTTGTATGATGGAGCATGAGTGTCTAGATTGAAGACACTCTTGATTCTTCTCAACATGCATGCAAATTTTGGATGGACTAGCACTAGAATCACATAAATTTTTAGGTAATCCCTTGCAATGTGTCAAATCACAAGAGATGTTTTTCTCTCTCTGTGTAGATTGCTAAAGAAGCACACTTTTCCAATTGATAATGTGATGCCAGATTTGACAGAGGATGCAAGAAAGATTTTTCAAACCCTAGGGACAAATTAAAATTCCATTCACGCTTTTCTAATGACTACATTCTTTTGAAAGGGGAATATGTGGACATGCAAAAGTGTCCAAAATGTGATTTTGAGGGATATCGAACAGATCTCCATGGATAAAAAGTGCCACAAAAGGTGCTACAATATTTTCCTCTAGTGCCTCGCATCAAGCATTTCTTTGAATGCAAGTCCATAACCACTCTAGAAACATGGCATGAGTAGAATAGATCTTTGGAAGGTATGCTATGGATCCTTGTAGATTGTGTGGCATGGAAACATAATGACGACATGTGGCTGAATTTTGCTAGAGAATCTCAAAATCTGATCCTCATATTGGCTATGTATGGCATAAATACATTTGGTCTGAGGTCCACATCTTACAGTGTATGGCCATTTGTCATTGTCAACTACAAAATTCCCCCGTGGTTGATGACTAAGAAGGGACACCTATTTTTATGCTTGATTGTGTTGGCACGGTATAAAGTGAAGAATATGTGTATCTTTGTCCAATATTGGAAGAGCTACAACAATTGTGGATATTCATACAAGTGGTGGATATTAGACGACGCAATGCTTTGATCAGACCCATTCTAATGTTTGATGATGCATGACTATGCCGGGCTAATAGAATACTCAGGTGAGACTCAAACTCATGTGACCGGGTTTATTATCAAGTGTATGGGTCCAAGGCTTCAGTGGGTTTATTGTCGTGTGTATGGGTGTAGGGATTGAGACAAGTGGTCACAAAGCATGTTTCACATGTAGCCCCAAACTTAATGCATGTCGAGCGCCCTCACTCAAGAATCAAGCCTACAAAGGTCATCGAGACCATCTTCCTGAGAATCACAAGTTGCAAGAGGTTTTCTTGGGAAGAGAACCGCCAAGGATGTCTACTCGAGTATTTTTAGAGCAAAAAGAGATGTGAGAAGACAATCTACCCCCAGAAATAAAGAGATTCTCTCTATGGTATGAGTTGCCATACTGACAAAGACTCAAGATCAATCACTTACTAGATCAAATGCACATATTCAAGAATGTGGGTAATCTGTTTTGGGACCATCTCATCAGTAACAAAGACACATTGGGAGCCAAAATTGACCTTAGGGATGCTGTTTGTATGGAGAAATATTGGCCACAGATAGCAAATGATGGATTGATAAAGCTACCTAAAGCACCATGGATCTTGACAGGACAACAAGAATGCAAAGTGAAAGTGATAATCCAATTTGTATGTCTAGAGGCGTAATGCCCTCGCCCTATACAACATTCACAAAGGAAGGAAATATTACTGGTTTGAAGTCGCACAACTGGCATGAAATGTGGCAAATATGTTTGAAGAGAACTAGAGTATAGTAGGATATGCATATTATTACATGTGTGTGGACTTTGATCCCAATGCTAAATCTATTTTGCATTTTATTTTTTCGGTGACCATTAAGGGTTGTTTGTCCCACAGTGTCAAACAATCTACAAACTTGCGACATTGGTGCAATGGAACTCCCAAAAGAAGATCGATGTAGTTTCTATATCATCTGCCAAACAAAACGCTGTGAAGGTCATTTGCATGTTTGAGACATACTTTCCTACTACCATGTTGACCATTCAAGTGCACCTTGTCATTCACGTAGTTGAAAAGGTGGAAATAGTAGACACAATGTGTTCCAAGTGTATGTTCTTTTTAGAATATTTCATGGAAACGCTCAAGGGATATGTGCGTCAGAAGGCACGTCTACAAGGTATCATGATAGAGAGTTGGCTTGTTTTAGAGTCCCTTGTGTACATTGGAGAGAGTGGCTCTACGGAGCTGATTGTGCAAGAAGTAGGCTTTGGTGCACCATTGATGATGAGCACATTTCTAGGATTGTGATGTGAAATGTTGGTGTGGAAAAGAACATGATGAAGGATATAAAGGCTAAGATCAATCAATTTCACATGCTTCATAACCCACTGGTGCAAAAGTGGATTTTGTAGTACAAGGATGCAAAGCAAGAGCAACGAAGGGCATGAATTGAGTGGAGATGGGGAATAAGACCCCCTGTGCATTATCTGACGGATCTTGAGATCCTATCAACATACATGAGCTTGAGATGTTTACACAATGCATTGAAAAGCACACAACAACACAATGAATAGGTGACTGAGGAGGAGTGGGAGTACTCACAAGGATGCAGCCCCAAGGTATACTTAAAATCTTAGATCCATGGAATGGTTTTTGTATTGATGGTCACTCATATTTGTTTTTGGTTGTAGTATAAATCATACACAATAGAATGGTGTAAAGGCCGGGTCGGCATTTCAAGGTAAAATGGATTTGTTGGGTTTCAAGCCCAGGTTGTGTCGTCTAGCTCGTAGGAACCACCTTTTATACCATGCAGTTATACACTCTAGTCTGAAGTGGAATGTTGCATGGAAGGTCCAAATCTATATATGTAAGAAGTTCATAATAATACACTAGGGTGTGTTGTTGGCTCTCTTGCAATATAAAATTCTCTCTCTCTCTCTCTCTCTCTCTCTCTCTCTCTCTCTCTCTCTCTCTCTCTCTCTCTCTCTCTCTCTCTCTCTCTCTCTCTCTTGCTCACCATGAGTCTTGCAGACCATCACCCACCATAGCCGGCATCACTCAACACTGGTACTAGAGCTTGGGAGTATCGCGCTTTGAAGGCGTGTGTTCAAAAGGCTCTACATGGGAGCAGCCATTTGTATAAGAAACCAGACGTTTATCGACCTGCTTAGTAGTTGTCGCAGTTGACCTCAATATGTTCCTCTTGCCATGTTGGTGAAGTTTTGATGCTGCATCATCTTCCAAATTTGCTTCTACTAGTTGCTCTGAAGCTGTTTGGCTCGCTAGTCTGCACGCTACAACCATTACAAAGTCTTGTTTTTGTTTTTGAAGCTTCACATTGTCTTTGAATCAGCCACCTTTGTTGAGCCTTTGGGCTTCAAGAGAGCGTGCATTCCCACCCTCACAATTTCATGCTTACACCTTCTATGGTATCTGACTGAGGGAGACACCGAACCTGCAATATATTTTGTTGACAATGACGTTCTTTAGCTAAACTCTTTTCATTTTTTCAGTCAAAATAAATTGTACGGGCTACAGACATTGCCACATATGAGTGGTAAGACCTCCCAAATTATCATTTTTTGTTCTCAAGTCCTTTTTTGTTACCGCTTTTCATGAGGTTACTAGGTACACCTTAAACCCAAGGTTTGGAAGTGAGCCAAAAACTCCCTTTTTGGTAGCTAATTTTTTGACTTACACACTATCTATTCAAGGGGGGGGGGGGGGGGGGGGGGGTGTTCTATCATAGCACCAAGTTATGGATACACCAAAATCCTTGGTTGTGAGAGAACTTAAAACTCACGGTTTTCGAGTATACCAAAAACTCAAGATATCATGAGAGTGATGTAGTTTGGGCTTGAGGGGGGTATTGTTGGGTTTCAAGCCTAGGTTGTGGTCGTTTCGCTCGTGGGAACCACCTTATATATACCATGCAGTTATACACTCTAGTTTGAAGTGGACTGTTGCATGGAAGGTCCAAATATATATATGTAAGAAGTTCATATTAATACAATAGCGTGTGTTGTTGGCTCTCTTGCAATATCGAATTGTCTCTCTCTCTCGCTCTTTCTCGCCATGAGTCTTGCAGACCATCACCCACCATAGCTGGTATCACTCAGCAGGATTGACAAAAAGACAGTCCTCTACCAATTAGATCTTGTGGTAGCGGAACTTACATACTTCTGCATGCTATAAGAAATTTTGAGGGTAGACTACAGAGGATTTTTTGTGGACTTGTTGGACGTGCAATGTTTCAAGATAAACATGGAGCCACAATGCTGCTATGTGTAGAGCAGAGTCGGGTTTCCTTAATGTGGACTCAACCAAAAAGTGGACCGACCTTCGAGACACTTGTATCATCCGAGCCTTGTGAACAAGTAAGTCGATAAATTTTACCTCATCCAACTTTGGAGACTTGTGTGCCTTCACTAGTCATGTAGGATACGTCGCTCTTGCAGGTGATTTTCCATCCTACAAAGTCACATCCAAACTCGTGGTATGTTATAGAGGTGGGCCCATGCAGTGCACGGGTGTACAATGGCTACAATTTACCAGTTACCTTGGCATTTGTGGAGGAGACCAAAGAGGAAAACAAACAAGAAGCCACGAATGTGGCACCAGACCAGCCCAGAATCCATTTGAAGGAGGGGTGCATGCGGAGGACCTCTTGAATGAGACTCCAAATTTTTATACCTCAAAGGTACCTTACCACAATTCTAGCCTCAAAAGGTCCATTATCTCTTTGACCTGTTAAACACTAAAGGAGAGATTGATGAAAGTAAACAAATATATAATTAAAAACCTTGCTGTTTTCTTGGAAATTCAAACCCCTTCATTAGATTCTGCAAATAATCTACTTAAACTATTAGGTAGATGAGACCAACATAGGCTACCATACTACCAATAGTGATTACAAGTATCTTATTGACGTGAACCTAGCTACTACCTCTTTGAAGTTGTGAGCTTATTTTCTTGAAAGTTCAAGTGTGAAGAGTCGGAGTAGTAACAATCAACACTTAAAGAGTGATTTGTCATTAGTTAAGTCATACCCCTGAAAATGTCACTCTTATAGACACAATCAATGTTGCATACAAAATGTAAGATCCTCTCAAGTTGGAATCTTATTCAAAAATGGATCTTTGAAATAATCATATCTCCTCATTAAAAGAAGAGAAATTTTCCCAAAACGCAAAAAAGAAGAAAGTCATACTAGATATTCTTTGGTTTGGGAAATATGAGATTACTTTCCTTGAGACTCTCTTAGTGGATTCATGTTATTCCATTGATTAGTTACTTGATAGCAAGGCCATGGATATCTATTATAGATGAGAATCATCATATGTAGTGCATGTACTTTGTGCATTTAACCAATGATATGTAGCACATGTCAATGCATTGAGATGTAACAAACACAAACAAAGATACCAACCTCAATTGCTACTGAGTAGAAGGTGATATCTATGAGTAACTCATGCAGCCATATCAATATGAGAATCAATCAATAAAAATCACTGGAAACAAAGAAGATCTTACCTTTTCCTAAAAACTGTGTAATTCTATTGCATGTGGACATCACAGTGACTGGAATCCACCATGGCCATTATCCAGGTAATGAAGTCTTTGACAAAATATTTGTAGTTATAGTGGAAGCATAAACAATGATTGAGTGGAAATTATTCCACCTTATTAGCAGACCATGCATGAAAATTATAGAAATAGGGTGATAAACCCTTGGATACAAAAACGATATTGTATGTGCCTTGCACGATTTATACTAGCATGGATACATCACAATTTGACTTTGCCATATGTAAAATGTGAGCTTATATCCAAATATTTCCAATTCTCCAAACATATGTGCACTTTATCTTGGCACGATATAGAAGACTTGCTTCTTGTTATATCCTCAAATCATTTTGCTTTGTATAGCAAGAAATCCTTCAAATTAAAGTCATACACAAAAAAACAAGAAGCGCTCAAAATAGTCTAACCTGATTTCCTCTTTGTGACCAATTGTCTTCAAAATCACATGCTTGATTGAGATTGAATTTTAGTCTGATTTTGTAGCCCTTTCTTGAATGTGGCTAATAGCCATCAATTTTGATTGAGAGAGTAGTCACATGTACCATGTAAGCCAGCCTCTTGGCTTGGTTCATGCCAAAACTCAATGAGAGACCATTCAAATACATTGCAAAGTCCCCCCAAGTTCATTTGTTGAAAGCATATCTCAAACTTCGGAAGCTACTATACGATATGCATAAAATTGATGCCTTGCTTCAATTTTATATGCTAAAAGCTTTACGGAGCTCTTCTGCTCATACACATCTGATTCTTATGCAGACATTTGCATGTCATCCATGCTACACAATCTCAAAAGTAAAATCAACCTTGTCGATCCTCGACAAATAATAAACCTTGTCAAGTTGTATTGAGTAGCAGAAGCATAAACAATATCCACAATTAATGCATGTCCTAATCGCAGTGACAAAACATACCTGAGATTGGCCAAAACTACGAGAAGATGCACGGGATATTCATTGCAATACCTTGATAACATAAAGATTTCTAATTGGATCCTTGGCCATAGATTCATAGAATATGCATAAAAGAAATCATGCCTTCTTGAAAAGCTTACTTCAATTAGGACATCTTCCCATTATGAGTGGCCAAGCCTTGGAAGTTCTTCCCCTTGGAAATCGATACATGGCTACCGTATGACCAATTTGGGTGGTCTGCATAAGAAAAAAGCAAACTCCTTGATAGGCCATTAGCATCATGAACTATATATACTTACCATTAGAATCACAAATCTTGATCGATGCAGCATGTAAACTTTCATTGCTTCAACTTTGCATGGATGTGTCATACAGATGGAGATGTGTAGAAAGCATTATTTTCATGCCCACAAAGAGCATGACATGCATACATGAAAAGATTCAAATGAAAATAGATGTGCTTTGGCACACAAATCTACTCACTACATGTTCCAAGGTTCCATGAAACTTAGGAAAACATAAACAAACTCTGTGCACCTGATGCATGAGTGTATAGCTTAGCAAAATTCTTTGTGAGATAAGAACATACACACGCATGTATCTTGAAAAATATGCTTACAAACTAATGAATCACCAGAGTGTGAAGAAACCTCATGTGCATAAGCAAAAGTCTCAACACAAAAGTTCTTGAATTCACAACATATTTGCTTACATGCACATGCATGCGAAACATGAGGTTGTTTTTCCTCAAGAAACTGTAGCATACACTACGTGAAAGCTCCAAAGGATATCAAACATATAAATGTTTGAAAGAGCCTCTTATCGTAAGCACAATAAGAAAAAACACACCTGGTATATCTTGAGGCATTCATAGAGTACTTTCCTCTATGTATCTTAGGATGCATTTTTGAAAGCATGAATAAATTTTAAAGGGTCTTAAACTCTAAGAAGCTTTCATAAAAATCCTTGAGATTGTGAGAATGCCTCCACAACGAGTTCTATGAAAAGTAGCCTAAAAACTCTAATCGCAATTATGGCAGTCATGCAAACAGAAACTTGGTTTGTAACCATGCCTCGGGGGGTGTCACTTAAGTAATAATTATGTGACTAACACGTTGGCAGAAATTTTTTGAATGAGCATAAATACACTAAGTCTTGCCAAAAAGATTGCCCACTAGCCTCATGTATATATGTGTATATAGCCCTGCAAGCCTTGGAAGTGACCATGTAAGCATTCATGTATAAAGGTGTGATTTTTCCAAGATTGAATGTTGATGTTCTGGTTTGTTTGAGTCCCCAAGGCATGGTTTTTAATGAATATTTTTAGATGTGTTTTATAGCTCGTGGCTCGGACTTGTACATCATGAGTTATGAGCATCCAAAGTGGGCAGTCTCAACTTAGAAAGTGATTGCGGGTGCATGCGACAAAGGCAATCGGACCAACTTGATGATTGGAATTAGAAATGTTGAGGTTTGAGAATTCTAGAAGTAGCCAAGGACTTGGGCTCCAAGCCGTGTCTTATCCTGCTTCCTTCGGTGACCGGAGCAACAAGTTATGCTTGGGGAAAGTTTGTCCGAGAAGCTCTCTTGCTTTGGGGGAAATCTGGAAATTTGTTGGGCACAAGGGATTTGGAAGGATTGAGGAGGAGGTTGACATGTGGCGGGGGGATTATCCCACATGGGAAGGGAAAAGTGAAGAGTGGGGGGTATATAGCTTAAAGGGGGAGCCCATTATGGGTGTATCACCTTCTTGTGTGAGGAGCTCTCAAGGATTATTATGGAGGGGCTCATGGGATTCATGGGGGAGAATTGCCACCTTTTGTGGGTTCTCACTTAGTTGGATAGGTGCATGGCTCATATTTTGGTCCCTCTCCACTTGCCTCCACCCCATTCCCTTGGTCAAAGGGTCACCAACACCTCATTTTTTTCCAGAAAAAAGTACAAAATGAGCCAATTAAAAGATGCCTACAAAGGAAGCCTTGTTGGCTGAGAAGAGAGAAAAGATTTTAGAGAGCCCCCATTTTAATAGCTGCACCACCTGCACAACTTCCAATGTGCTCATTTTTTTGCAAGAAAGAGTACACCCCCATGTTCGAGTGGCCATAACTCTTTCATCTCTCATATTTTTTTTTGCCCATGGATACTCTACGGACATCTCCACGAGAGGAGCTTTGTCATGATGTCCTCAATTTCTCCTAGTTTTGAGTGTGTTCCATGCTTGATGGGTTTCTCATAAATCTCTAGAGGTGGTTAGCGCAGGTGTTTTCGGCACTGTAATAGTCCTTCCTTCCGACGGTGTGATTCGTGCAAAGCTATAGAGACACTCGTTTTTCTTGTCGTTTGCACGCTAGCATCATGAGTGCAGTAGAAGGGGTTATTAAATTTATTTTCTTCTCACATTTCTACATACAGAAGGGTGTCGTAAAATGGAACTGGAAAACAAATACAGATTGAATAGGAAAAAGTTGTATTTTATTTCTCAAAAATTCATAGATAAGGAGTTTTAAAAATAGTCCTTAAACGCACGCGATATACATAATTTATACATAGTGACCCCACCCCCCCCCCCCCCCCCCCCCCCCCCCCACAAGAACCATGATCTGATACTAGTGAAAGAATAGAGGAACTACTTCATGCAAATCTCCACCCATCCTTGCCCTTATATAGACCTTTGGTCCCTATTTTAGGATCCCCCTTGACCATGCATGCGTAGATTAGGGCCTTGTCCCTCAATCCTACCTTCCGATTGAAAAATCTTCATTTGATGGTGTTCCCATTTAGAAACCCTGGTCAATTCTCTTGATTCCCTTGCACCCACATATGTTGTTTCCCTCTACTATCGTTGGAATGACCAGTTTGCTTATAGAAGAATAATCGAGTAGCTGTGACACCATAAAACATCTTAGGCACACTAGAGAGATGATAAATCATAGAAGCACAAACTTGAACTTAAAAGAGAGCAAGAGAATCAATTATTGCATGAGACATGAGGAGGCATTGCCCCCCCTACAAACATATTGGCCCTCTTTTGTACACTAGACATATGATAAATAATAGAAGCAGACAAACTTGAACTTAAAAGAGAGCAAGAGAATCAAATATTGCACGAGACATGAGGAGGCATTGCCCCCCGTCCAGAGATATCAGCCCTCAAGATGAGCACCCCCGTATGGTATTTCTTTCTTGCATTATCCAATCACAAGTACAAGGTTGGGGACGTGCTCTTTGGTAGATACCCTTGACCCCCAACTTAACAATTTGATGTACAAGTGCCCCTCTAAGGTCTTATTTATACGCCCCATGGGTTTCTTTACAAAATAAAAGTACTTAAGGTTTTTAGACTCTAAAGCCTATGTGGCTTTCCACCATCTTCTAAAAGTATCATAGAGGTAGGAAGTATTTTCACATCCATGCCCCCACACGACAGCTTCCTTGTAGGCCATTTCCATGGTGCATTGTATAAACACTGACATTTTGTGGGACAAACGTATAGTCATACGGAGGCCCCTCTTTGGTTCTCCTTCCGGTGCTTCTCTCCTCCCAGTTCAATCTCTCCTGTTGTATTCCTGCTTCATGGTTCCCGAAGGTAGGGCTAGGGTTCTTGCTAGAAACCCAAATTTGTGACACTTGAAGTTGCTAAAAAGATGTCATACATTTGTGGGGAATCCTTTGCTTAAGTTTAGGTAACCAAAAGCATAGTAGAGAAAAAGCATGGATGATCATTAGACTTCTTATTTGAGGGATTTGTAGTGTAACATTTGCGAAGCGAGTATTTCCTAGTGATTGTGCATGTCTTTAGACCCTACCTATTGATTTCACGTCACTTGGATGTTTCTAGCTCCAATTTTAGTCAAACCAGTCCATTCAAGATAGAAACATGTAAAATTTTCATATCTTGAGTAGGTATTGTCCATTGTGCAGAGAACCTCTTATGTATGATCTCCTGATGTTGTTTACCATGCCAATGATGTTTTGCATTGAAAATCGAGTCAAACAGATTAGAGGATGGTGCAAAAGTACTTATGAGTGTTGCTATCAATAATAATTGACTTGAGCCCACATTTGGTGACATGGTAGCCCAAAAGCAACTTTGTATTAATTCATTGAGTTTGGAGCCAAGAAAGAGGTCAAAAAACCAACAAGTTTTTTTTTTCTATTGCTCTACATATAATCAAGTTTTTTTCCTTGATGATTTTGTACCAACTTTTGATTGCATCTTGTGGTATATGTTTTGCACATGTTGTGGTTCGACTTTGAGACCAATCGACTTGCAAAATAAGATTTAGAGGTAAAATTATGCTTTGTTAGTCTATCGAGACTATAATCAATATTTTTTCTATTATACATGCTATGAAGAATCTGACACCACCATTATGACCATGTTGTCTAGCTCTCCCAAGTTGAAAAGCCATATTGGTGAAAAACGCAAGTAAACTATCCATTGTAAAGTCTATCAAGTTGGATAACAAACTTCATCATGCTGAGAATAGTCCTTGTAGGCCATTGCCATGGTGCATTGTATGAACACCAAACACATTTTGTCATAAGGAGGCCCCTGTTTGGTTCTCCTTCCGGTGCTTCTCTCCTCCCAGTTCAATTTTTCCTCTTGTATTCTTGCTTCATGGTCCCCGAAGGTAGGGCTAGGGTTCTTGCTAGAAACCCTATTTTGTGACACTTGAAGTTGCTAAAAAGAGGTCATGTACTTGTGGGAATCCTTTGCTTAAGTTTAGATAACCAAAATCATAGTAGAGAAAAAGCATGGATGATCATCAGACTTTTTATTTGAGGGATTTGTAGTGCAACATTTGTGAAGCGAGCATTTCCTAGTGCTTGTGCATGTCTTTAGACCCTACCTATTGATTTCAGGTCACTTGGATGTTTCTAGCTCCAATTCTAGTCACACCATTCCATTCCAGATAAAAACATGTAAAATGTTCATATCTTGAGAAGGTATTGTCCATAGTGCAAAGAATCTCTTTTTTATGATCTCTTGATGTTGTTTACCATGCCGATTATGTTTTGCCTTGAAAATGGAGTCAAAAAGATTAGAGGATGATGCAAAAGTGCTTATGAGTGCTGCAACCAATAGTAATTGACTTGAGCCCACATTTGGTGACAAGGTGGCCCAAAAGAAACTTTGTACTAATTCATTGAGTTTGAAGCCAAGAAAAAGGTCAAAAAACCAACAAGATTATTTCTTTTTGTTGCTCTAAATATAATCGAGTTTTCTTCCAACTTTTGATTGCAACTTGTGGTACATGTTTTGCACATGTTGTGGCTCGAATTTGAGACCAATCGACTTGCAAAATAAGAGTTAGAGGTAAAACATGCTTTTTTCTATTATACATGCTATGAGGAATCTGACATCACCATTATGTCCAACAAGGTTTCCACACAAGCAATACACTATTAGGCCATGTTGTTTAGCTCTCCCAAGTCATTTGAAAAGCCAGCAAACCATTCATTGTCATATTTAATGCAATTGGACCTCAAAGTCTATCAAATTGGACACACAACTTCATCATGCTGAGAATAGCCCTTCCACGAAGTTTCAAGCCATTTTACCAAGTGGTTCACCATCTATCATTTTTGAGAAAAAAATCAACCTTTTGTTATCCAAACTAAACTAAACTTATTAGATGGTAGATACACACCATTCTCAAGCTAAATAAAAAGTTGCAAAAGTGTGTTTAGATTATTATAAAACAACAATAATTAAACTTTCTTAATTTGCTATATAGGAGAGAGATTTTACACCTTTTTTTTCATCCCTCTTTATCATGCTTAAGTAAGACCTCTCATCAAGTTTCATGTCATTAGGATTATTATTTATGTTCTCCTTCTCTCTCTCTCTCTCTCTAACTTGAGATTTAGTGATCTAAATCACACAAGATTCAAAAAATTATATTTACATATAAAATCCATTTTAGCATCCAAAAAAAAAGTGCTCAAAGCATATTAAAAAAACATATTTGAACTTATTCGTGCGTATCATATTTCAAGTTCTGATAAGTCTATGTGTTTTCTTTTGTTGTGGAATAAGTGCTCAAAGAAGCCAAGAAAAAACATATTTGAACTTTTGTCTAGGGTATTCTTAGAGTCCTTGGGAAAAATGGAAGTACATGATGTATACACATAGTTTACAGAGCATATTTACCAAATTCAACTCATTTGATCACAAGGTTGTATTAAGGTTCAAAATTTTAAGTTTTGGTAAGTTCTCATAATTCGTACATATCATACTTCACGTTCATAAAAGTCTCTGTGTTTTGATGTTAACAGATAGATGGCATTAGGCCCAAATGGTAATAAAAGGACTAGCTCTCAGGTTGAAACTACTAAGCTATCTGAAGAAGGGTTGGCGGAAGGAGCCTTTAGTGCACTTAAGAAATCTCTTTCGCAGCAACAGGTGGAGGTTGTGGAGGCTATCACTACAGCGATTCTTTTGGCACTTAGTTAAAAGCACCTTGCCATGCAAGCTAAGCTTATGATTATTTTTGGCTTCAGTGGTAGAGTCCCAAACAAATATGAACTAATTCATATTTCGCATCAAGTTTCATGTCATTGGGATGAGTATAACTCTAGTCTTTATTCATGCTGCCATTGAAGTTCTTATATATATTATTCTAGCTTGAGATTTAGTGATCTAAATCACAGAAGATTGCAAAAACTGTATTTACATATCAAATCCATTCTAGCATCCAGAAAAAAGTGCTCAAAGCATTTTTATTTTATTTTACATATTTGAAGTTATTCGAGGTATCATATTTCAAGTTCTTAAAAGTCTATGCGTTTTCTTTTGTTGTGGAAAAAGTGCTCAAAGAAGCCAAGAAAAACCATACTTGAAATTTTTTCTAGGGTATTCTTGGAGCGCTTTTGAATATACACATTGTTTACAAGCATACTTGCCAAATTCAACTCATTTGGTCAAAAGGTTGTGTGCAGGGCCTTGGCTCCCCTTTTAAAGCCTAAAACCTCTTATTGGCCTGGTGGTGATATCGGATCTAGTTCCCTACGGCCAGTGGTATTGATTTGGCTCTTCTTTTTTGTCATGTCGTTCTAGCTCCCTCTGATGCAGGCCCGTCTCTTGGTGGCAGCTCGGGCTGGCCCGTGGCGTCCTATCTATTGTTGATGGCAAGGCATGCAGGTGATGGAGGTTACACCTCCCCCCTTCCATGACGTATATGGTTTTCTTCTCTAGTTTGGCTTTGTTGTCAAGGGTGGCTCCCTTCTCAGCCGATGTATTGTCTCTCTGCTGGGATGTGCTCTTATGATGTATTTGTTGGTAGCCATCGCTCGGTTTGAGCATGGTTTTACAATGTAAACTTTTTGGCTTTGATTAATTTACTTCACTCACAATTGTGAGTTCTTGGGAAAAAAAAGGTTTAAAATTTTAAGTTTTAATAAGTTCTCATAATTTTTACATATCATACTTCAAGTTCATAAAGTCTATGGCTTTTGAGGTTAATAGACAGATGGCGTTAGGCCCAGATGATAATAAAAGGACTAGCTCTCAGGTTGAAACTATTGAGCTATTTGAAGAAGGGTTGGCGGATCGAGCCTTTAGTGCACTTAAGGAATCTGTTCCCACAGGTGGAGGTTGCGGAGGCTATCACTGTAGTGATTCCTCTAGCACTTAGTAAAAGAACCTTGCCATGCAAGCTAAGCTTATGATTGTTTTTGGCTTCAGTGGTAGAGGCCCAAACAAATATGAACTGATTCAATGGATTCAGAGTCCACAACTTCTCGGGCATGGCGGTGCAATCAAAAGTATCACTTACCTCACTAAGGGATTTTGCTCAGTTAGATTCAAGGAAGACTCTAATGTCTCAAATATTCTTGGTAAAAGACTGTTGTCGGGTAGATTTGCTGCTTGCAGTTGCTAGCAAAGTGAGAACTAGGCCAACAAACAAGACATCAACCAAGGATGGAGCTTGACATGTAGATGCATGGAAACAAATAGATGGATGTAAATCATCTACTCGACCTTCTATGGAAAATCACTAACAAGGAAAATCAACTTAAAGCACACTATGTATGCACAAAAGCTATCTTACCTACGGCGGGTACACTCTCCAAAAGACCTAACATTGTTGAATCGTCACAAAACTCAAGGGATGACCCCTACACACCTAAAAGAAACTACCCTAAACTCAAGGGATGACCTCTACACACCTAGAAGATACTACCCTAAAGTCTCTAACCCAACTCACTACTTGTAAACACTTGGTGCAAAAATCACTTATGAAGACATGCCAAAAATCAAAGGTCACTAATTTTAGACATGTTTAAGCCTTATGTGTAGTTCTACTCACCATGAATGCAATGGCATATAGCAATCTCTAATGGGATGCCCAGTTAGAGAGAAAACTCAACTCCAAGCTCGTGGGAAAGCTCTTTGCAAAGAGACCAAAACCGTGCGAGCTTGGTGTTGGCATGTAGCTCTCGCCGTGCTAACACCATGGTGAAGATGCCTTTGCAATGTAGCATTTGTAGCACGCGTAGAGAGTAGAAGAGTATCACTCACTCTCTCACACAAAACTCATGGCACACTTAGTTGAGCTCAAAAGTTGATTAATTCAAAAGTTTTCTGTAGGGTTACAAAAATTGGATTTTATACCTCATTCTTGGAGGTTTTAAGTTATCAAAATCATCTCCTACTTTCTACCATGGGTTCAGTTAATGTACATATTTAGTATATTTTAATTTGGAAACTCAATTGAGTCCCAAAAAATAATTACATTGAGTTCTATGGAATAATTAATACAAAATTGGGCTTTTCTTGTGTTCAATGGAGAACACTCCCCCCCTCCGCGTCCATGTCGTCCCTGACATGATGGGTCTTCGTCTTTTTGGCTCCCATGTCCTATTGTGTAGCAGTCTTTTAGGCATTTTCATCAATGGAACTTGGGAGGATTCAACAACTTTAAGTATGACTCATATCTAATGTTGCCCAAGGTGATCGTAGGGCCGAAGATCTTGTTGTCATAAGTGAAATGGCCAGTGTAGAAGGCTTTCTCAAAGACTTGCATATGATAGCTCGGTAGGAACATTAGCCTTTGGTAAAACAAGTGTAGAACCTTTGGGCATGGATGCTTTGACAATCATATGTCATCTTGGTTACAGTGTCACCCATCGATAGTAATGTGGAATCCAATGCTTTTGATGGGGCAAACACTTCAAGGAAGGCTAGGAGGGTCTTGCATATTTTTCAGATCATCATGCATGTTAAGTCCGGAGAGCCAGTGAAAGTCTTAATGGTGCCCTTGAGGGTTTTCACCATATAAAAAACATCTATTCTTTCCCTCTCCTTAGATGGTGGCATTGATGGGTAGTTGAGCCAGGTAGGGTGTTTCTTCGGTAGCCTAGCATGGTTTCCCCAAGTGTGTACGCA
Source organism: Adiantum capillus-veneris (assembly GCF_014529385.1). NCBI lineage: Eukaryota > Viridiplantae > Streptophyta > Polypodiopsida > Polypodiales > Pteridaceae > Adiantum > Adiantum capillus-veneris. The sequence goes on along the minus strand of NC_140935.1, from coordinate 11,183,174 downwards.
AGGCACAAGAAAAATTTAAGTGTCATCCCTTATGTTCTTTGGGGATTCCACCAAGTATTGCAAAAAGCTTGGGTACTTGAGGAGCCACCCTTTTCTTTATTTTGGTTGGGAATCCACTATCTTCGTGGTAGCCTTTGGGTCCTTGAGATTACCTTTGTATATTGGCTCTATTGCTTCTACTTCTGCTTCCACTCTCTTCTTTATTGTCAAGACTTCATATTTTAGGAGAGGGTAGGGGAGGATGTCTGCATCCACTCTTCCCTAAGTACATATGTGGCCAGGCCTTGGGCTCCAACGGAGTGAATCATTCTCTTTTCCCATTCCAAAACTGATTTTTGGTCCTCCACTGTGGATTGTTCATTAAAGTTTGGAGGTGTGCCTCCTCGTCTACTATCAATGGTGTTTTCCTTCTCCTTGTGGGTGTAACAGTCTTCTAGGTGATGTAGGTCTTCTGCACCTTTGGGGATCTCCATGGGCTCATTTTGTGCATTGATGCCATATTTTCCAGGCCCTTGCTCCATCTCTTCTATTCTTGCCTCTTGTAATATTGTTGGAGCTTCAACAATTGTTGTTGTGCAAGGCTATCCCTTCTTGTGGCCTACTATGCTTGATCTATTAACAGCTCTTGTAGATTCTCTAGATGGAATTTGAGCTGTTCATTTTATTTTTGTAGATCTTTTTGACGGGCCATCAATATCTCTTCAGAGGCTAGGGAACCTTCTACCTTATGTAGTCTTTGCCTTTTTTCTAGCCATAATTCCCTCTGAAGGGCCTCCAAGGCTTGTATATCCTCGTTGGCTACTCCTGCACTTTCTTGTGTAGCCCTTGGGGTTACTCTAAGTCTTTGGATTGTCACATCTTGGAGCTCTAACTTGGATTTTAGCTCCACTACTTCATCTTTAGCCGCCTCCAGCTTGTCTTCCCTCCTTTCCTTTTCTTCATGCAAACTCTTTACTTCGCCTGAGATCTCTGCTATCTGTAGTGTAAGAGTATCTTGTTTGCTCTCGACATCCCTTAGCATTTTAATGAGAGTTTCGAGCTCTTATTCTGTCATCTCAACTATTTGATTTTCTATTTGTAGAGTCCTTGTAATTCTCTCATACTCTTCTTGCATATTGCCTTCCCTGGTGCGTAGCATGCTATTTTCTTTGGCAAGTGTGAGAGACCACGTTCTGATCCTGTCAAATATTGGATTGGCATCTCTCACATCTTCTTCATTTGCAGCTATTATGCTTCTTGCCGATGGTCTAGGTAGTGGGCCAAAAAATGGAATGTGGTGCCCATGCTTAGCAATACTCCTGTCGGAGGAGGTGTCCACGAGTCCTTCATCGGTCTCCATTTTTGTGTAGGTGGAATTTGTACCAACCTTGGTAGTTCACGTTCAGGTGACTACACTTATGGTGGTCTTCTTTGTGTGTCTTGGTCCTTAACACTAGTATGGTAACCTAACAGTACATAAAAGTGTCCTTTCAGGGCTTTGAAATTTTTTTCCAAAACCATAGTAGATCTACTCACTTTGAAAAATCCTTTCATGAGCTTATAGTTCAAGGACTACTACATATGGAAAAAACGAGAAAATTGTAAAATTCCTCATCTCTTGGTCACAGCAAGCCTCCAAAGTTGATGGACTAGTGCATTCTGACTAAAACAACCATTTCTTACAGTTGATTGCATAAAAATAAGAGTGGGGATTTCTGTAGGGCATGAGATAAAATGCCCAGTTAACTTCAATGGGTTGGTGATCAAAATATATGGTTTCTTTTGCCTCACTAATTGTTTTTTGGGGAAAAAAAAATTATAGGTTCAAAAAAGTTGCATTTTTGGCATTCTGCGGACTTATCATCAAAGTTTCTATAGTCACGCTCAATACTAATACTATATACATGTTTTCTTAGTTCCCTTTGGGAATTTGCATTCAAAAAGATCCATGGAGCATGTCAAAATAATAATGGATCTCTTACTAAGTGGAACCTTGGGGACAATGATGAAGTGCTAAATACAGCGCACATGACAAAATTGGGATAAGCATCATGAGCTCTAGAATCCCATAAGAACTATTCAATATCTAGCCACATTTGTAGTTTATAATTAGATATGGTTATTACCTAAAAAATACACACAATTGGCCTAATAAACTAGCGATAGTGAGAAAGACATACTTGCTACACTAAAATGTCTCGTATTCTTCAACAATAAAAAAACTCAACCATCATCATATACTATGCTATAAAGCTTATTAGGTCCCTCAAAACTCAAGCAAGATTAGCTTTAATTTATACATGCCATTTATACAATCAAAATTGCATTAGGATATCAAGAAAGCCACCAAAAAAATCATAAAAGTGCTAATTTTGGCCAAAAAACAGGATTACGGAATTCTTGTAAGTTGGTCAAAACTTTTAATTTTAGCACTTAGTTCTCCCTAGAAGCATCAAAACATGTTGAGAACTATGAGGGATTATCCTCTAGCATCTATACCTCACAAACATGAAGTTTAGAGTGGTATGGTTGTAAAAATGTTTAAAAAAAGGCAAAAAAAGGACCCGTTTTTTCACACAGTTTAGGTTCAAAAATGTTGTGCAAGAGTAAGGTTAATGGTGAGATTGAAATTCCAAGAATATGTTAAGATTTTTTCAGCTCATAAGGCAACTTTGTGGATATATAGCACCTAGAAATTCATTTTCATACTCTTCAAATAATTCAAGCAAAATGGTCACTTAACAGGACACAAAAGTGTCCAAGGACATAAAAGTGTCCTGTTACCATTCTAGTGTTAAGCTTTTCTTCAGCCTTATTTTTATCTTTTGTAGCCCCATGGTGGTATAGAGGTGGCCTACACAATCGCATACACATCCTCAGATAAGTATCCAGCTTTGAGGAGGTCTTCATAGGTGCAACTGTTTTCTTGCTCTTTCTCTTTTGGCATCAGTGCAGCTTCGGATCTCTTCTTTGGTAAATCCTTCTATTGAGATGTCGATGGTCTATGTCTTGTCGGTCAGATGTGTGCAAGGGGAGAGGCTGGTGGGGTTGCACTCCGTTCTTTGGTCTAGACATCTTATGTCTCTTTCTTGAACGTTAGTTTGCTCTTGTAATTTCTTCTTTATAGTTTTCACCTCGTCAATGGTGAACGAATCAAGATTTTGTTGCTCTATCACTCGCTCTATCTCTTTGTATGCCCTGATATAATGATCGAACTGATCTTTGAGGGGTCGAGAGGAGCTACCACCCACCTTCGTAGGGTTTAGTACCCAATATTCTTCAAAGTCTTCGTTTAATGCCCTCTCTGCATTGAACTGTTCTATAAGGCATTCAATCCGAGCGACTTTTTGGTGGCGAGAAGTCTTTTAGTTTCTCTTCTTTGATCATGGTTGTTTTCCCCTTTTTCTTTGGTGGCTCATCTTCTATATCTTCCTGCACGGTCTCTAGCTTTCTCTTAAGCCGCATAGAGACAGGTGGGGCTACTGCTGCTAGAGTCACTTCTTCAATATCCTGTTTCAATATCAACCACTCATTCTGTGTGGGTTGTTCTAGCCATCGTCCTCTTGCTCCAAGCTACCCTTATTGTGGAGTTCTAGAGCATCTGCAATGATTTGAGGGGTAATTACCACCTCAATCTTCTGGCCATCCAAAGCAGTAATCATTGCTTTGCCATCTTTCTAATTGGAGCTGGCTAGCTCGTAGACCCTTTGTGTATCCACACATGTTGGTCTTGCTGTGAAGAAATTATGTAGATTGGCCCACTCTTGATAATTGAGGATGCCTTCCTTGCTGGCATACTCACTGAGCTCTTTGGGGATCTTGGGCACATCTACTCTATTGCCCTGTGATCTCTAAATGTACCTTGGTAAAGTCTGATTCCTTCAGCTTCCAGTGTAGCTTCATCTATCCAAGCTTTGGTTGGTTTTAGTGTTTTGTCAGGGATAGTGTAGGGTTTTGCCACCACAATGATGTATTTTAAGGACAACATCTTCTTCTTTGCTGGGGATTTGTTGGCTTCCATTGATCATGCGGGCACTCCAAGTGCAAAAGTTAGCGTTGTTTACAAAATCTGGTATTTTCTCAGTTTCTAGCTATCCAAATGACTTCCAATTTGAAACACAAGTTAAGTAGGGCCTAAGGGTGCTATGCATGTGGTAAAAAATGCATTTTGGATGCAAATTCTTCTGTGAGACATCATATGCATATGGTGTCTAAGTTCTCAAAAAGGATTGATTTTTCATATGTGCATAGGTCATAGCATATACATCTTCTATATATGCCTGGATTTCAATTTGGGTGTCATTTAGACAAGCTGTGACCATTAGAACTCCCCTCAGGCTTTGAAGTTGGATTTTTGGCTTAGTTTTGAGCAAATGAAGTTCAAAATGGGGTGAAACTTAATAGATACTCTCGTAATCATGTAATAAACGTTTAGAAGGGGTCAAGTTAGCTTCCAAGTCTAACGTCAGGCTAGTGAGACATCATTCGCGTATGATGTCTACTTTGTCCAAAAGGGCTTAAACTTGTACTAGAGATGGGCTTTAGCATGGTATAAACTCCTGTGGCATCAGATTTTGAATTGGTATTACTCTCATGTGCTTGAAGCCAAAATTCAGGTTTAGAGCTTCAAAGTTACAAAACCTGGGTTTAAATGGGTACAAGAATCAAAACTTGATGAAACTTGAGTTGTGGGCTAACAATCATGGAATAATGGAATTGAAAGTGAGAAATCCCCGTAGATTGGTCGTTTTGGCCTCTAGAGACATCATACACGTATGATGTCTCTGTTGAGATTTTGGTCCCACACTTGATCTGTAGTATTTTCAAGTGATAGGTAACATTTGATCATCTCAGATTTTGGTTTGGAGACGATTCATGTGGTTGGGACCAAAAAATGTTTCCTTTGCCAATATTTTTTTATTTTGGGCTCCAAGTGGTCACAATCTTGCTCAAACTTGTCCAAATTGAATGTATGGCCTTTAGATTATGTTGTGAGCATGCTCATGGTGAAAGATGTGGAGTTAGGAATCAGATGTATGATAGAATAGACATCATACACGTATGATGTCTGTTGATGCAAAACTGCTTGAAAGTCAGTGAGTAAGATGTGTATAGCATGTGCATGGTAGTTTTGGGTATTTGTAATCTTAAATCTTGACATTGCGTTTTCTTTGTATGTTCTGAATAGTGGTCGATGACTGGCCGTAACCCCACACCGTACAAGCATGAGTTTGCAGGCAAAAAGGGCTTTAACGCCCTTATGGACATTCTTAGCTCTCCACCCAGCTTGGTAATTACTAAGTTTAAACTCTAAAATATATTGTATTTCAAGAATAAGTTGTTAGATTGTTTTATATTTTTATGTTTAAACTTACAAAAAAACTTTTGTTTTTTTGCAAAATCTGACAGATACATTGTTGGGTCGTGATGAGGCATCAAATTGACCAACGTCAAACTAATCCTAGCTAGGACTAGCTAGTTTTACTTTTATATAGCATATATATTAGAAGATGACGTGTATGCCTAAATTTTGTAGATTGTGAACAACAATGTAACTTGGTTCTGCACTATTTTTTGTAGATTGTGAACAACAATGTAATTTGGCTCTACACTATTTTCTGTAGATTGTGAACAACAATGAATTTGGCTCTACAGTTCTTTTGTCAATTCTATACTTTTGTATTTTGTTCAATATATATTGTTGATTGGATGGCAGGGCATTGTTTGCCCTGCTAGAAGCAAGAATTTTTATGCTTTATAATCGCTATCAACGTTGCTATTTAGGGGTTTGAAACATCGCTATCATCGTCGCTATTTTGTGCCTACAACATCGGTATGTGCATCGCTATATAGCAACGTGTATAGGGATGCTTATAGAAACACCGATAACAATGCTTATAGCGTTGGTTTTTTTCGATGCTAATACCGACATTTTTAGCAACATCGAAGATAAACATGTCCCAATACATTTCCGTCACTAAGATCGTCACAAGCCTTCAAGACCTCTTGTAGTGTAATGTGTTAGTTGAATCTCTTAGTCGAAGGCTTGAGATCAACTTTGTTCTTTTTACCAAGATACAAAGCAAGTTACTGGAATCTCTTAAGGGCAAATGTAAGCATAATGATGCATACTCTAAAGTTTGGAGCCATGTGCAAATGAGGAATCCTTCTCAATCCAATGCTAGTAGTGTGTCTTTTATATCCATACTCGGTTCTCCCTCTTTTGAGTGATGAGCTGCAGAGATGGAAGATTTTTTCCATAGATGATGGGTACCTACTCCACAAGAGAGGTACCAACGGAGGTGGACATTTGGTGCCAGATTCTTTATGAATGTCTCGATAGTCCAAATACAGGGCACCCGGGCATTAAGAAGACTTCTACTCTCATACAATGATAGTTGTACTGACCAGGTTTACATGGGTATGTTCAAGACTATGTCTTGCATTGCCAAAAATGTCAAGTTAACAAGACATAGCACCTAAAAGCAAGAAGACCCTTACATCCTTTGAAGATTACCAACGGAAAATTGAGAATGACGTACCAATAGCTAGCTTTGCGGAGACCATCCATGATAGCACGGAGTGATTCTTACCATTGGAAAAAGGAAGAACTCAAACGAGTGGAATCATGCAACTCTTGCCATCATGTCTGCTAGTAGCAAGAAAGAATTGCCCCCGGATTGCCTTTGTAAGGTGCTTTCTTAGAACCTTGATGTTAAGCTCGATCCCTCAAGGCTTGACACGAGCTTGAGGTTACTATGTATTTTTTTAATGGTGAGCATAATATATCTACTCACAATTGTGAGTTTGGGGGGGAGGGAAAAAAATAATCTAAAAAAATAAGTGTCTAGGAAAGTGTGAAATGTTTTTTTACATTGCTTGCATATTTGAATATGAAAAGTTCTGGGAAAAATATTTATAATTGTTTTTGGAGATAAACGGATAGATGCTTAAAAACATGAAAATTAAAAGCTAACATAATTGAAATGTGAAAAGCCTTTCATATACTTTCATATTTTTTAATACGAAAAGTCAAGAATCTAACAGAGTTGGTATGTGGAATATGTGGCTTTTATTTTGCATCTATTTATATTTGTCGCTTAGGTATAGCTATCTCTCATGTGCTTTCACAACTATCTTCAAGTAGATTGAAGGAGTCTTTAATGTACCTTTTTTCTTGAAGAATGAAGCGGTGGGGTAGGTAATGGTAAGTAGTAGCTTTAAATCTTAACGTTTGAAGAGTTTATTTTCTTGAAGAGTTTAATTAGCGTCATGATTAGTCTAAAAGTTAAAGTTTCATTTCTTAAAAGAGTTGCTTATTGATAAACGATTATCTATTGTAAATGAAAATGTAACTCATCTTTAGGATTTAACCAGCTACATTTATCATTGTATTATGAATTGTTGTTATAGTTGCATATAACATTATATTATCAAATGAATGAATAATAGCAATCAACAATGCTTGCCAAAAACTACCAATAATAATGATTGTATAATACATGCGAAAAATCATCAAGGAGCATATGCGTGCAAAATTTAGATGTCTACGTAGCAGTTATGTAAAATAAGCTCGGAATCCACTGGTGAAAAAATTTGGTGGAGCTAAAATTTAAGTGGCACCAAAGAACTTAGCTCAATGTGTTGTTGTAATTCATTTGATCTTTAAGGTTAAAAAAGCTTTCACACACTTCGGTGGTGTGTGTACAACACTCAATGTTAATTTCTTTTCTACATAGTTACAACTGTAGTAGTTTCAATTTGCCACACGATCATATGATTTGATTAGATGTTAGAGCTATTGATTCTCAGTAAAACAATTGCAAACACAATAGTTTCAATTTGTCACATGGTTATATGGCTAAATGTGTATTATCATGCGTTACTATTATTCTTCAGTGACATCTCATCTCTCTTTTTATGATAAAAGAGAGGCCAAGTGAAGGCCTCTGGAGCGCGACATTGTTGCTTTCTTTTAAATGTAGTTATATCTTTGAGATACTCAATTTGTCACATGGTCATATGGTCTGACCAGATGTGTTACTTCTGACCCATCAAACTCTTATGAAAACATAATTTATGCCTCTTTCTACAATAAACAAGATAGCAAGCTATGATTTAATAAGCACCGAGAGCGTAAAATATTAATATGTTGCCAAAAGTACTTTTGATTTGTATATTAATTTCTTTTTTCGGATGGATACAAAATTTCTTCCTTGTTCCTTAAAGGACACCTTGGATGCAAAGAGCATAAGCTGCACATGTCTGTCATTAGACATTTGGAGTTGCCCTTCAAATCCAAACAATTTTGAGGTTCCAGTATGTCAAATGATAGAAGGTGTTTCTGAAGCACTTGTTGAGAGGCAAAACAGCCCTTGACAGGAAAGGGTGTCAATTTTGGGGACGGGAAGGATTTAGGTAGGGAGTATGGCATGTAATTCTTAGGCCAGGCGTCCGCTATCGATTAGAACGTTACATGAGCGCAGTAGTAAGGAAAGTGCTCATTGATAGATGAGGGGGGCTTGGCGGATCATCTCGTCCACGATCAAGGCAGCAAAGCCGATCATGGCGAGACGGCCATTCCAGCGCTCGGCCTGGGTATTGAAGGGTCCCCAACGGCGGGTGTCGGTGGACTCGCCCTTGGCCAATGGGATGACGGATGCCAGAGTGAAGAGCTGTACCGCTGCCGCGAACCAGAGCAGTCCCGACGTGGCCGGGTTGAAGAGCTGTTCCATAACGCTGAGGCCCGTCAGTTTCTCCGCAGCCAGAGCCCACACGAAGCCCACCATGGCCTGCCACATCGTTGATGGGATGAGATCAACAACAACAACAACAACACGCGCCAACAACACTAAATTGTAAATCGAGTGCATGCCAGAATGGGTACTCACCATGCGGCCGTTGATGCTTTCCGGCGCGGCACCATCAAATGCAAAGAGGCTGCGCAGCGAGCGGTCGCCTGTTTCTGGTCGGGGCTCCTTTCGCTGCTCGGAGGTGGACTCGGCCAAGCTGGGCGTGGCCTCAGCCGCAGGTTTGCTGCTGTGCTCCTTGCTGCTGCAGCTCACGGGCACCAGCCTCAATCGGGTACTGCCTGATCCGCTGGGCACCGCACCGGTCGATCTTCCAGACGATAAGCTTGTAGAACTCGGGAGCATCAAGCTTATGCAAGTGGTGGTGAAGGCCATACTGAGCAGCGCGCTTAGCTTGTGTCTTGTACTGTGTGCGTGTGTGTGTGAGGGCTGATGAACTTCCGTGCGGTTAGTCGCACTATGAAGTATTGCGTAGCGGCCACGCTTTATTTATAGAGGCATGAGCACTCATGTAGGCCTAATGGGGAATCGAAGCTCATTGGCCCGTGAAGTGTACACGTAGGGGTGGGCATTTCCACCCTCAGCTCCTCTGTCGTGGCCAGTTTCCCACTTCAGCACACAAACACACACGTGACTCCCGAGTCCTTCCCTTGAACCTGCTGTTACCTTGGTTTTTTACCTTGAATGTGACTTGAAACTACTTTATTGCAACACATAATCTCCCTCACGTGGCTGCGAAAACATTCTCTCAAATCGTGGGCACATGCATGTTGGTTCATCTTTCATTTTATTTCCCAGAATCTCCACAGATTCCGCTACATCTTGAAACCGAGATTCAAAACTTGGACTCAAACTCGTGCAACCGCTTGCGATTAAGTGTCCTTGCAC